>NC_046361.1:56994-656994 GCF_011125445.2 Fundulus heteroclitus
AAAAGGATTAAAAACTTTCTTTTTAGCAGGACATATGACTTTAACCATTTTACAATTATGCTATTGATTCTATTCATAAGTGTTTTAAAACGATGCTTAGTTTTAAATTTTTGATTTTACCCTTCTATGATGATTTTACCTGTAGCACTTTGAGATTTTTCTTAAATGTAAAGGGCATTACAAATCAAATGTTTTATTATATTTATATATATATATATATATATATATCTATATATATATATATATATATATATATATATATATCTATATAAAAAACTCCCACAGCTATTTATTTGGCTTATTTATAATACTTGAAAACCTATAAATGCACATCTATGTCTAAATACAATAGTCTGTACTGTATGCAAGCTAAAAACCTTGAAAAGAATGGTCTTACACAGCTCTAGTGTTGCCACTCTGCAGCTTTAGTGTGTCCAGTTTTGCAACATGGTGCAGCCTTAGTTATAGAAATTAGATACAAGTAGTGAAATCAGCCCGAAATACATTTCCATGCAGCACAGGAATGAGGCATCTTCTCTGATCCACGTTCACTACAACAGAACTGAACTTTTTTCTGCCACATACAATTTGGCGGTGACGTGCGAACCTGCACCCACGACGCGTCTACGTATATGATGTCAATGGATAAGGAAAATGGTCCATCTTCAGCAGCAGTTCATGTTAACTTTGAAAGTAGATATTATCTATCATATGTTACTGGAACCCACACAGAAAATGTAATTAAGACCTTGAAAGAACCCAGTACATATATCCTATTAAAAAGTGTTATTTAAGATAAGATAACATTAGCTAATCCTTTATTTATCCCACGACGGGGAAAATTATAAGATTAAAGCAACAGGCAGGTGCACACAACACAGACAAAATTAGGATTGAAAGATAGAGGAGGTGGATTAGGAAAAAAAAACACTATGAACATAACATTATTATTATTATTTAATTGTAATAATAAAATAAAAATCACAAAACCCAAAAGGTCAACAGTTTCATGATACATCAAGCTTAGGGACTGGCTAATATACAGCAGGTCAAAAAGGCCATATTTGGCTGCAGTGCTTGCTGTTCTCTGATGAAGAAAAGATCAACTAGTGCACTAAATTCAATAGATGGGTTGAAAATATCTAATATAAAATACAGAGATTTCCAGGCATGCATGAAGTATACAGTTAAGTTGACTTTTGTTTTTTTTTTTACTTTTTTTGGTGGTGTGTGTGTGTGTGTGTGTGTGTGTGTGTGGTGTGTGTGTGTGTGTGTGTGTGTGTGTGTGTGTGTGTGGCAGGTGAAGAGGGGGCCCCCAAAAAGACTGCGTTGTCCCGGGCCCCTAGCAAAGCTGTCAGCTGGCCTGTGTAGAAGTATGGCAGACTTGTGTGTATTCCTCAGAAAACACCAATTTATCATGATAATCTGGATCAGTTTCCTCTATAAAGTCAGACTTTTAGATGTTTTTTGGGGTGTGTGTCAAGCAAATAAAACGTGATCGACTAACGATTAAGGCAGGGGTGTCAAACTCATTTTGGTTTAGAGGCCGCATACAGCTTAATGTGATCTCGAGAAGGCCACACGGGTAAACTCATTGTAAGATTAAATAGAACTAATAAAAGTTAACTTTTTGTTGATTTTTATATTGAATTAATTCACTTTTACACAATATATTATGAATAACCTCTGCGTTTTTAAGAAAAGTATGTGCAATTTCAACCATACTTTTACTCAGTTAAACATTTACTTGTGCATTATGCATAAGAACTGATCACAGTGATTGTACAATGTTGAAAAAACATTTATTCAAATTTTTTGAAACTTAAAAACACTATCCTGCATGACAAATACACCAAACGGATAAAAATTAAGAAATTATTTAAAATCAATTTCCATATCTGAAGCTCAGTGCTACCATCTGCTGATTAAAACAGCAGATGGTAGCACCCCTCGTGGACAATATAGGAACTGCAGATTTTCAATTAAACAAAGAACATGTTTTTTTCAACAATTGTTTTATCATTCTCTTCCTTTTATCTCCTCTTTTTTTCACCTTTTCTTTTTTTTACTTCTTGTTCTTTCCTTTCCTCGCCTACTTTCTCATTGCAGTGTCAATATCATTTGAGATATTCCCAGCATGACTCAGAATAAACTGTTCACATTCATAAATCAAGCGGAGCACTATGGCAAAAGCAGTACTGCTCCACTTGTGAAAGTCAAATCTGATTATCTCTTTTTGGCATTAAGACAACAAATAACTATTGCCACATTGCCAGACAGGACACTGCAAAAAAAAAAAAATAAAAAATAAAATTATATATATATATATATATATATATATTATTTATTTTTATTTATTTTTTAATAATGATAATGCATTTAGCCACCGGGCCGGACTAAATTATTCGGCGGGCCGGAACCGGCCCGCGGGCTGTATGTTTGACACCCCTGGATTAACAGATAGGTAGCCAATATCTTAAAAAACAGTTTACTTCTATCAAGAGGGTCTTTCCATTACATGAAGGGACCTTTTTTTTTTACAACGTGCTGAATTTTAAAAGAGGCACTTCATTATATTTTAACAATTTATTTTGCCACTTGTCTTAAATTCTGAGCAAATTAACAATATGTAATGCAACGAGAACTGGATCCAAGATTCACCACAACAGGTCAGTCAAGTTTAAAAGATTTATTCAAAGATCCGAACAGTCCGCTCCGGTTCTTGTGGCTCGCGCTCACTGGCCGGAAAACTCCTGAGGGTGAAGGCGCAGAGTTAGACCTGGTCACAAAATAAATGACGAGACTCTTGTGACGCACTGACCTTGTCGCCGGGAGAGCTAGGCAGAAACAGTCGAGCTGGCCGCGGGACTTGAATCCGTCTGTTGAGGAGACCAAAACCGTTGAGCAGCTGAGGAGGAAGTCATTTTGACTTGGGGTTTTCCAGAGGCGTTTGTCACAAGGCAATCCAGGTCTAGTATCGGGGAATCCAGCCCAACCGAGCAGAGTACACGGGGAAAATCCAAGTGGGGGGTCCAGGTCCAAATCCGAAATCCGGTTCACTAGGAGGCAGTCCAGGGTAGGGGTTCCAGGAGGCAGGGGACCAGGCAGGCAGACACAGACTAGGACAAGGCAGGCTCAAAAACACTGGTAACAGGTCAGGGTCAATTACTGGGACAGGCAGGTAGAAAACGCTGGAAAGTTACTCACACAAGGTTCGAAAACGATCTGGCACTGGAGGCTGACTTGGACGGAACTTTTATGCAGGTGGAGACAGATGAAGCCAGTAGAAGTTGATTGCAGAGGGGTGGAGACTGGACAGGGGTGTGAATTGTGAGCAGAATCAGCTCCAGTGCCAGAATCATTACACAAAAATGGTGGTTTTCTCAGATATCCTTTGTATTATCATTATACACATGTACAACAAGGTTAAAGACAACTCCAAACAGTGCAGAAATATCAAAATATCAATAATCAAAAATATATACAGTGTAAACATTAAGAGGTAAGGTGTGCAGACCTGGGGCCCGTTCGTCGTACATCGCTAACTCAGTTAGCTGGATATGATTGTTGACGATTTGGCATGTTCTTGGATTGTTTGGTTCTTCGAACGTCATCCTAGACTTGCTGTCATTGCAACATGTGCGCAAGCTTAAGCCTGCTCGAGAGCAGGCTTATTTCATGTAAACAGGATTAGATTGCGGCTTTATAAGCGGAGGAGAAATGGAAGTCTGTCGTAGCCATGTCTTGTCGGTTTTTACGCCAGAAACCTGTTGCGGAAGGTGCAAGAATAATTCAGCGATCCTAATCGACTCTCCGAGAGGCTCTAAGGAGCTTTGTGAATACAGGCACTGGTCCTTACATCCTGGGTGCGATTTGCCAGGGGGGGTGGGGGGGATTTACCCCCCCCCCCCCCCGGTTTTTCCCCACCGCGCTCTCCGGATTGAGGTTTCTTTTACCCTCGGCGCTTTCCGTAGTTTTCAAGAGAGCTAGAGACTGTAGCAAAACAGACCCGCGCTCACTGTTGCACAGGCTGTTCATTTCATGCGACTTTGGGCTTCTTTTATTCTAAAGGCGCTTGTAAATTTAATAAGTCACGGGTTGCGTTTTTTTTGGGCACGTTTCTGAAAGTGAAATTGTTTATTTGGGCTCTAAAATAAGTGACGAAACAGCGTTTATTAAGAGACCTGCCTGTACTAGACACTTTGAGTGTATCCAGCTGAAATATCCCTCCGCCATAGGAGCCGACGGTAGTAAAGGCAGACAGAGCAACTCTGCACGTATTTTCTGCAGTTTCCGGTGCAATAACTGGTGATAACTGCTGAAAGTAGATTACTTGGTGCAGATCACCATTTTGAGCAGACATTGGTTCTGAAGATGAGTTTTTAACATGCTGATAACATTGCAGAAACCCAACCCAGAAACAGTACTTTAATGCTTATTAATTTGTTTTCTCTGTATTTGACAAACTAAGGCTGAATTACGTTGCCAAACGAAGGACCTGGAGTTACTAAACAGTTGCTAAAACAGTCTCATTCAGGGTACTAAGCTCCTGGCCCAGTTGAAAGCAACGTGTAAGACTGGAATGACCTGGAGATTTAAAAACCTTTTTCCAGGCTTAAACTGTATGAATATGGATATAAACAGCAAGCAAAAATATTCAAAGAAGTTATTGTTGGTGTGAAAGCTCAGAATTAGATGTGTGTGTGTGAGAGAGTGAAAAAACGAACAATAAAACTTATGACTTTATTGAAATATTTTTATTAATGCCTAATACCATGTCTATCTTTGTTTAAGAGGCAAAAAAATATATCGGCATGGTATTTATTTACAAATTTATTTACACATTGTGTAAACATCAGGGCATCATGATTAGTCATTTAGCCATCATAGTCCAGAGTTTAACATTTGGCACTAAGATGTTTTCATTCCAATTCTCAAAAGTGCTTGAAAAATAACAAAATAAAAATATTTTTTGCACAAGTATGTATTTTATTAGTGTCATTTATTGCAGAATTGCATATTAAAATGGCCAAACAGGCTATTACACTTTCAGAAATAAAAGGATAAAACATACAATTAATTTGCAATTAATCTTGAGTTACCTATCGACATTATGTGATTAATCGAGGATATGATCCCCCCCCCTCTGTTTTTTTTGCAAATCGCACATTGCTTACATCCATATTATAGAGCTAATTCTGGGCCATAAGTTTGTTCAGTTTAGCTCTGTAGTGATCGGTTCAGTGAAAATCAAAACATTTATTCCTAAAGTAGCTAAACAGATTAACAGGTCCTTCAGATCAGCAGATTGCTTCTCTTCCCTGCAGCAGGTCCAATTCTACTTGAAGCCAGAAAAAAGTGTTGCTCAATAAACCAGGAACAAATCTACTGGTGCCAGAAGGACATAGTAGTGAGTCTAAAGTCAGCCTCTCTCTTCTCTTTCATGTTTTCTGTGCTGATTGTAAAGATGCAGCTCTGTATTCTTTATTTTTCTGAATAATGCATGTAATAGGTGATATTATATAAACAAAACAAGGATATGGTTTTACTCAAAGGTAATACATGAACACAATTTTATTTATACAGTAATTTTTTTTAAGTTTTTATAGCACTAGTGGCACATTTTTGTACAGTAGGCTGTACAAAAAATGTACAGGAAAGGGGGTATGAGAGAGGGGGAGAGACACGCGGCCGAACCTGCGTCAGTAGAGGGCTAAGGGCTCCATACATGGGTCGTGCGTGCTCAACACTGCGCCATCAAAGCACGCCCCATTTATACAGTTCTTAATAACTGATAACAGGACACAAGGTGAGAGTCCAAGAAAGCTCCAGGATGAGGCTCCATGTTGTTATTTTAGCCCCACAAGTTATAACCTTTTTCTTCACAGAAAGTGTTTAATAGGATGCACTAATGTGTAACATGCTCAGTGGAAAATAACAGACTGCCTTGTAAAATATTTTATTTATTATTTTTATGATATATTTATCTTTGGGATATTCTTTTTATAACTAAAGAACTTTGAATACTTGTAAACACGCAAGGCTGCAAATAACAAAACTACCGGAGATGCAATTTAAAATGAGTTCTTTGCTAATTTATGATATGAATATACATTTGTTCATTCTTCCAGTTCTGGGGCCCTTTGGATCACTACTGTATTTAATAAATTAACAATTTAATAATTTTCTATATATTGATATTAGGGATGTCCCGATCAGCATTTTAGGCCTCCGATCCTGATCCGATCTTTTAACCTTAAATCCGATCCGATTTCGAGTCCCGATCCGATATTTTGCCTTTAGTATTGAAATTGATAAAACTCAAATATATTTTAAGCAAGTAACTTAACTTTTTTATTAGACTAATATTTGATCAAAAAGCATTTCTATTATTGTAAATCCCATGAAATCAAAATCTTACCCAGAATTAAAGGTCAGCTTCAATTTAATGTTTTAGACAAAAGTAAAAAGAAAAATACTTACTTGGTACAGTATTGTCAAAAAGAAAGTGCTATGCAAGATCCACTTTTAGCTTATAAGTGCTTAACATAGGCTGCCATAAAGTCAATAAAATAAAGTGCACTGACCACTCAGCAAATATAAAGTGCCTTTGCTCATCTTAAATGTTGTGTAAACAGATTGACAAATAGTCACAATTCAGTAAATGAATTTCAAACATCTCAATCCAACTTAAAAAGTAAGTAAACAGAATTCAATCAAATGAATTCAAAACTTTAGGACTGTAACTTAAAAGTAGCATGATCACTGAAACATGATCAAATCACCAAGACCATTTTTCAGTCATGAACAAACACATACGTAGCCCTAAAAACAACTAAACAACCAAACCTGAATACTTAGTTATAATAACCACAAAGCTCTTTCCAGTTATGCCTCACTCACATATCTTAATTCAGTCATTTTAAAGTGAAATGAAGATTCTTGTTAAGAAACACCAGCTTCTCAACCCTGTCAGCTGACAGACGGTTTCTCTTTTCGTCCATTATGTTGGACACAGCGCTGAAGAGTCTCTCGCTGTCCACACTTGTGCATGGGGCAGAGAGATACCTCTGTGCAATTCCCACCAGTGAGGGAAATCGGGCAGCATTGTCCCTCCAATAAGTCAAAGGGTTTGCAGACCGTACAATGGTTTGCTCAGTGAGGTAAGTTTGCACCTGAACCAGTACAGATGAAGAAGTCACAGATCGCCTTTCCTGCTCACTCTCTTGCAGGATCTCTTCAAACACACTGCCAAGGCTGGTGTCTGTGCTGAGACGTGGCTTCTTGCTAGACTGTTGCTCTTCTGGCACATCACTGCTGGCTTTCTTTAACTCCTCCATCTTCTCCACCTCTCTAATGAGAGCGTCTTTGGCAGGCCCTAAGCTATTAGGATCTGCAAAGTATCTGGAAAAAAAACAATAATGTGAATTTTAATAAAGTGCATATTTCTAGAGTTTGAAACAAGTCATGAACTTGATTCTGCAACAAAATATTCAAAATATACATCATATACCTATTAAGGGACTTGCCTGTCTTTATATCTTGGATCCACCAATGATGCCACAGAATACAGTGGATCACTTTCAACGTGGCTGAAACGTCGTTCCACTGCCTCCAATAGGGTCCTTTTCATCAGTGGCCAACTCCTTCATCAGTGGCCTGCTCTCTGGAAAGAACACGCTTCAGGGCTGCAATTGCAGGAATCACGTCAGCTGTAGTGGCTGTTTCAGCGCTGACAGCTCTTGTTAGCTCCTCGAATGGAGCTAAGATTTCAACCGCCCTCTCCATCAGTCCCCACTGGTTCACTGTTAGAGTAGCTGGGAGGTTGTGCTCTGCAGCATAAACGCTCAAGGTGCGCTTTTGGCCGAGGAGGCTCTGCATCATGTAGAGTGTACTATTCCATCTTACTTGGACATCTTGCAGTAAGCGCTTTACAGGCACTTTCATCTCAATTTGGATGTCTTGTAGTTTTGAGTATGCCAAAGTTGAGTGCTTGAAATGACCAATGATTTTTCTGGCGTTGGCAAGTGCATCTAGTATGCTACGTTGTGAGAGCAAACCCTCATGCACAGCCAGCTGCAGTGAGTGAGCAACACAGCCCAGACTTGGCACGCCCAATTCATCCATTGCCTTCTTCATGTTCCTCGCGTTGTCACGTAAAATGACATGCACACGTTGTTTGTCTATCCCCCACGCATTCAGCATCTCCGAAATGGCTTGGCTGACATGTTCTGCTGTATGAGCCCCGCGGAACTGATGAGCATGCAGTACGGCACGCTTTAAATCATAAGTTTCGGGATCAACCCAGTGCGCAGTGAGGCTCAGGACGGACATCGGGCAAACATCTGCGCTCCAAATATCCGTAGTGAAACTAACAACAACGTTCCGGTTCAATTGACTATGTATAGTTTCTTTCACTTTGCTGTACAGCTGTGGTATGGCTGTGTCGGCAATGTAGTGTCTCGAAGGCAGAGCGTAGCGCGGGTCCAAAACTTCCAGAAGACGAGTCAGTCCGACATTCTCAACTACTGAGATGGGCTGGTTGTCAAGAGCAATAAATTCGACCAACCTTTCTGTGATCTTCTTTGCTCTATTATTTTCGTTGGAGTATTTGTCTCTCCTCATAACGTCCAGCGTTTGTTGCTTCGCTTTAGCAACCTTTCCATCTGCAGCTTTACAAAACGCTTCATACACGTTGTCATGTTTTGTCCTCAGATGACGAATCAAGTTCGTGGTGTTAAATGTAGCTCTGCTGCTACCTCCTCTGGAAATTGCCATGTTGCAGACATTGCAAGTAGCTTTAGGACAGTCTTCACTCGCGAGAGTAAAATACTTCCACACTTCTGACATGCTTGCTTTGCAGCGCCGCGGAGGTTTGTATTGCGCAACTACCGTCAACCATAACTGGCGGGTACTTTACGGCAGTTGCCGTAAAGATCGGCGCGACTAGTCAGGTAATGTAGCCGAGTCCCGATCACGGGAAAAAGGGAAAAGATCGGACCGATCCGATCTCGAGATCGGGATCGGGACATCCCTAATTGATATACTTAGTGTTGGCCTCCCTACATTGGCTTCCAGTATCCTATCGAGTTGATTTTTAAAATTGTATTGCTAGTTTTTAAAACTTTAAATGGCTTAGTTTCACCTTGTTTGCAAGACCAGTTGCACCCACATAGCAAGTTCTTTGAGGTGCAACAATCAGAATTGACTAGATCCAGAGTTAAGATTAAAGGCAATCGTGCTTATTCTGTTGTTGCTCCTTGCCGCAGGCATTTTATGCCTGCTCATATCAGGTTTGCTCAAAGCTTAGATGATTTTTTTAGCTTTTTCAACAGCTCTAGTGGCTTGCTTTTTTACACAGTAGGCTGACAGGAAGGGGGTGGAAGAGGGGGAGAGACATGCGGCAAAGGACCATTGGTCGGAGTCAAACCTCGGTCGACCACGTCGAGGACTAAGGCCACCGTACATGGGTCGCGTTACCCTCTGCGCCACCAGCGCGCCAAAGCTTAGATGATTTTAAGGAGCTTTCTAAGACACATTTTTATTCCTTGGCATTCAAGTCCTCGTGATTTATTGTAATTGTTGTAAGTTGTTGTATGATTATTTCCCTTTTCTTCTATTGGACTTGCTGATTACTGTATGGTACTTTGGTGCAGCGGCAACTGTTGAAAAGGTGCTCTATAAATAAAGTTGATAGTTGAAGTTGATACTTTGTGGAAACGGCATAATCTGAATTGGTTTCTCGTGGCTTCCAATAGATCTTCACATTTTAATCTTTAATTCTGTGTATTTGTCTGTTTTTAATGTTTATGTCCAAAAATACAGCAGATAAGGCACAGGCCTGACCAAGTTCAGAAATGTAACTACATATTGAAAGAGATCAGTGACGTCTCAATGTTCAGTTTGGAAAGTGTTCATTTGTTCTAAAGACTCCTCTCATAAAAAAATGATGCTTTGTTGTTTACTCTAGAGTCCTCTCTGTTGGGCACACTTCTCTGCTACTGCTCACTGCCCAACTCATCGGGTTTTCATTCAAAACAAGCAATAACACAAAACGTATCATTTCCAGCACAAGAAGAATGTTTCAAGGAATGCTCAGTGATGCATTAAGCAGCAATGCTTATTATTTTAAATAGGGGGAATGAGAAATAAAGGCAGGTAGAAAGTTCAACTTTTATTATTATCATCTTGCTACCTTGTGTCTTCCACTAACTCTTCATTGATGCATTCCACTTGTACACCAGTGGTTTATTTTGCTGAGGAGTCTTCCCATAGGAGAGGGATATGTCCTATTATTTCTGTGCTATAAATAGAGAGTGTCTTCCCATCCTGAGCCAATAAGATTTGTTCACAATGCAGGCAAGACGAGCCTTCTGGGAAGGATTGCGTTTGGGAATCTAGTTAAGACTGCAAGCAACAGCAATGAAGCACAGTAGTGAAAGCCCCCCCCCCCCCCCCCCCCAGTTGTATTAGAAGAATAGTTTGAAGTTATCAACAATTTCAAGACCGAAATATAGTTTTATGAAACACACTCAGCACTAATCCTCTGATTTTAACATTCATGAAGGTCTACAGAGAAAGCCTTGCTCTTAAAACACTTTCTGTAAGGCCATGCTGGTTATCCGGTTATTATTGGAGACTTTCCAGGGTAAATGAGTAATCATACTGCTGGCAAATTTCCAAAGTGAAAAAAGTCACCAAATCTCTATAAACCATGAGGCAACGGGCACATGCTGAACCAAACTCAACATGCATTCTTTGTTTTGTATGCTGATTGTGTTTGACTCGTGATTCATTCATGATTTGAGCCAGTGTCACATTTGTGATTTCCTTCATCTTGAATGCCTGAATCTTTGCAGTGGACTGAATAGGCACTCCTATATGTGATATTATTTGTGACTATGTGACATTAGACAAAGTCAGACATACTTCGGTATCCAGCCTCAGTGCTTCGTTTCTCTTGCGTGACTATCCAGATTTACATCAGGAGGGACCAAAATGCACAATAATAGAAACAAATATATCTGAGGGACTGCTCAGTTTGAAGACAATGTTACTGAGGCAGGAGGAAGAGTGGATGCGCTGGATGCCAGATGTTGAAGACAAAGCTTCCTGGTAGGAGAAAATAGAGAAAAACAACAGAGGCATCCATCCATCAATCCGTCCCAGGGGACCGGCTCACTTTTTAAAGGTTATTGTTAGTTATTATCAGATTTCAAGGCCAGCTTCAACATAAACATCAAGACGTTTGTCAAGTTATCAGAAGACATCTACTAATCATATTGTGTGTCATAACTTCTAATGCATATAGTCCTTCTAGCAAGTAAAAATGTTAAATATATATTTTTTGTCATCAAATTCATTTTAATAGTTTGTTTTAATTTTTTTACCCAACATCTCTTTTGTTATATCCTTTCAGGAAAGTGAGCAAATTATTTCTCCAAACACACGAAGGACTTTCAGCTTCTCATCTCTTCGTATCAAAAGTAAGGCAGTTGATCACACCGAGGCACAATCATGTGGATGTTCTGATCTTCAGTTAAAACTGAGCTCATGCTCTGTAAACCTTTTGTTTTTTATCTACAGAAAGGCACAACAGTGAGGATGAGGGTCGATTTGATCGAAGGAGGGGGTTGCGATCTTTTTCATCAGCTCGAGAACCATCCAGAAAAGGTGGTTTATTCCTAGAATTTTCAGTTTCTTTCTATCATCTAAATATACTTGTGGCCCAGTCTGTTTAGTCCTTCAGTTGTTGGTTTAGTATTTATTTTCATAATCTGCCATTTGCTAGAATACTCCAACGTTAACAATCTACCTTGTTTCAACTGAAAAATTTGATTTTGTCAAGGGCCCTAACGTTTACAGAGAAGTTTAAAAGTGACTGGCAATACAGCCCACGCTTAATCAAGACATCCTGCAGTAAGCAGTAAGGCTTTTTGAAAATAAGGTACATTTTCAATTCTACTGCCATTAATCCCTTTAAGGACAGAATCATCAGTCAGACACATACAGTTAAATTTAATGAAGAATGTTATTGAAAAATATTATTGAAAAGTTAATTTACTTCAGTAGCTCAATTCACCAAGTCAAAAACAATATATAGATTAAATATGGACTTTTATTTCCGTTAATTAGGATAATTTTCTGCATACAACTAATGAAAGCAGGACATTTAAAGTTTGACTATTACCTCAAACCAATAAAAAAAAACATTGTTAATACAGTGGGTTTGATGAAACCAATTTATAACAACTGCTTAGAGGTTATTTCCAAAAGGTCATTTTAATCTGTCAAACGAGCGTCATCGGAACACAGGTTCTGATTTATTGAAAAGGACTTTATTGTGTAAAAATCTTTAAAGTGAGTTTGTAATATGAAATGTCAAAATCTGCACATTTTCTGACTTTTAAACCTTGTCTTAGTTGTAGAAGAAGATGCCCCTTCAGAAGTAAGTCGGGTGCAGGAGCTGTTAAAGAAATTTGGTATGTACTGTATGTAGCTCATACTAGCCAGTGCTTCAGCAATGAAATGAAAACCTGCTTTTGTTGACTAAACCTTATCACTTGAGGAAAGTAGGATGGAAATCTGATCCCAGGTCTCATGTTTACTGAGAACTGACTGCTTTACAACTTATGGGCAGAGTGTGGAAATTTATTTTAACAGGGTGGAGAGAAACCCAGGAGACTTTCTTTTTAAAAGAAATGAGCAAAATATTTTTTTAAATAAAGAAAGTGAGTAAGACTATAAAACCCAAGCCCAGGAGTTTTGGAAGTCAATTTAAGGCACAAATGACACAAGCATTTCTGGGGCCCCTTCTTCATACGTCGCATTGTACTGTGTAGCATTCTCACTGATGAAGCAGAGGTCAGTGAACAGCAATGAAGAACCAACAGTGGCTCTCTCTGTTGCACCCTTGAAACTACCTGTGGTAATACATCACAGAAACAAGTTGGCCCCAGTTCACTACATTGTCATTTCAGTGTAAATGGACTGAACTATATAGCCTTTTTCTAGTTTCACCGACCGCTAAAAGCGCTTTACACTATAGCCACATTCATCTAATTGCACTCACTAACGTGCCCACATTTGTACAATAGGCAACACCTCAACTGCCCAAGGCACTTTACGAGACAAGCACATAAAATTTATATCCATTTATATAGAACTATGTATATTCAAATCAATCAAAACCAGGTATAGGCAGATTCAAAATCTGCTACATACAGTCTGTTACGATGCTTGTTAAAATACAAGACAGCTTAATTTTAGTTTGCAAGACCAAAATGATCAGAAAGATAAGTGAAATGCATCAAGTCCTTAACTTTGCAGCAATTCCTCCCCATGAGCAAATGTGGTGATAGAGAAAAGGAATGGTTCCCTTGTATAAGAGGATGAAGCCTTCAGCGAAGCTAGACTCTGTAAATGCAACCATCTCTGGCAAATGACTGAGGGTTGATAAGAAAGAAACAATAGAGACATAAAGTTATCATTAATCATAGAGAAAGTAGCAGGGGGAAGCTGGTCAGTATGTCCTCAAGCAGAGAAACCTTGATAAACTAAGCCACTCTAACTACAAGCTTTGTCAGTCTCTCCTCCTGAGAGGAGACTGATAACTAAAAGATCTGCTTCTCATTCTGCTATTAGTTCTAAACTCTGGGAACTACCAGCAAACCTGTGGGTGAAAACAGTAAATAAAGTGTCTCAATAACACACTTAAGTGTTAGGAGATACACATTCATTGGTCTGGGGCTCCATGTAATTGAAACATTGAAAATAGGAGACCCACATAACCCCAAATAAACCCAAAATGGAATTGTAATGCTGAAAAATAAAAGGTTAGATGTGATTGTTACCTTTTAGTTTGTAATATATAGTAATATAGTTTGTTTACTGTTTATACTTTTTCTTACAATTCTGATAGAGTAGCGCCCTGGCGCCCCCTATTGGCAAGCCACCATTGCCTGATAATGTCATTGAACAACTACATTAGAAACTTTTATGTCGTAGTTTCGGATAACTGTTGTCCCCAACTGAAAATTGTGGATGTGTTCTACTCCCGGTCTGACATCAGGCTCAACATTGTTCAGGCTGGGACCATCTTACGGAAAACTTGTGTATGTGAAAAACAATGATTCTACCCAATCGGGTCTTTTCAACCCGGCAAGCCCCGCCAACGTTGAATGTTGAACGCCAGCATCCGCTCCACAGCACACTGAAGAGGGCCGAACGTTGTTTTTTCCGCCGTACTTGAACGCAGCAGAGCCGCGGTGCTCCTGTCGTGGGCTGTGTGTCTTCTGTGAAAGCGGACGGGTGCGTGGTGTGAGCGGGGATGGAGACGATTAACTGCCGCCGTGGAGCGTCAGAGAGAAGCCGCTGAGGTGAACGGCGTCTCGGTGGATTCTAGCAGCGATGAGTGAAACGGTGACGAGGAGAAGAAAGGCACTGGGGCTGAAGACCTTTAAGCAAAGATGGAGTGAGTTTAAAGCTGCTTGGGGAATTGTCGTGTCTGGCGTGTGACATAATTAAAAACCAGCTCATGGAGGTATTCAGCAAGGTTTTTGGTGCTGGGAATATCTAGTTGTGCTGAACCGTGGACGGAGTTTAGTTGTTACCCGTCGGGGAAACTTTAGAATAGTGCTGTTCTGTCTGCGAAGGTTCGCTGCACTGAGCGGTCTGTCAGCGGCTGCACGGTGAGCTGCAGGACGCCACAGGGCGGCCCCTGTGAAAATCTTTTCCCCTGTGTGTTCTAATTGATTTCTCGGTAAAACAGCTCATATACAGGACTGTCTCAGAAAATTAGAATATTGTGATAAAGTTCTTTATTTTCTGTAATGCAATTAAAAAACATGAAATGTCATACATTCTGGAATCATTACAAATCAACTGAAATATTGCAAGCCTTTTATTGTTTTAATATCCCTGATTATGGCTTACAGTTTAAGAAACCCAAATATCCTATCTCAAAATATTAGAATATTGTGAAAAAGTAGTAGGCTATTCAACTTCACTTGAATCGTCTAAAAAACTCGAAACACTGCAGGGTTTCCTGAGCCTTGAAAAACACTCAGCTTGGTTCTGTAAACTAAATCACAAGTACAGTATGGTAGTGGTTAAGAGACGACATAAGATTCTCACAGTAACTGGTGTACTGACTATGGCATTACTGTCCTTGATTGGCCTGCCAATTCCCCTGACCTGAACCCCATCGAGAATTTGTGGGGTATTGTGAAGAAGAAGCTGAAAGACACCAGACCCAACAATGCAAATGAGCTAAAGGCCGCTACTGAAGCATCCTGGGCATCCATAACACCTCAGCAATGCCACAGGCTGATTGCCTCCATGCCACGCCGCATTGATGCAGTAATCTGTGCAAAAGGATTCCCAACCAAGTACTGAGTGCATTAATGGACATTTTCAAATGTTTGATTTTGTTTTGCTGTTATAATTTTTTTTTTACTTGGTCTGAGGAAATATTCTAATATTTTGAGATAGGATTTTTAAGTTTTCTTCAGCTGTACGCCATAATCAGCGATATTAAAACAATAAAAGGCTTGCGATATTTCAGTTGATTTGTAATGAATCCAGAATGTATGACATTTCATGTTTTTTAATTGCATTACAGAAAATAAAGAACTTTATCACAATATTCTAATTTTCTGAGACAGTCCTGTAATCATGTCAAGGTTGTAACATTCAGTTTAATCGGCAGGTGTTGTTTACAAAATTGTAAAATAAAAATAAATAAACGAGGTCTTCATACGCTGTTTTGTGTTATTTTAAATCACAAGATAATCGGTATAAATGTGTATTTATGACTTTCCATTGCTGAAATAAGAGGATGGAAACTGGCTGATAGCACAGCACAAAAATTAAGACTTCTTGAAAAGACGAGAGTGTAAACTTTCTGGTAAATCCCGTTGTAATGTAAAATATGACAGATTACTGGATTGAGGATATTTCTAGTATACTACATGCTATCACACAACAATTTTTGAGAATTTGGAAACAGCTGCTCTTTATTGACCGCAGTGATTTACTGAGGGCTCACTTGACCACAGTGATTTTTGGGGGAGGAGAGGAGAAAATGGATATTTCAGCTGCCTGAAAGACCGCGTTTATTTATTTTTATTTTACAATTTTGTAAACAACAGCTGCCAATTAAACTGAATGTTAACACCTTGAGTTGTTTTACCGAGAAATCAATTAGAAGCGCCGTGAAAACGGCAGCAATGCATGCTCCCAACACAAGGGGAACAGATTTTCGCAGGGGAACTGAATTTAGCACAACACCTCCCGGTTATGGTGGCTTTCTGCTCATTAACAGCTGAAATGGTAGCCTGTAGTGTAGACCTAAATTAACTCATCATCTCGGGCTGTTGGATGGAATTGTGAATTTTTAAAAAAATATATATATATATTTTTTAAAGATTTGACATTTGAGGAGCGGAAGCACACCTTCCTACCTTTTGTGACCTGAACACGTAATTTCAGGATTAGGTCTGTTGACTCTAGAACATGATCATTGAATCAAATTCAGCCTTTTCCAACGAGCAGCTCCATGGGCAGGTTTTACTGAAATTTCGACTCCCAGCTTGTTGAGAAGGAAGGAAGCTCTGCATTCAGGCTGGTCCTAGCTGTGCCAGAATGTAGTTGGAACTTGTTAAGGAGCCTCAGGCCTGAAGCTGCTACTCAGGACTTCTTTCCACCTACATGCTTCATAGCTGAGAGGAGCCACACAACCCGGGCTCAGCATGGCTGCTCAACAGGATCCCAGCCACTCACAGTCAGACCTGGGAGAGATCCTTTACTCTTTATTCTTCCCTTGTTTTGGCTGCAATGCATAGTTGTGAAACTGGTGGGTGGGGAAGCAGCACTGGGTTGTTGTTGACATTGTTGCAACAGAGTGCAAACACCTTTTGTTGCCAGAAACAGTGGATTTCAGACTCTGTCAAAACCGGTGAGGTAAGATTGGGAGAAAGCGAACTCTGGACAGCATCCTGTGGGATTTATTTTCTATTCTCTCTCCTGCTTGCTCCAGATCTAATCTTCCCAAGATGGTCAGTTCTGTTGGTATGCACTTAGCTTTCCATACCCTGTCTAATGTCTATTAAATTAGTCGAACAAATATTTTGACAGCAGTCTAGAAACAACCCAAAGCTGCAGGTTGTGCTAACAAACATTTGGGTTTAAAGGATTTACTTGGTGGTAAAGCTGTATGTAGGTCATGTGTAGTGACGGTTAAAACCACCGTCTTTCGGGTTAAGCAAACCTAAAACTGTTTTTTTAACACTGCACAAAAGGCAGTTTTGCCTTCAGTGAGAATAGAAATGTCTTTATTGTCTCATAATGGGGAAATTCAGTAGACAGAAGACACCAGACTCACAGACAAGATTCATTCTTTTGAAAAATGCTGATTTAAAGTAAGTGTAATAATTCTTTATCAGATCAACAACCTGCAATCGGTATCGGTGAGGTGGGTCTGCTCCTGCGACAGTCCACCACCAGCTCCTTTGTTTTCCCTGCATTTAACCTGAGATGGTTCTGTTAGCACCAGTCTAAAAAGCTCTGTCTGGATCCACTGTCTGTACTCTCGGCCGTCTGTGGTAGAGACTATTCAGTTCAACACAATTTTATTTATATAGCGGCAATTCACAACACACGTCATCTCAAGGCACTTTACAAAGTCAATTTTCAATCAAATCATAGAGACAGATTGGTCAAAAAGTTTCCTCTCTACGGAAACCCAGTAGGTTGCATCAAGTCTTGACAAGCACTCTGCATGAAAGAGCGTAGAGCCACAGTAGACAGTTGCCTGCATTGTCCATGGCTTTGCAGCAATCCCTCATACTGAGCATGCAAGCGACAGTGGAGACGAAAACTCCCCTTTACCAGGGAGGAAAACCTCCAGAAGAACCGGGCTCAGTATGAACGGTCATCTGCCTCAACCGACTGGGGGTTAGAGAAGACAGAGCAGAGACACAGAAAAGAATCGAAGCACACTTCTAAAGGTGAGGGAGCTGATGGACAAGTCTGCAGTGTGGACGGTGAACAGAAGTGGTGCATGGTGTTGAAAGTGCTGGAGAAATGAAAGAACATGATGCTCACAGTGCTCCCAGGTTTCTCCAGGTGTGCCGGTGTTGTGTGCAATTCTGTTCACCCGTGAAAATCTGTTCCCCCTGTCTCGGGAGCATGCTTTGCAGCCGTTTTCACGGCGCTTCTAATTGTTTTTTTGGTAAAACAACTCCTATAATCATTTCAAGGTTGTAACATTCAGTTTAATCGGCAGCTGATTACAAAACTGTAAAATAAAAATAAATAAACGAGGTCTTCTTACGCTGTTTTGTGTTATTTTAAATGGCAAGATAATCGGTCTTTTTCCAACTTTTGTCACTTTACCCTGACAAATAAAAGTAAGCCACCAAACACAGTATTCCAGCACGTAGTGTGTATTTATGATTTTACATTGCTGAAAAATGAGGATGGCTGATAGCAGGACACAAACATTATGTTAATTATGCTGCACTCTCGTCAGCCTAAGACGAGAGTGCAGACTTCCCAGTAAATCCTGTTGTAATGTAAAATATGACAGTTTACTGGATTAAGGAAAGTTCTAGTATACTACATGCTATCACACATAATTTTTGAGAATTTGGAAACATTTGCTCTTTATTTCCCAAAGTTTTCGAAGGAGGAGAGAAGATAATGGATATTTCAGATGTCTGAAAGATCCCGTTTATTTATTTTTATTTTACAATTTTGTAAACAGCTGCTGATAAAACTAAATGTTACAACCTTGACGTGAATATAGGAGTTGTTTTACCGAGAAATCAATTACAAGCGCTGTGAAAACGGCTGCAAAGCGCGCTCCTGACACAGGGGGAACAGATTGTCACGGGGGAACAGAATTGCGCACAACACCGGAACTCCGTGTGGCAGGCAGCATGCACCCCGATGCCAGGCTGGTAGGCAAACTGCAGAGGATCCAGTGAGGACCTTACCAGGGGGCGAAGATATTAAAGATCCCTAGTGAAGTTCTCTCGAGGGTCTTCATCACACCTGATGCTACCAGGCTGTAGCTGTGGAGGTCTTTGGGGTGTGTGGTCTTAGGCATCGGTACTGCACTGGATGTCTTCCCCAGCTGTGGGACTCTCCCCAGTTCCAGACTGATATTGAAGATGTGTCCCATGATGCCACACTGCTGATCCCGCAGCACCTCAGGAGCCTGGAGCTGATGTCATCCGGACCTGGAACCTTCCTCACTTTGCTCTTTTGCAGAATGGCGTGTTGAGAAGGACAGGGTGGTGGAGGATGGCCAATTAATTGAGTTGTCTGGAGAGGATGGATGATCGCTGAGAACTGAGAGATGAGCAGTTCTGGGCAGAAGAACAGGCAGTCATCCAGGATGAGGGTGTCAGCAGCATGTTAGGCTGGGTTGGGGGAAGGGCTGCTGGCTGGATAAACCTCAGAAAGTGCTGATTCAGCTTATTCACCCAGCTCAAGTCACCTGCTGCCTGGTCGTTCTATTTGTGACCAGAAGTAGTTTTCAGCCTTTTCCAAACATCACCGATGTTGTTGTCCTGCAACTATGCCTCAGTTTTCTTCTGTTTTCTAGTTTTTCTTTCCTTCTCTAATCTTCTTCCTCAGTTCTTTCTGTACATCTCTCAGTTCTTCTTTCTTTGCTTACCTGAAAGCCCTCGTCTTGTGCTTTAGCAAAGCGTTTATCTCAGGGTAAACACTGGGCTGTGTAGTTAAAGTCCTCTGATATTTGAAAAAAAGCATGGGGGTTCTGTGTTTGTAATATGCTGTTAAGGTTGTGGTTGACGTAACAGGCCTCTTCCACGATGGCGGAGGAGGCCATACGCCACAGGGTTTCCCCCACTGTATTACAGGCCTGGTGGGCCACCAGGCTTTACTTGCCCCCCCCCCAACCAGGCTAAGCTTAGTTTATTTATTTTAAATCTGTTTTTAATAGACCAGTAACAGTGAGTAACCATAGAATATTAGTTTTTTTCAGAATGACTTCACTTGACAGAATCAGGATCAGACATACCAGTGTTTCCCGCAGCGCTATCTTGGCGTGGCGGCCGCCACGGCAAACTCACGCTACCGCCACGCCAACATTCCAAAAAAAAAAAAAAAAAAAAAAAAAAAGTGACGTTAAGACGCGCTTTCGCGTCTTGGCATGGCATGGAAAAAACACATGGATACCCCCGCTCCGCGAATCTGTCCGCGGAAAACGTGTCGCCAGCACCCCCCCCCCCCCCCCCCCCCCCCCCCCCCCCCACTCGACGAGTCGGTCCGCCTCGCATAAGCTAATTCCTGCGGGAAACACTGCATACTTTAATAATCCCTGAGGGAAATTACTTTTGTTACACGCTCCAGGTATTCAGATATACAAACATTTTTATTTATGTATTTACAACATCCATCCATCCATCGTCTTCCGCTTATCCGGGGTTGGGTTGCGGGGGTAGCAGCTTCAGTAGGGAGGCCCAGACGTCCCTCTCCCCAGCCACTTGGGCCAGCTCTTCCAGGGGAATCCCAAGGCGTTCCCAGGCCAGTCATTCCAGCTTCCCCTGGGCCTTCTCCCGGTGGAACGTGCCCGGAACACCTCACCAGGGAGGCGTCCAAGAGGCATCCTAACCAGATGCCCGAGCCACTTCAACTGGTTCCTCTTAACGTGGAGGAGCAGCGGCTCTACTCTGAGTCCTCCCTGGATGACTGAGCTCCTCACCCTATCTCAGGGGTTAAAGTTCTTCGTTGCTGCGACGGATTTCCGTCATTTGGAAAATTGTTTCGTCAACAAATTCAAGGTTTTAAACTGAAGCTGCTCTCAACCAATGAAACCTGGCAGAACCGGAACATTAGCCAATCAGAAAGAGAGTAGGGCGGGTATTTGCAAAGCGGACATCTGCCAATCTGAGTTTTATCTGTGCTCAATCATTCTAATATTTGGAAGAGCGTCTCAAACTGGCCACAGATGCATGAATGAAAGTAGTGGTGGTCAAAGGATTTCTTTGGGTTTATGCAAACCAGCAAGTCAGGAAGTGGAGCGGATTGACTATCTGACATCAACTTCCATCGGTAAGCAGTCTGTCGCTGCTCCTGCAGTTAATTAATTAATTATTTCCACCTGTGGCCATGTCGCCTGTCTGCGTTTATTCACTGGCTTCCAGCAATTTAGCTGATAAATGCAGCGAGCAACCAGGGACCTCCTCATGGTTCGTTGTTACGTTTTATTTAAAACTGGAAGAGTAAAGCGTTAGCTCAGGCTAATTTAGCATAACACGCTTTTTTTTTTTTTTTTTTTTTTTGGAGGAAGGGTCTGAATGTGAAACAATGTCCCGCATTTGACTAGGTCCGTATTGGAAAAAGTAATAAAAAAGAATAAATAATTTCTCCTGCGCTTTTCTGAACCAAAGAAGGCAGAGCTGCAGTCAGAGCGGCTATCAGTCAATAAACGGCGTTCATCTCATGAGCCGCTGCGCACCGGGATACTCTTAATAAAATGACAAGGATCTTGATTTTGATTATTAAGGAAACTACATCAAAAAAATAAACTGCAGCTACAACATGGACTGGAGAGCGGGTTCTAACTGGGTGAGGCCAGAGGTGATTCTCAGAGAGCTTTTATGACTCATTTTACTCCGACCCAAAAAAACCTGCCAGACAGACAGTACTGCAGCCAAGAATACCTTCAACAATATTAAACTTTACGAAATACATTAATAACATTTAGCTAAATAAAAATTACATTTAAAAGCAAGTTCTGTTTTTTTCTGATAAACCGTGAGCAATTTTATTAAACTTCTTAAAAATGTAATATCCCACCCTTCATGGATTTTCTATACCGGCTTTTCCCTACAGGTGTGACGTCAAGCCGTATCTGATGGGGAAACGCAGCTCGACGTCACACAGGGTCGTGGGGGTTGTGGGCTCCAGTCTCCAGTCACTGGGCTAAGATTTAACAGTTTCAAAAACTTCAAAAAAGCTAAATAATTCCTTTTTATAAAATCATGAGCTGTGATAATTAATTGTTGAGCAATAACAGGCAAAGCAGAGACTGATTATTGTAATGTGCGATCTGTGTTAAACTAAAATGTATGACATCATAGTGTTATGTCCTGCATTGTCAAGGTTGCGGTTGACCTTGTATATTCATATTATTAATTTATACTGAATGTGACAGTGGAGTTAATGTTCAGGTGTGAAGAAGATGATGTAATGATGCAACCTGCTGTGTTTTGTACTAGTTGTAGTTTATGGAGGTTTATGGAGGGAAGGGAGCTGAAACTGTGAAGTGGTCTGTGGACCATTTTGGCAAAAGTGTGAAGGAAGAACTTGATGCTGCAAATGTGAAAGTTAACCAGGTGATGTTATGGATGTGGAAAGTGAAGGAGATTATGGAGAGGGCTGTCCAGGATGACGCCAAGGCTCTGGAGCTGAAAGGTGGGACAGGGACTGGAATTGTCATTGCATATTGTAAAACTACCAGATTTGGTTAAAGTTGACTTCGCACAATAAGCAAGTGAGCGAACTAATGTTGCATTATTTCCACGGTCCCGGGAATAAATGGGCTGACTCGAAAAAAATTTCAGTCAAACTTATTATTTTTGCTTTAACCCATGCCCCATCTCTAAGGGAGAGGCCAGACACACTACAGACACTTTATTCAAAGCAGTTCAGTTTATTTATGTTGCACCAACTTACAACAAGGCTCTTTACAAGATTAACTGTAGAGATGGCTCAAAAAAGACAGAAAGCAGAGATGGAGGCGTGCTCCAGGCAGCGTAGTTTTCAGATCTTGGTTCAGATCCTTGTTTGGGTTTAGGTCTGGACTTTGACTGGACCATTCTAACATATGAATATATTTTGTTTTAAACCATTCCATTGTATGTCTGGCTTTATGTTTAGGACTGTTGTCCTGCTGGTAGGTATCTCAAGTCTTCTGCAGACTCTAACAGGTTTTTATCCAATATGCCGCTGTATTTGGCTCCATCCACCTTACTCCTGCTGAAGAGGAGCAACCCCAGAGTATGATGCTGCCATCACCATATTCTTCCACATGTTTGCTGTGTCCCCAACATGGCTTCCGGCAAACAGCAAACGGGACTTCTTATGGATTTCTTTCAACAATGGCTTTCTTCTTGCCACTCTTTCATAAAGACCACATTTGTGTAGTGCATGACTAATAGTTGTCCTGTGGAGAGATTTCCCCACCTGAGCTTTGGATCTCTGCTGTTCGTCCAGAGTCACCATGGGCCTCGTGGCTGCCTCTCTGATCAGTACCTGCCTTTTTCAGCCTGTAAGTTTAGGTGGACGACCTTGTCTTGGTAGGTTTATAGTTGTGTCATCTTTTAATTTTTGGATGATGGATTGAACAATGGAACGTGAGATGTTCAAAGCTTGGGAAATATTTTATAGCTTAAGCCAGCCTTAAATTTCACCACAACTTGACCACAACCCTGGTGTGTTCCTTGGACTTCATGATGTTGTTTGCTCCCCAGTATTCTCTTACCAAACCTGTGAGGCCATCACAGAGCAGCTGTATTTGTCCTGAGACTAGATTACACACAGGTGGACTCTACTCAGTCATTAGCAATCGTAAGGCAATTTCTGAAGGCAGTCGGTTGCACTTAGAGAAAATCGGGCTGAATACTTTTGCACACCGAAATTTTCGGGTATTTTTGTTAAAAATGTTTTAAATCATGTAATTTAATTTCAACTTGACAATAGTATATCACTGTCTTGGTCTTTCACATAAAATTCCAATAAAGCATATTTGTTTTTGGTAGTAATGTGGAAGAGTTCAAGGGATAGGGATACTTTTGCAAGCCACTGTACATTTAACATTTAATCAAATCATATTTATAGTAATTGCATTTGGACATTCTCAAGAGCAAGTCTTTGGAATGAAAAGAAGATTTACTGCAAATAAAAGCATTTTAAGCAGTATACTCATTCTTATATGGAGGACCAAGTCTTCCATATCTAAAAATAAATACATAAATAAATAAATGCTCGATAAATAAATAAGCATACAATTAATTGCCACCAAATTAATAAATGTAGGTAGAAATTAAATTATACAGTGAGACATAAATGTATATATCTCTTTTAATTAGCTTATTTATTTATTCGCCTTTGTAATAATTACCTTATTTATTTATTTATTGTCCGTTATAATCTTCAACTTTATTTATTAATTACTTATTTTTTTAAGTATTTATTTATGTGCATGTTATAATATTTTTGTCTGTTTTATTCTTCCTTTGTATTTTTTTACCCTATATATTTCTGTGATGCTATTTATTTCTGCCTGTCGTTTTTACATTTCTGCCTGTCTTTTTTACATTTCTGTATGCATTTCTGCCTCATTATGCAAATGAGGAGGGCTGTGTTTTAAGGGCTCAACTTCTTCCCATTGGTTGGTTAGGATTTTACTGTGTCGGTCAAATCTACATGGCTTTTCCCCGACATGAAGCATTGTTTAGTAATGTCAAACTCAGCAGGCAGACGTTCAGTGGCCGACCTCTTAAGGGAAGCTGCTAATAGACTGGAAGAGTTAGAACGCTGTACATTTGGGATCTGAATGTTTTTCTGTGGTTTCAGATTCGGCTTTTCCAGATCAATAACTCATCGGCGGATGATTTATTATACAAAACAGACACCTCTCTGCAACCACAGCAAGGCAGACAGTGAACTGCAACCTTAGTTTCCTCAAAACGAGTCTCCCACCGCGCTGCGAGAATTACATTGGGCCCTATGCAGAGCTCGCTTGATAAGAAAATATTGTAGTTGATTATAAAAGGCACAATATGAATTATCAGATTCACATCCAGGCAATGAAAAAACACTACAGATTATCGTTAATCTATCCACGTTGGTCTAATTTGTGAATGAGGCGGAGTTTCATCAAGCCGATCCAACATTTTCCCCTCAGCTGCAACACTTTGGGTTCACGCATGATCCAGCACCGCGGTGAAGTTGGTTTGAAGTTGGATATTGGACATTCAAGCTCCGCGGAGTCAGCGGGATCTAGCTCACGGTTGAACCGATTGAGGGACTCCGATTTCAGCCAGCGTCTCTCAGCTGCTCCCTCCTCCCACACACGGTGGTGCAGTTAGGGACCATCAAAAAACTTTTGAACCAAGCACTCTTGAGAAACAAAAATCAATAAATTCCAGTTGAGAGACGCTGGCCGAAATTGGAGTCCCTCAACCGGATCAACCATGAGCTAGATCCCGTTGACTCCGTGGAGCTTGAATGTCCAATATCCAACTTCAAACCAACTTCACCGCGGTCACAAAGATTTGCTCGCCATGTGGCAGCTAGCCCTCTGAAATCCACTCGCCAAACGGGAAATTTACTCGCATTTGCTGTCTGGCGAGTGTTAATTTCGGACCCTGCGTACAGCATTCTAATTCTTCCAGTCTATTAGCAGCTTCCCTTAAGAGGTCGGACACTGAACGTCTGCCTGCTGAGTTTGACATTACTAAACAATGCTTCATGTCGGGGGAAAGCCATGTAGATTTGACCGACACAGTAAAATCCTAACCAACCAATGGGAAGAAGTTGAGCCCTTAAGACACAGCCCTCCTCATTTGCATAATGAGGCAGAAATGCATACAGAAATGTAAAAAGGACAGGCAGAAATGTAAAAACGACAGGCAGAAATGTAAAAACGACAGGCAGAAATAAATAGCATCACAGAAATGTATAGGGTAAAAAAATACAAAGGAAGAATAAAACAGACAAAAATATTATAACATGCACATAAATAAATACTTAAAAAAAAGGTAATTAATAAATAAAGTTGAAGATTATAACGGACAATAAATAAATAAGGTAATTATTACAAAGGCGAATAAATAAATAACTAATTAAAAGAGATATATACATTTATGTCTCACTGTATAATTTAATTTCTACCTACATTTATTAATTTGGTGGCAATTAATTGTATGCCTATTTATTTATCGAGCATTTATTTATTTATGTATTTATTTTTAGATATGGAAGACTTGGTCCTCCATAATTCTTATGAGTAAATAAATGAGTAAATAAATAAATATGTTTGTTCAAGGTCAGTTTTTGTGCATTTGTACAGTGATCAAACAACCATCGGTCTGATTTTGGTTACTGTCTGGTATTACATGTGTACCTGAGAGGTCCTTCGGGAAACAGCCTTACTGACTGGATCCAAACTTAATTAAACCAAGTCTTTATTTGATGGTCATTTATTGAGTTGCCATGGTAATAAAGTCCTCCAACAAAAGCCAAATCCTAGTCCATTTAATTTTTAGGCTTATGTTCATGGGCATCCTTGATGGTTTGCCAATCCGTCACAGGACAGCGCAGAAGCACACTGAACAAGCAACTGTACAGTGTGCTTTTCATGGACACGTCGATGTGGGCCGGGGAAGATAGACTGCAACTTACAAGTTAGCAATTTTGTGACAGCTGAGCCTCAGTCAAAAGTTGCTATGTTAGAGTTCTGTATTGACTGCCTCATGCACTTTCTCAGATTATCACAATTAAATCACAGCCATCTGCACTGTGGTTTAGCCCCATGGTCATGGTAGTGCAGAATATTTTTATATTTGGAGCATTTATTTCATTAAGTACAAACCTAGAATGTAAAAGTGGACCCTAACTGACCCCAGACTGTTTGTGTGGCCTAGGTGAGCAGCCCAAAGAGACCTTCGACACCTCTGATGTTCCTGGAAAACACAGTAAGTTTCTCCTGGGATTGTTCTGCTACTTCTCATATCAGTTCACTAAAAAAGAAAGGAAAAAAAGAACACCTGGCCTCTTCTGGGTAGCTGTGCAATTTCTTAGATTTCTTCTAATAAAAAAGGGGGAATTGTGACCTAGTGGTTAGAGCAGCGTGCTTGTGTTCTGAGAAGGTTGCAAGTACCCGGTTGAAACGCCCCAGACTGCCACTATGGGTCACTGAGTAAGACCCTTAGCCCCAGATTGCTCCCTGGGAGCTGTAAGCTGCCCACTGCTCCCTAATGGATGGGTTAAATGCAGAAGACAAGTTTTGTTGGAATGTAAACAATTGCAATAACAAAGATTTCTTATTCTTTAGTGATTTTTCGTTGTAAAATTGTTAAAAACATGGAAGAATTCTCTGTTTTAGTGTTTAATAAATATGAGCTGTTTTTTTAAATTATTATTTAAGGTTATAAAACCGTAGCTGGTTGGATGAAAAAGTTAAAAGGCCCAAGAACCCTAAAATCCAAATACAGTGTTTTTTTCGCCCCCAACATGGCTGTATCTACTTGTGCACCTTCATGATAAGCCTCCATATTAGAGGATGTTAGTGCGATGGAGTTTCCATCAAGCACAGTACCTGCAAACAGTCTGCAGAGTATTGAAAGCAGCAGAGGAAGTGTGGGGAAGCTGCTTTGTGGCTTCAGCGCTGCTAAGCTATTTTTTCAGCTGTTTGTTTTCTAGCAGGTGCCACGCCACCAGGTGAGGATGATGGACGACAAGGGGCTCTCAAGAGGTTTAGTGTTATGTGGCCCGCCTTTCTCAAGAGCAGAAAGGACAGTGAGTATTATATCAAGTGGATGTTTATCTGGTTTGTTACTTTTCCAAAAGGTGTTTTTTATTTTACCTATATTTAGTTTTATTTCCTCCCTTTGATGCCATTAGTGCAGGAAGTCAGATTTACCCTGTTTCTCTGTGCATGGAGTAGATGGTATTGTAAAAGCAAAGGTTGAATCAGCTCAATGAGCCTAACGTGCATGGAGGTGGGTTAGAGGTACAGCTCCATGGCAGTCTGCAGCAAATACAATGCTCCATTCATGGACAAGAGCCAGAAGTACAAGCAGCATTGTCACTGTGGCAATCACATTCCACAATATGATTTATCACAAAGCAAACTTTCATTAGAAAGCTTAACTTTTCTACAGAGTGGGCAGGAACCAGTATGAGGGTCTCACCATTTGAAAACCTTAAGTACTATGGTTTCATCTCATAACCGTGTTTAAACCCAACAGAAAAATGTGTGGTTCTCGTGGCAACTCTGACCCATGTGTACGCACCTTCTTAAAAACAGGAAATTGCCGAGGCAGGTGGTAATGTTCTGAACTGCAGCCACACTGCGTCCATGATTCCTCTCAGACGTTCAATTTCACTCCATATCAGACTTTTACCATACATCGATCTTATCAAAAGCATCCAAAACTGTGGTGTTAATCATGCTTGCGCTGGTGAGCCATAAATAACTGTGCTCTTTACCATCTAGGGGGGAAACCCTCATCTCTCCAGGCCTCCTCTTGTCTTGAAGGAGGTTGTGTGTGTCCGACTAGCCTCCTACAAGACCAGAGGAATTTCAACATGGAGCACGTGTTGAAATGTTATCTGACGTTTGAGACAGTAATAAGATTCACTTTTACAAGTTATTTTAATGTGAACCACATATGTGCTTTTACCTCTAATCTATACATTTAAAGGAGAAGTCCGGTCAAAATCAGAAATCAAACTGCTGAAAGTATTTTAAATATAAAACTACTACATACTGTGCAATAAATTATACGTTTTTTTTAATTAAGAATAATTTTCATTTAATCATGTTTATGTGGAGGAACCCATCTCGTTCAAGAATAGTACTGTCACCTCCCATTTTGTGACGTCACTCAGCGGACCCGCTGTTGAGCAAGTCCAAACGCTCTGTCACGACGCACTATTTTCCAACATGGTGACGACTGGTGCTCTGTACGAAGCAGAGAGTGATGAAGTACTTGGTGACATTGATGGGAGTTCTGTGGAGCTATCATCTGATAGCGATATGGATTTTTTTAGAAGAGTTTCTTGACAGAAACCAGACTTATTTCCAGTGCAAACTCAGTCGGGCCCCCCAAGATATATATATGCGTGCGTGTGTGTGTGTGTGTGCTGCGGCGGTCGCTCCGCCGCAGCACGGCTTTACCAGCGCCGCAGCGGAGGAGAGATCGCGCTGAAGTGACTTGAGTTATATTTGCCCCCTAGTAAATAGGGCAGGTGGTCATTATTGTATAAATATTAAAATATAAAAGCGTTCCAGCACATGTTGGGGCGGAGGGATACCACATGTGATGTGGTATCCCTCCTCTCTGGTCGGTAACCATCCCCGCAAATTCTAAATTAAAAATTCTAAATCAAAAAATAACTTACCGAAAATCCTCGCTCTCATGTCATGTTCAAAACATTTTTCTTCGAAATGGTTGCTGCATATGACTTGTTTTCTCTCTGGCCAGAAGTTAGATGGCAAATCCGCTCTCTTCAAGTTGGCAATCCAGCAACGAGCCCGGTGGCTCATGAATCGGAAAGTTGAAATAAGCAATGTTTTTCTTTTTTTACCAGTTGTGTTGGAACATCCAATGGCCATGCACGTGAGCATTGTTGCTGTAACAATAGCTCTTGCGAATGTCAGTGGTGAAGTCCTCTGGAAATCCGAAAAAAATTGTTGATGATCGCAGCTGTGTAGAACGCCTCCTATTGACTTTGCAAGGAAAGCGGGGAAAAATGCTGTCGTCGCTCCGCTTTTCACGTCACAGGATGTGATGTCAGATGGCCCTTACTGCCCAAATATAGGCAGTAATGGCCACCCCCATACATAGTGATCCAGATGACAATTTATGTTTTTATTTTCTTATTGATTAAAGATAAGTTCATTAAATAACCACAAACGTATTAGTTTTAGTTATAGCTAATGGTCCCCTGATTTTTCCTTGTTGACCGGACTTCCCCTTTAACAAAGGCCATTCTCAGATTATTATTTTTTCTTCATAGTGTGTTAGTTCTTTTCTCTGTGGTTACCACTGGTAACCATGATATAACAATGATCACCTGGCTCATTTAAATACAAATTGCCATTCACGAGGTGCTTTGCACTGACCACTATGGTTGAATCTGGACAGGTACACAAACGTTCAGTGCAGCTGTGACTTATAAAGCAAAATTGCTTGCTGGTGTGCGTGTGCATGGTTTTATAAATCAGGATTATTATTTATTTTTCTCGGTGTGGCATTTTCGTTTTTTTGGTGTGCACACACTTTCAGCATAGATTCTGTGCAATGTTTTGTAATTGAGGTCCCTGCTCTTTATTGAGCAACACTGTCAACATAACTGTCATGTTGTGGTTGAAGAAGGGCCCAAGCACAGAACGTGGTAGTGGCAAAAAAAAAAGGGGAAAAAAAGGAAGTTTCAATAATAAAGAGGCATGAACTAGAAGTCTAGAGATCCTAACCCATAAACAGGAAAGAAACAGAAACATAAAGAAACCCATAAACTCACACCTGTGAATTGACGACAACAAGCTGATATTAGCTAACCAAATACCGTAGTCAGAGTTGGATTGAGCCTATGGTCGGCTGCCTTACACATATGCTGCTCCAACTGTATATGGCCTGCTGTAAACATTTACTTTAGTTTTCAGAAGAATTTTCAACTTAATTTCTTTTTATAGCACCAATTCACATTTATTTCCACTCAAGACAATACAACATAAAGTCGAGTCAACTCGGTCATACAGACAAATTCCAGGAGCTACATACATTTCAATTTGATCCTAGTTTTCAACCACTGAAGTTTTCTATCAAAGAAAACCCAGGCGAATGCATTGACTTTGCAGCAATCCCTTATGCTGGGCATGCATATAGTGACAGTAGAAAGGAAAACTCCCCTACAACAAGAAAAAACCTCCAGCAGAACCAGGCTCAGTAGTCGCTCCTTTAGTGCCTTCATGAGGTTAGTCAACTGAAATGGTTTTCCAACTGTCTTGAAGGAGTTCCCAGAGGAAGTAATAAAAATAAAGACAAACCCATGAATGAGAAAGTGAGTCCACCTTTTTACTGCTGGTGTACCTTTTGAAGCCTGTGGTACATATCCATTTACTATGGATAGACTAATCATATCTAATGGCGTTCCGCGAGCGAGCTATTTTTAGAACGTGACGTCATATCAAGTGGTACAGGTAGGGCAAATATGCATTGTACTCCACTCTTTCGCTGTACGTTACCCTTGGTTTTACTCGGTAAAACCACTGCTTTTTCTAAGTCTAACACGTCTCCTAACCATGGTTTTTAAACATTGTTGTTATAGAACGTGCAACAGCGACTCGAAGTACGCTGATAGGCCGCATATAAAGGATGTCAAAGCCGCAAGCGGCATCGATCAGCCCTCGCAGCCAAGCGCCGCTCCGGCCTATTGGCCACCACTGCGGTGCCGGCCGGCCGGCGGGGTTCGCGCACCGCCGGCTGCCCGCCACTGCAGATGCTGTCACGCATTTTCCCCGCCTGTCCACTGGGCGATTCCCACAAACGCGTTCGGCAGCGCTCCCGCATGACTCACAAAAAATCTGGTGCAGATCGGTCGATGCAGCGAGGAGATACAGCCGTTGGATAATGATAATGCATTTGGCCACCGGACCGGACTAAATTGTTCGGCGGGCCGGACAATTTATACCGATTCCTGGACGGTGACTAAAAACAGAAAAAAACGGCCGATGACGCCATGAACGCCAAGCAGGAGAAAAACATTGACTTACCGTTCTATCAACTCGGCGCGTTTTCCAGTCTTTCTAAGCCCTCGACACTCAAGCCATCGTTTGAGCTGAACGTTGGTATGTTCTTCGACAGTTCTACCAGTAAACTGGGCGCCTGGACATCCTCTTGTGATAGTTTAACAGCTGAAAAGTCGGTCATATCGTTGTATCTATTGCACGTGTAATGGCTGGTTGCTACTTGCGCTCTCACACCGTTTGTCCTACCTTAGCGGCAAGGGGCATTGCTCATGAGATGGTGACGTCATGTGCGCGGTACGCCATTAGGGGGCAGTGATAAAAGCTAACACCATACCATATACCATATTTATTTATAAAGCACTTTACAAGTGCTGTACACATACAACTGACAATAACTGGAAAATTAAAATAGATCAATAAAAACACAGACAAGTTAAAATAGACAATGATAGTTGAAAACAGTAATAATAGTAATTAGAAATAGAGTCAACCTCTCAGGATGTGCAAAAGGCTTCAGCAAACAGTTGAACTCTGAAAGAGAGGAGGCCTGCCTGACATCAAGTGCCAGATTGTTCCACAGTTTTGGAGCTGCTACAGAGAAGGCACGATCTCCTCTTAGTTTCTGTTTTTATTTAGGGACAGTAAGTTGCTGTTGATTGGCAGACCTAAGGGAGCGGGTAGGTGAATTAGAGTGCAGCAGCTCAGAATGGTGGTTTGGGGGAGGGGTTGGGTAAAGGAACTTTAAAATGGAACCTAAAACGAACAGGCAACCGATGAAGGGAGTTTAAGATGGGGATAATGTGCTCAGACCTTTTTGTTCCACTTCCTTAAATAATTTGGTTGGGATTGGATCTAACATGCAAGTTAAAGGTTTCAAATAAGATGATCATTTTGATAACTCAGAAAGTTAAACTGGATGAAAACAGGCCAAGCACAGATCAGGTTTTAGAGTTACCTCCAAAACTACCTAGTAATCACATTAGGGAGGATACCAGCAATTTTATGTTAATAGAATACATTTTTATTTTTGAAGATTGCCATAATGTTAGTACTGCTGAAGGAACAGGTGGTTTTCACAGAGCTATGACTCATGTGCATGTTTGGCACATTGAATTTTTGTCCTCTATTATGAAAAATGCTCTGTTCTAGCTTGGTGCAGGTTTTTTTTTTTATTAAACAGTGAACTATTTTTCCAGATTAAGTAGGATCATTTTACATGTGTAGAGCACAGTTTTCTCTCCAATTTCCAAGCAATGTGCTTTTAAAGACACATCTCTGATTTAAACCAGGGAGCCAGCCTCATCTGACTAATGACCTTTGTGAAAAGGGTTACGTTGTTTAATGCAACACACAATGATAAAGTTACACACTAACAATTAATTGGTGATTATTTGGCCTCTCATTCAAAACCCTTTAATCCTTAAAAGGATTATAATGTAGAATTCAGTGGTTTTGAAGCTGTAATTTTTAAACTTTGGTATGTTTTAATTACATAATATCTGTAATCATGCTGTTATAACATTCAGAAATAACAAGCAGTTCAATACAATTCACAATAAAGTGTTTTATTTACTCAAATCTTTGGAGTTAAATTAGCATGTCAGTAATGAATATGTAGGAATTAAACTCACTTCAAAGCCTATATAACAGAAATAAGCTATAAATTGCAGGAAAGTGGAATAAACATCTGCTGCCTGGTGTAAGAAGTATGTCAAGTTGTGCATAATTTTCTTGTAGTCGTTGAGGAGTAAATGGTTCATCACTTTCATTGTGACCGCTGGACAGAATGCGGAACAGTGTAATCATCCTGTACAAACCTGAAATGAGATGTCGTCAGATAAGCTGCACAATAAATCACAAATATATCGCCATCGCTATCAGAGTCTGCAATATTCATATTGCAGTCCTACAGCAGCAGGTGCTCATACCGGACACAAAACATTCCCAAACAATGTTAACCTATGACGAGAGATAAACTCACCTTGTTTGTGCCTTCCCAGCTCTTAGTTTCAAAATATGAGCTTTTTGAATTGGAAGGCAATTCACACTGGAGCATAATATCTGAGTTCAGCTGTGCCATCTCACCACATTCTTTATATCTATCAGAGGGTGTTCTGTGCAGCCAAGCCTTCTGGTTCACCCGTCTATAATAGGTGCGCTCTTGTGTTGACCAAATGAGGGGGCACTGTTAGCATTTACTGTAAACAGCAGCTGTCCTGGAACTTGGTTTTTTAGTCTGTGAAACGCTGATCTCCGTTAGTAGCTTTGCAGCCCATTTTACAGTATAGACACTGCTTTGTTTTTAAATAGTTAATTTTTTTCTTCTGTTTCGATTTGTGTGTCATGTGTTGTTAAGGGATCTTAAGTAGTCTTTGAAGATGGAAATTTGAAGTTTACCCTAATAAAGAAAGTGTATTCCTGTTTTGGCAGGCCAAGCTTAGGGTCTGTTTTACATGTTAACATACCTTACCAATTAGGGCAGTCTGCCTGCGCTGCAAAGCATCCTGCTTCACTCTGAATATTAGATGATGCTAATAAGTTGTTTCTTGGTTCTGTTCTGCTCTTCCACAACCCCATTAGCCATGCAGGGGTTGTTGAGGGGCAGACCGCAAAAGGGCATTTTTGAGGTCAGAGACACTATCCTCTCCCCCTGGCATGTTAGAAGACATTTTCTGCAAGTGAAGGGTAGAGATACATTTCTTACTGAATGAAGTGCTAAGCAACATGGATATATATAAGATCAGTGTACAGACGAAAACCTCATACTGAGTTTTTCTATAAAAGATGTTTAACATAAACATTTATTCATGAGTAGACTGACTGAAATGAATATGTCCAGCTTCTTATAATGTAAATATTCAGAATCAGAATATTTATTGCCAAGTAGTATTTTACACACAAAAGGAATTAGCTTTAGTGATAAGGTGCTACACATAGACAACCATACAGTTGACATTAGTAAATGTTATCTCTTCATCTCATGTTTATGTGCCCTAGGTTTTTATATTAAATGTTAATAGTTATGCTCCTTCCTCCATTAATAATCAGTTAGTGTAAGCTCCTCTTCTCTATACTGTCCTCCTGATTTTAGCCATCATTAGCTTAGGGACCAGGTGGTAACATTAGCCTGCCTCCCTATCTGCACACTAACTCATATTTGTGTTTCTGTGTAGAAGTCAAAGACCCTGAGCCTGCAGAGACGGGACAGAACCTGCCAGTTGTTGACGTGTCCATGCAGCCCCGACGTGTCAGTGGGCAGTACTTCTTTGAGTATCTAGTGGTGGTCAGCTTAAAGAAGAACAATGATGGCAGCAGCTATGAGCCTCAAATTACCTACCAGTTTCCTAAGGTTAGTCGTGCAGTTAAACCCAAGTGTTTTCTCAATAATGCATTCCTGTGGTAAGTAATGTGGGACTAGATGTTGAATCAGCGTTAGTTGAACAGGTTGATGGTAAAAGTTATTATACCTTAATAACCTCATGAATGTATTCTGTAATACCAACTGTCCATGATGACAGAGATTTACTTTCAGTTTATTTTAAGGATTTACTGATCAAGCAAATATATGGCTTTGATTATAAAATTTTGTTTAATTCAAATATATTTATTTTATTTAAATGTATTTTTGTCATTGATATTAAGTGTGCAAATATACATTGTAAAAGTATGCTTGTGTTTGACTATGAATCTGTACTTAATAGATGAACTCATTAATCGATAACTTGCATCCCTTGTACTTAATATACTATGCTATCACATTATGCAGATTGGTATCAGGACAAAAAGGTCTTCATAGAGACATTCCCTCTGTATTTGATACCGTTAACCACAATGTCTCATTGCTGATACAAGGTACAGCTCTTGAACTCTGAAAGATAGTAATTTCTGTAATTTCTTTAAGAACTCATTCTTTCTCTGTGTCCGCTTTGTTGTGAGGTACTTCAATGCTTGATTTCAAACACTTGGGTTCAATTTAAATAATAAAAAACATTAATTCTGCCTCTTAGAATTTTTCTGATAACCTTCTGGTTAATTGATACCTATGCTTTTAGTTCACACCCTGATTTAGAAAAAAAAAAAACATGACTAACTCTAAGACTCTAACCTCCTTATTAGGTATTTCAGTTACGTTGGCATAAATACTCCTAATTTTTTGGGCTACAATAACAAAAACATGTTAAAGCTAAGGCATACATTTAGTTTAATGTGTTTAAAGCAGTTGTCCATATCTTTAATTATTCTAAGTTTTTGTTGATCTTAATCAGTTACTTTGTAACTAGCAGATGTTCTACTAATAAAGCATTACATGATGCCATCAAACTTGGATTTGATGGCATCATTGGATTTCTATCGATTTTATGTGCAGTTTAAAGTTGGTGCTTTTTAAAGAGGTTTTAAGGGTATGGCATTAAAGTGCTGAGGAACTTCTAGCCAACTTCCTTCAGGATGTCCCAATTAATAGGATGTGTCAATGACAACATGGTTTATTAATTAGTGAAATCTGAGAGAAGTGGATGATAATTTAAACGATAAAATCCTGCCTGTAAAGCAAAAGTAAGGCGTTTTATCACTTTATTGTAATGTTGATATTCAGATGCTTGGTCTGAAGACGACCTGTTGTATAAAGTGTGAAAAAATTGACAGGGAGTATGGTATCTCTGATAGAACATGTTTCTGACACCATCTGGGTTTCTTCAGAGAGATGTAATGGCCAAATCTCAGAAGGAGGAGGAGGAGAAGACCCTAAAGGCAATCTCTCTATTCTGTTTCCCAGAGGGCATTAACTGGGCTCCTTTAACAGAGTACCACAGGTACAGAATAGAATTCCCCTTCACTTCATGTTTTTTTTTTTCTAGTTGACCAAAGATTACAGTTGTTTTGTCTTATCTTGCAGTGAGACCTTCTCTTTTGTTTTGACTGATATTGATGGCAGTAGAAGAAATGGATACTGCAGGAGGTTACTGGTCAGTCTGAGAATTAAACGACTTAAATAGTTTGAAAATGTTTTCAGTACAGATTTAAATTCATACCATTGAATGTTTCCAACTTTCAGCCAAGAGGAAAAGGAGCTCGGCCTCCAGAGGCTTACTGTATTATCAGTTCACTGGCTTGCTTTGGCCTCTTCTCTAAGGTAAGGTGGAACATGAAATGAAAAAGTCTTCTGCTTGTATCTTAGTGTATACACTTTGTAGAGTCCTGGCAACATGTATGAGAGGAGAAAATGCAAACAGGATCCTAGCAACAGTGTCACAAGTATGTAAACATGGGGTGTAACAACATCTTGTGTGCAGATATTCGATGAGGTGGAGAAGCGGCGGCAGATCTCCATGGCCTTGATCTACCCATTCATGCAGAAGTTGAGAGAGGCTTCGTTCCCTGCTCCCGGACAAACAGTGGAGATTAAGAGCTTCATTCCGGAGTCGGGCACCGAGGTCAGACCCAAAAAAAAAAAACACCCCTCCCCCACTTGCTCTGAACTCAGCTCATCACCTCTGGTGATAAATATCTCAAAAGTCTGTTTCTATCTTGTATTCCTGTCATGACTTGCCAGGATGGTCAGATCAGAACAGCTCACATATTTCACATAATTCCAGTCTGGTTACAAAAAACCAGTAGTTCATGTTTAACAGCTGATTTCCTTTTTGCTTATTCAGTAAGATAAGGCTGTCCTCAGTTATTTTAAAGGAATCTATCTATCTAACTAACTATCAGGTTTAGAGACACCAGGCTCTGAACATGACTTCCCTTATCAGCCTGTTATAACATTGTTCTGTCAAAATTATAGCTGAGATCCGGAAACAAGTCAACATCCATCGGTCACATGAGGCTGAGCTGCCTCATTATCAGGCAGCTTGGAAACCAACTCAAACTCATCTGGAACAGAAACTGAAAGCTAGTCCTAAATCACCACCCCATCTGCTGAGAACACTAATCACAGCTTTGACCCTGAAATCCCCCAGCTCTGCAGTGCACTTTTCTTTTGTCCTAACTTGATTCATTACAGATAAAATCATTGGTATGGATACTTCCTTGCAGAACTATTAAAACCAAATCAGTTTATTTATATAGCGGCAATTTAGAACAGATCAGGGTGCTGTACAGAAACTCAGCAGATTAGATTGAGTCATTGACTTGCAATAGGACACTGCCAAGGAAAACCGTCTGACCAGACTGAATTCTACCCCACTGGACTGGGTCGTACACTCTCCCCTCCTCTACTCTTTCAATGTTGAGGTTAGGAAAGGGAACGTTAACCTTGCCTGTAAGCTGAATTCTTGTGGTATTAGTGCGTTCGCAAACACACAACAATCCATCTTATCGCTCTCCTGTCTCAATCGTTTGATACAATAGCAAAAAGCGTTCTGGCCAATCATGTTACAGTATTGTGGTTTAAGGCGGGACATACAGCTGTGACGAAAGCAAGAGCTGCTGAGCCCACAGCTGAACCAACATAAACATTACAGCTCAGGAGCATACACACGCAGATGCTGCTATCACATCTGTTTGGTCACAATCCACCATTTCATCTTTGAAAGAAAAACAGCAAGAAGCACTTTGTGCATTTTTAGATGGCAAAGATGTTTGTGCCTCCTTATGACATTTTCATTTGATACTGTGATTGGCTAAAACCAACTCTGGTGACTAGGTGTTGCATCGCCCAATCATTTCAGAAAGTTCTGCTGAATGTCCCTCCTTTCCCCAAACTGTTTCAATGGGAGCAGACCCAGATTGATAATGTGCAGAAGGTAGAGGGCTACACATTATAAATCTGGCTGGCCAGGTTAGGGAACACAGAAGTAGTGTAAATAATAACAAAAGCTAGACTTTAAGGTTTGTAGTATTTAGGTTGTAGCTTAAGATTTGAAAGTATTAAAAAAGCTTAAACCCTAGATCTTGCTGTTAAAGGATAAAAATCAAGATATCGTTATGTAAGGTGTGGTACACCTAGAGCAGCATAACTACAGAGATGTCTCAGTAACCTAAGCCATGCTAACTAGAAGCTTTGTCAGAAAGGAAAGTTTTAACCCTGCTCTTAAAAGTAGACACGGTGTCTGCCTCACTGACTAAAACTGGGAGTTGGTTCCACAGAAGATGAGCCTGATAACTAAAAGATCTGCCTCCCATTCTACTTTTAGAGAGTTTAGGTACCACCAGTAGAGCTGCAGTCTGAGAGAGAAGAGCTCTACTAGGGAAGGGAAGCTAAAATAGGAGAAATATGATCTCTCGTTTTAATTTTCATCAAAACTCTTGCTGCAGCGTTTTGGATCAGCTGATGGCTTTGGACTGCATTTTGTGGACTGACTGATAGTAAAGAATTACAATAGTCCAGCCTTGAAGTAACAAATGCTTAGACTAGTTTTTCAGTGTCACTCCTGGAAAGTATATTTCTAATTTTAGCAATATTCTTGAAATGAAAAAAGGAAACCCTAGAAATCCATTTCATATGGGATTTAAAAGTCATGGCCCGGTCAAAAATAACACCACGGTTTTCTATATTGTTGTCAGAGGCCAAGTTAAAGGTAGAATGGACAATTTTTTCCTGGAAATGTAGGTAAGAAAGCCCCTTTCTGAATATCTGCTCTTGATCATACTACCTGCTCTTCAGCTCCTCAGAGGGATTGTGTGAAAAAAATCTCCCACATCAACTCTGATCTTATTTCTTCTCACTGAGGCCTTCCTCTTCTTCTCAAAAAGTTGTACATGGTTTGCTTCTTGTGACTCTCAGCCATGTTCAAAATATACGGTGAGAGCAGCGGAGCTACAATGAACGGATAACACTGAAGTTAATCGCTAAGCTAACCAGATACATAAACACTAGAAGCATGCATGCACAGCCAAGAAGCAGAAACTAATAAGGAGTGAACACGCACATTAGCGTTACGTCATGTGAGCCCGTCACAATGATTACCATGTGGGACAACCAATAGATAAGGTGATACCCCCGGAATTCAAAGCCGAAAAAAGATTGTCCACTATACCTGTAATGCCATCCAGATTAAGTGGCTGACTAAGCAGTTTCTTTTTCAAAGACTTCATTCCAAAGATGAATAACTTCTATCTTGTCTGAATTTATAGCTTATTTCACACTGCAGGTCTTAATGCTCAATTCAGATTTTTTGCTGAAATCAGATTTTTTTAGGTGGCCGTTCATACTATAATTAAATGCGACCGCCATCATTCTGCTGTCTGAACGGTTCGAGACCACAAAGCAACCCGCACTTGCAGACAACAGCAGGAGACGTCACACACCAGAGCTCTGTTTGCGGAAGTAATGGTGAATGTAATTGTTTCTTGAAGGGTTCAATAAAGTTTTGACAATATTAATACCATGTCATAGCAAGACGAAGTAAGGTACGAAGAAAGCAGCACAGCTATTAACAGTGGTCTTTTATGGAGCACTAACTGTTACTACTGTGTGTGGATGTTTAGTGAGAGACAGGAGAGTGACGTGAAAGACTCATAAAATGCAACATGACCGTTCAGACAGCGGATACATGATTAGAATTAGCCCGTTCACACTGTTGTGAAGGAGACAGATATGGGTCGCATATGGTCAAAAAGATCGGGTTGCATTTCCCTGCTGTGTGAACGTAGCCTAACTGTCCACCACCCTTGGCATTTTTCATGTTTTGTTGCCTCACAACCTGGAATTCAAATGGATTGTTTAAGAGTTGGCACCATTTAATTTACAGAACATGAAGATACTACTTTGAAGATTATTGTGAAGCTAACAACAAATTGGACAAAATGACAGAAAACTTCAGTGTGCGTAACTGTTCTTCCTCCCTTAAATCAGTGCTTTGAAGAGCCACCTTTTGCAACAATTACAGCATCAAATGCCTTTGGGTCAGTATCTATGAGCTCGCCTCATCTGGCCTCTGGGATTTTTGTCCATTCCTGAACGCTCAACTGCTCCAACTCCTTCTGGATTGATGGTTTTCACTTGTAAACTGCAATCTTCACATGTAACAACAGATTCTAAACTGGATTGAGGTCTGAACTTTGACTAGGCCAATCTAGCACATTTACTAAGTGGTGTTGCAGTCTCCTAGGCATTTCAGAAAAGGTGTGTTTATACTGACAGATCATGTGACTCTTAGATTACAAACAGGCAGACTTTATTTCATGTGAGTTCTGAAAGTAATTGGTTGCACCAGAACCTTTTATGGGTTTCATAGAAACCAGGGTGGATACATAAGCACATGCTCGTTTTCAGTTTTTTTTTTTTGTTTTTTTTTTATGTCTAATTTTTATTTTTTATTTCATTTCCCAACTTTAAATAATTTGTGCAGATGCATTACAGAAAATCTAAATTGAAATACATTTAAATTACAAGACTGTAACATAATAAGTAAAAAGCAAAGGGGGTGAATACTTTTACAAGGCACTGTATAGGCTTGAAAACATAGTAGGTTTAATGTGTGATAGATGTAAATAATACTGTACATTTATTAGTAATATCATGGTGTACGTTAGTGTTGTGATCGCAGCACTTAACTCACTAACACCACTGTTATCCCTGTCTGTTCTCGACAGGGAAAGCTATTCTTCCTCCTTCTGGAGTTAATGCAGGACTGTTTATGTGCTGCTCCAGCTGTGCCTAAAACACATGGAGCTCAAACTAGATATTAACATACCCTCTATAAAATGACTCCGGCCTATTTCGACATTTTATTAATATAAATAATTTAGGTAGCGGACCTAAAATAGGCAAAGTTGTATTTTTATACAGTATATGTAAGTATCTGGTTTTAACTACAGCCATCTCATTATTTTCTAAGGATACATTTCAACATGTAGCATTTCAAGTATTTCAAAGGGCCTAAAATATTTAGAGCTTGAGGAAACTCCCTCCACAATACCTACTTGTGTTTAACCAGTTCAGAAAGCTTGAAAAAAACCTGACAAGATTTAGTTAGAAATATGGTAAACATTAAGCAAACCAGGCAGGAGATAAAAAGGCTGGGATGGTTTTATGGTGAAATTCTGCAGAACTGTTTTTATCAAACATGATAACAGTAGGATTATGAAATAAGATCCTCTGAGCGGCTGTGTTCATTTAGAGCTTTGTCTGAACCTGTCCTGTTATCCAACCACCACTTCAGCAGAAGCTTAGCCCTTTTCTGCATCAGCTCACATACCATGCTTCAACAGCTCACAGCCATTTCCAGTATTTACTGATGCTGTCCATTATTTGTGTTCCTTTCTGTGACCAGCCCTCACAATGAAAGGAAGACAAGCACATGCTCCTGTGGCTCTGTAGAGACTTGCATCAATTGTGGCTCTAACCAAAGGTCCATATGTCTAAAATCCAAATGTGTTGCCTTTAAGGCATTTTGTTAAACAAATAAGTTCATGGGTTAAATAAATAATATTAAAAACGTTCATATGCTGCCAAAAGTGATTAGAAGTTGATCAGATGTATAATTCATAGTTTATGTACGTTTTTATTACAAAATGTTATCGGTAAAATCTACTTCTGGTTTGCGGTTACGTATTTCCGGTTCCGGGATTGGCTGGTAAACAAAGAGGTCCATGTGCGGAGAACAGTATGGAAACTTGAAATCTGATGCCATCCACGGTGAATTATCAGGCAGGAATGCCGTACGTTGCATTACATTGTTGATTATACTGAAAAGTCTAGATATCAGTGTTTATTTTGCTGAAATGTCACTTTATTCAATTTGATGCACTTTTATTTTGTATGCAATGACTCTATGTATAGAGATTGAGTTTATTTTGTGTTATTACAGTTTTCACCCATTTTGATGAAGACAATTAAAACGCTTGAACTGCACCTGGGTCTTCATTCGCGGTTTAACTCGGTTTCACCAACATCTTCTACGTTGAAAACACTAGACCAAAAGCAATATATACAACCCTTAACCAAACAGTGCAATATTTGTAGTATTTTTTCAGATTTTCATTGATCTTTCTAGATTGGACCCGGTCTAAAAGGGCTCTGAGTCAACCTGTGCGGAGTTCTCATTGACTGCGGCGTTTTCTCCCGCAGATCATCTACCTGACCCGACCATTGGATTCTTGGCTGGAACACGTCAACTTTTGCACTTTGTTTGATTGCCTAACAGACGAGGAGGTGATGCAGGTGTTTGCTGCTGCCGTTCTGGAGAGACGGATCATTTTCATTGCAGAGGAATTAGGGTACACCACGTTCTGTATTTACACATATAAAGTTTAAAATTGGTTCACACAGTAAAATAGTTCAGTGTTTGTTTATGAGGAGAAATTGATCCTGATGCTTCAGTAAATGTTAACTTCTCATTGTTCTTGGAGCTATTCTCGTTCAAATACTACTTGATGTAGACAACTTCTAACATCTGGGAAAGATGCATGAAAGATGCAACTTTGCATAATCTCCGGTTTAAAGCATCAGATCGGATGTTGATTTTTATTTCTTTTTTTCTAGAGTTAAAATAAACAAGAACTATAGTAGTCCTTAGAAATGTCTTTTTTACAAGCCTCCCTGTGAAAACATTTTAAAAGCTTGGTGGAATCATTGACAGCAAATGCAATTGTTTATTTTTACATTAACTAAGTCTTCTTGAAGGGCAGCGTTGAGTGGCCGAGCGTACATTGTCCAGTGTGGAGACTGTGCAGGTCTGATCTCCAGCTCAGTCACTTTCTATGTGAAAAAGAGCACTGAAAACCCTTGTACAGAAGGAACTTTAGAGTATGTAGAAAACTAGAGAGAAGAAGATTAGGAGTGGTCTACAAGTATACTGGGAGTCGGTCAAGGTAGTTCAGGCAACTAATCAGGATTTCTCCTGATTGTCTCTTAAACATGCTGGTAATTAATTTTTTTCTAGTGTTGATTAAGTTTAAATATCAATTATTTTGACAATTCTATTTTGGCCATTCAGGGGCACCAAAAGGTGGTTGTAGCTAGATCTAACAAGTCCAGCAGGGACATTTTGAAGATAGCAGTTCTTGTCAGTGAAAAGCCCAACCCGATGTTATTGTGCACTTCAGCCTTCATCCCTTCAAGACTGTGTGAAAACAATGGTCGCAAACTAGAAAATCAAGTTCTGCTAAATCTGTGTTTGATTTGAACTCTTTTCTGCTTATGTTGATGCATTCATTGTTGAATTTTTTAATTAATGCCATCAGATTTGTTGATTAATATGAGTTCTGATGTCCGTCTGTCTGCAGCACATTATCTCAGGTCCTTCATGCAGTTGCAGCCCTCCTTTATCCTTTCACCTGGCAGCACACTTTCATCTCCATCGTTCCAGAGATCCTGATTGATGTGGTGATGGCACCCACCCCCTACCTACTGGGAGTCCAGAAGCGCCTGCTGGACGTGGTCACCGACCAGAGTGATGTGAGTCCTTATGCAGGTTAAAGCATTATTTACCCTGATGGTGTGCTCAATCCTAACATGCTTCGGATGTAGCTCACTGCATAAAGGATTATTGTCTGATAATATTGCAACAATTAGGATCAGCTCAAACGTTTATTACCTTCATTAAAATTTGGTTTTCATCATTAGTATGAGAATGAAAATTGTTAAAGCAAATTATCCAAACTAATGTACATTTTCCTTTCTCGTTTATAAAAAAGGAAGTAAAAACCATAAAAGTAGATGAATAAGTGAACAATTTGTTTTACACAGTTAATAGAAAACTAAAAAGCATTTTTTTAGGGTTTTGTACTCATGAACACTTGAAAAGAAGCTTGCTCTCAAGGGTAACCTACTCTGTTTTAACGATTTTTATATAAGTTACTTTATTGTGACCTTCACTTTGTGCTAAACAGTTACTGCTGGTTGACTTGTCGAAGGATAAGGAGAAAACTTTCCTAGTGACTGTAAGTGTTGTAATGAATGCAATAATTTGCCTTCAAATATCCATAAAATATAAATTAAAGGCAAAAACTATTTTTCAAACTCAGTTTCAGCATTTTGTGAAATCTTCCTGTGCAGATTGGTGATGAGGATTCAGTTCTTCCCCCAAAGCTTCAGGCAGAAATACTGAATGCGCTGAGTCAGAGGAAAAAAGTTTCAAGTGAGTAAACTCAAGTCAAACAGGTGTGTCAGCTAGAGAGATCTTTGCATCCCCTCTGTTCTTTTCTTTCAGACGTGGAGGGCGTGAAGAAGGTGGAGGAGGTGAACCGGGTGGTGTCTGAGGCCTTCCTCCACTTCTTTGTCAGAACGGTTGGCCATTACGCCTCCTACGTCAAATATGCAAAAGAAAGCCCTGCTGTGTTTGACAAGAGACGCTTCTACAAGGCCATCGAGTCAAAGACGACCCGACACTTTGTCAAGAAGTTCATCCAGACGCAGATGTTTGACCTGTTTATTCAGGAGGTGGAACAACAGCAGCCGTCGGGCCTGCAGCAAGGTGAGAGCAAAGCACCCAGGGGCACCTTAAATCACTACAGGTCCACCTTTACAGAACTACAGTCAAACACTGAACTCTCAAGCCCACACTGTCTCTTTGCTTGTTGCCACTTAAAAAGCTAGTATTTTGTGATTCTGTAGAACCCAACTAAAGAAACGGTGTGTAAAAAAGGCCATCCCTTAATTCAGCAGTGTCTTTTACTCACCATCTCTGCAATGGGACTTTTTTATTCAGGAAATAGTAAATTCAATTGTTTGCCATTTGAGGTGGGATTTCAGTAAATATAGGAGTTGATAAAAGTCAGTTGTTATTTTTTTTAATATGTCATCATCCATTAAACCTTAACATGTGGAGTGGAACAACTTTATATATATATGTCTGCTTTGCCTACACAATACCAACAGGGCAAGGTTAGGGTTTTTGCCATCTCCACCCAAAGGAAACTGATTTTTTTTCTAGTTCTAACATCTAGAACCCTGTGCCTTCCAGCTGTACACTAACCAAAACTCTTCTCTTTTGTGTTTCAGGGATATTTCACAGAAAGATTGCTGAATATCAGAAGAACAAAAATGAGAAAACAAAGAAACACTAGCTGACACTTTGGGCCTCTGGGTGTAAATATATTGTGTGTGTGTGTGTGTATATATATATATATATATATATATATATATATATATATATATATATATATATATATATATATATATATATATATATATATATATATATATATATATAACCGTATATAGGAAAAGATGTGAATATTGCACTGTGTTTTTTAAATGACTTTTAAGTTTGGTTTTAAATGATTCTGTACCAACGTCTGAATTGCTGTATGACTGTGTTGCTGCTACTCACAGTGTCAAACACTGGTGTATGGGAGACTTCTGACCGTGAGGTGATTCTCAGCCTGTGGCCTCCATCATGATGCTGATGAACCGGAAAATCGTTTCTAATAAAGATTAGTTTCTTAAGTCAATGTACCTTCCTGCTATGATTTAAGGCTTGGGGAGTTTATTCTAATGATGCATTTAATGTGTACTTTCTCATTGCAAGCGAGCACAGTGTCAGGTTTGATGTAAACTGACTTCTTTAATGTGTATAAACTGACACGTTTCCAAGATTCCCTCCAATACAAAAGTATTTTTGGCAGTTTGTGTCCCACAAACATCTCCACATGAACCACACGAAGGAATGGAAGCATGTTGTTGGCTTCAGTTTTGGTATAAAATGGTATCATTTCCCCTGCTGATGTAAAAGCAGCCCATGTCTAAGAGGGTAAACTAGTTAACAAAATTAATTAACAGCTAAACCAGAAATACCAGGATTCAAAGGTTATTTATTTTTCAAATGATCAAGGTTGATATTTTTCTTCGAGAAAGTTGTTTGAATATATTTCATACAATTTATACATTTACCACTTTATAAGAAAATACAAGTACATGTTAGGTCATTTAAAACCACTAACAGTGCCACAGCTGCATTAATTAAATAATTTAACTTCAAGACTTGACTTTGACTTTTGTTAGTTGTTGAACAAATGTAAATATGGCTTCCATAAATAAAATGTTCATTTGTTTCACAGTTTATACAGTTACCTGTTTCTAAATAAGAGAAAACATGTTTAAGAACATTTTAAACGCCTAAAGGTATCCCAGTTCTTTAACTGAATAATTAAATCAGAACGTTAGTTTTCTTTTATTAAAGAGAAAAGCGTCAAAGCGTTAAACCTTGACTACAGAAGTGCTCAATCTGTAATACACACGCGCCCTCTAGTGGTATGCAGTAAAATCGACTTCCAATCTTTTTTATTGTTTATTAGAGCTTTAGTTTTATCACATGTTGAAAATGGTTAGGGTTAGGGGTGACAACTTTGGTGTAAAGTGCGAAAAACTGGAAATTTAGGAATACACACACGCAGCAATGCATAGATCCTCAAAGGGTAGAAGACTTCAAGACTGATCCAGAACTATTCAATAACACTCAGACAAAAGCTGCTCACAATGCAACGCGTATCCCAAGCCCTTATAGGGCTTGGGATCCGCGTTGCATTGTGGGACGTGGCGGCCATGTTGATGGCAACGCAACGTTAAAGTACCTCTGACATAACGTTGAACGAAGAGACGTAGAAGTAGAGTTGAGAAAGAATAGATAGAAAAAATTTTAAAATCCCGAAAAGGATCTGAAATTTACCGGGACACATTAAATAGAGAAGCCAGGGACCGGTATGTTGACAAAATCATCATTGTGGAGCGCCGACGACCACTTGTTGCCACTGTTTTGCATATCGGACGTCTTCGGCTACCTTGTTTGTGGTGTGAGTGCCTATACTTCAGAACAGTTCCAAAGCTACAAGTCCTTGGAGTCTCAAGTGCAGTTCACGAATGGATGGGTTCAGGAGCTGCAGCTCATAAAGCCAGCAAACAGTGGGAACACAGTTATTCGCAAAGGTAGGCTGTGCTCAGACGGGCTCTGGCACCTGCTAACCGTTAGTGCTAACAACCACTCACGCATGTAATGTACTTTTAACTAGCTGCTATGTGTTTCAAAGGTGTAGTTAGTAACGTTAACTGCCAACCCTTCCTAAACCCTCCCGGTTTCTCACGTATTTGAGCCTTTTCCCGCTGCCGTTTTAGTATTTATGTGCATGTATGTGGTGTCGCGGTTGAAGGAAAGAAACAATGTAGGCTATAAAATAAAACCGTGCATCTTTAACTTACCAGAATGAAAATGCTGGGAACACACTCTCATTGACATCGGGATACTGTGGAAAGTTATGATCGATCGTCTTAAAGCCGCGATCCAAGCGAGCTGACGACTCTTTTTATCTCTGACACTTGTTCTCCATGGTTGCGCCTCCAGGCTAGCCTCGTGAGACCATCCTGATCTCCCGAGCTTTCAAGGTTTCACTCGCAGATCAGTCTGGCTACTCTCCGTTAAAGAAAATTTGGAGCCGTTCACCAAACGAACGTCCAATCAGCGTTGGCTTTGAGGCGGGTAGAGGTGTGACGCAACAAGAAGCGCGACAGTTCAGTCTAAAGAACATGGCGGCTTCAGCCGATGAAACTAGCGTTAGCGTGGCTATCGAGCAAGTTTTATCGGAATTACAGAGTATTTCTCTGCTGAGTTAACGAGCCTTTACCTGCAGCAGCAAGAGTAGCTTGGCTTGTGGTTGTGTTTTCGTCGTCGCTCTGTTACGAGCGACGACGAAGCATGTTGACGAGTACGTCATATCAGACCTCTCAACTTTTATCAAAAGTTAAGAGTGAGATTATGCTAGGGCTTGTTTGGGGGCGTGGCTAACCTGACCCTGGAAGAGCCGTGGAGTCATCTCCATCTCATTTTTATCCCACCAGACAATGAAGTAGACATGTATTACTTTTGTTAAAAAGAGAAAGAGACGTATTAATACTTTATTGTTCAGTTAATGGATTAAGACATAAAAAAAATACACAATTGTTCAAATAATACTGAATAAAATTAATAAAATACTGAATTATTACACTGTTACACATTCATCTATGGGTTGTTTATCATTGTAAATCTATAACCTGATTGGTGAATCAGGCTGAGTTTCATCAAGCCTTTATGGTCAACAATTTCCCCTCAGCAGCAACACTGAAGCACACAGAGGTTCCCTCTGCGTCTTTACGCACGATCCAGCTGCTGATGTCTCCCTCTTTTCAGCTCAATGCACTTCTAGACTGTTACAGTTTATAACATTCTCATCACCTTTCACAGCAACAGGTTTCTCAGTCAGTCGCCCCGCTGATCAGACGAATTTCTATTGCTCTCGTCAGTACGCTGTGGGCGGTGAGGTGGGGGGATTTTACCCCCGTGCGCTGCGTGCGATGGATAAAGAATGGGGAAATGCATAATTACTGTAAAGGGCTCCTATAAAGGGAACAGGGGTACTGACAGGTCCGAGATGATGCCCCTGATGTTACAAGTTCTTTAAAATGACCCTTAAAAGTGCGCACCCGAATTAAAGCGCGAGGCAGCACGCCCACCGAAGCGCCACTGATTCTATGTTGTTAAAAAAAATAACATGAAATACAGCTACAGCTCTTCTATTGACTTTAACTGGCACACGTTGCTACCGATGTGAGGGAATTAAACGTAGTGATTCACGTTGTGAATGGTTAATGGTGATAAAAGCACCTGCTCCGAGGGAAAGGAGGGGGGAGAGGAGCAAGCGCTGAGGCACAGAAATACGGTGCATGTAGTTAAAAAATGCAGAATTAATAAAAACGAAACTTATAAACAGACTAAGTGGCTTTTTAAACTGCATCTGGTTAGCAGAACTGTTTTATTATCCAGCGTGCAGCCATGGCTGGTTCTGAATGAACTGGTAATCTGGCAGCAGCTCTCCCCCCGCCTGTGTACGCGGTACAGGACCGTACCGGCTCACTTTCACCACTGTTAAGACTAAAATTATTCATAACTCTGATCACTCTTCCTGCTGCTCTGTTAACACGAACTGCAGCCACAATGGCCACAAGCTGTGAAAGAAGCCGAAACAGCTCAGCAGAAGGCGGAGTTTTGTGGTCCGCAGCCCAGATGGGCTTTGTGATTTTTATGCGTGAGAAATTCCATGTTTGCGTGTGAAATGTCATGTGTTGCGTGTGAAGTTAGTGAAATGCGTATGTCACACAGTCAATGCGTGAGAGTTGAGAGCTATGGTCATATGCTTTGTTGATCTGATTGGTTTATTTGGCCCGTCTATCACCAACATAGCCCAATCAGCTAACCAGTATTTTCGCCCCTTCCCAAAATTACTTCAACAGAAGGTTTCCAGATGGATATGCAAAGCAAATCTATCTGGCGGCGTCAGGTTACCTCCAGGCAGGAAAGCGGTGGAAAGTTAACCCATTTTCTATGTTTTTCCCATGGCGATCATGTGTTGCGCTGTTACAGCCCACAATACAGCAACAATTTACCATGGTTGAAATCAAGTTAAGGTGAAATTAATCAAATTAAATCATGGCTGAGCGAGGGAGTACAGTACGCGGTAGTCATAGGCAGTAGTCTGAGTAGCGGCGGCGGAGGCAGTCAACTTGGCGGCCACCGAAAGTAATACGTCATGACGCCCAAGCCCCCAGTTCTAGTCAAATTGTACTGCTAATTGTAGACAGAATATTTACTTAAAGCAACTACATGTTGTGTTTTTTTATATATAAAAGATTCATACATTTTATGTAAATGCATTTCTTTAGATTGATAGTGTAATAAAGATCATCTACTATATGCCCCTGTAAATCAGGTAAACTAGATCTGCAGGTAAAACAGGTTGTGGTTACAGCCATCATTTCAGGAAACCATGGAAACTTTCTCAATTCAACTAATATTTTGCACCTAAAATCCTTAAATAAGTGTTATATCAAGTTAATAAGCAGTGCTTTGATTTCTGAACAGGCCGTATTCGGGTAGAGACAGTGACGGCACCAGAGAATTAGGGGTGGGGGCAAAGGGGGGTCCAGAGTTTTTATAGGAGGGTCCAATGAAATTTGAAGCAGGAAATAATAGTAATACAAATAAAGGATTTACTGGTCTCAGGATATAGCGTGTAAAAAATGTGAAATGCATGTTACTTACTGACTGCTTTTAATGATTCAACAAATATCAAACTAACTCAAGCAAATCACAGAAAACCTTTTTACCAGAGTGGAAAATGTATCATCCTGGACCTAAATTCTTGCTGGGTGAATATAAGAAGAGTTTTCATTGTCACTATGTAACCATATTGAATTTTTAAATAGTTTTTATAAGTGATTAGCGATAACTTACAATCAGTCTATTTTGGGTCAGCATCCAGGTTGTACTGCTAACTTCATCCAGTTATGCCACCTCTTGCTGAGCGCACACACAAACCAGGCTCCCCTCTTGCCTCTGCAGCTGCTCTGAAATGAGCTGTGTCCCTTTATTGTTTGGAGCTGCAGGCCCATGGGAATGCTTTTTTTCTAACAAACATGTGGCACAGATCCAGGGCCAGTTTGATAGACATGAGACCACACAGAGCAGCCATGAAAGCCGTGATTTGATCTATGGATCAGGTGAATAATCAACCACAAAATATCTATAATCATCAATGATGCTGGTTTCGGAGTGGGGGATCAGCCATTTTCAGGAGGATCTTAAGACCCCCTCATGCAACCCCTTTCGCCACCTCTGTGTAGAGCAGGGATCACCAACTTTTAGAAACTGATAATTACTTCATTAGTACAGTCATATGAAGGGCTACCAGTACTGAGTTTTGAACTAAAAAGAATCAGGGTTCACTTTAACTTTATGTAAAATAAACACATTTTTCATGCTTTGTTATATTGTCATTTTTAAATCTATATAAAAGCATAATGGAGAATGAAATAACATTTTAGATGCAACTTACTGGTGGAAAGTGCTGTTCTTTTTTAGAACAGGCTTGTGGGTCAACATGTGGTGACCCCAGGTGTAGAGTAATGATGACTACATACATTTTTGGAAGCTACCATTGCTACGGCAGTAAGACAGTGTTTACACGCTATTTAGTAGCAATGCAGTCTGCTGATTAGATTAATGCACTGATACATCTTCTTTCACAGCTTCATTTGTGATTTTGCTAGGACTTTGTGCAAGTCCACGCTGTAATCGGACATTCCTCAAGGACTATTATATTATTTAAAAATTACGTGACTACAGTCCAAAAACATGATTGTTAGGTTAATTGGCCTCTCTAAATTTCCATTAGGTGTGTGTGTGAATGGTTGTTTGTCCTGTCTGTCTCTGAGTTGCCCTGCGATGGACTGGCGACCTGTCCAGGGTGTACCCCGCCTCTCGGCCATCGACAGCTGGAGATAGGCACCAGCACCCCTCGCGACCCCACAAGGGATAAGAGTGTTAGAAAATGGATGGATGGATTTTCATTATTTACTGAATAACCCAAAATATTGCTGTAAATGTTGGACTGTGTAACTTTACAAACGGCCCATTCCACCGGATGGGTTCCATTTCTTTGTAGTAAGTCTCGAAAATTAATTTCTTTATTTACGGGTTTTTTTTTAATATGAATTTAGTAACTAACATATGTAACTATTCAAAATGAGCATTGGTCAATCTCAGGGCATTTTATTTACGTATTTTATAAAGCTTTTAAGCCAAAGAGGCTTGAATTGTTTTTCAGTCCTGTTACCAAAACTCATGGGACCAAAAAGCTTTTCTCAAAGCTTATCAACTAATTTGATTATCGTCTTGAATGAAAACAAACTTGTGCTGCCTTTTCTAGGTGGCTTGGTTGGTGATCTGCTGCTTGCTCTGATGATAGCTGGGGGGTGAAGGGTAACAAGGTGCTGTCGCAGTTCTTTTCTATCCTTGATGTTATGGTAAATCTCCACGAGGCAAATCTGGGCTGCAGCCTTCCAAAAATGAACTACAAAGTGTACGCTCTCTTCTCTCCGGAGATCTTCGTTGATTTCCGTGAGGGAGCTGCGCTGATACGTCACACAAATGATTGTGGGATGCCTAAAGGCTTCTTAGCGCCGGTAAGAGACGATGATGTTCCGATGACTTTCAGAGGATCAAAGTGATAAAACGTCCTGTTGAGCATGTGACTTCTGGAAATTCTGAACTTTACTGAATGGGCTAATACGTTTAGGTAACAGGACTGAGTGAAAAGCCAAGGACACAACCAAAATGTGTATTTTAACAAAATTATAATAGCTTTCTTTTTAAAGAAAGAAATGCAAATCATAGATATAACCAGTTACACAAAAATGCCAAAAAAAGAAAACCAAATTTCTTTAGGATTTAATTTATTATGTTTTATAGTAAAGTGCAACGCCATAGAGTGATGACAGGTGACAATGCTGTTTTTTTTCCCCCAGCATTTATTTTAGTTTTTATTGCTCCTCTTGATCACATATCCCAAATTTCCCATTAGATCACATACAGGACATTTTTTTTAATAAAGTATATTCTAAAACTAATTGTCATATATATTTATTAATATAATTCCCTGTGGACGGAAATGGCACCCATACGGTGGAATGACCCCCATCCCAGGCCGGGTGGACTTGCATGATGTATGATGACGTGAGAGTAGAGGTTGGGGCCACTACGGGTGCTATTGAGTTCAAAGACAGGGACGATCACCGCCCTCCTGATTAGTAGAACAAGAGAGAAAGAGGCCGTTTCTCAATTCACGAGAACGCGAGTACGGACTCGCGTTCTCGTCAAGTCTGTTCTCGGTAAGAACACAGGAAGATCGGACTTGACGAGAACGCGAGCACGCAGCACGTATTGTGTATTGGAACAGAAGCGTACTCGTGACGTCATCACACCCGCAGCTCTTGAGCATTTCTTTAATGTTCAAAACTATTTATACACTACACCATCATATCTTATTGAAAACGTTTTTTTTTTATTAATTTCTAAATAGTCTAATAAAATGTCAAAAAAAATTACAGAACTGTGGGTATAAAACCAGCAATAGCGGGAATTTCTGGGGAGTTGTAATAGGGCTTGGGCGTCATGACGTATTACTTTGTGTGGCCGCCATATTGAATGCCCCGCCGCCGCTACTCAGACTACTGCCTATGACTACCGCGTACTGTACTCCCTCTCTCACCCGTCTTTTAATTTGATTAATTTTACCTTAACTTGATTTCAACCATGGTAAACCGTTGCTGTGTTGTGGGCTGTAACAGCGCAACACATGATCGCCATGGGAAAAACATAGAAAATGGGTTAACTTTCCACCGCTTTCCTACCTGGAGGCGGAACCATGGAGAACAAGTGTCAGAGATAACAAAGAGTCGTCGGCTCGCTTGGATCGCGGCTTTAAGGCTACCGATCATAACTTTCCACAGTATCCCGATGTCAATGAGAGTGTGTTCCCTCCATGAGGTCCCAAGATGGCGGAGTGAGAGGTGGTGTTTTTGCAGGCTCTAGCATACAGTCGTTTTTTTAGCCAAAATTGAACCTTGTTTTGTGCTTTAGCCCCTGTCTTAGAGCGCCTTGGGGTTTTTGTCCTTAGTTTTTTTTTTTTTTATGCCTTTTTAAAAAAAAAAAAAAAATTTAAATTTTTTTTTATATATTTTTTTTCTTTTATACCATATATACAAAGAACAGAACATTACAGCCCAAAAACAAAACAGTCCGAGCATCTAGTGTAAACAAAGGACACTACATCAGAAAGAAAACTACAGAGTACAGGCCAGTAAAGAACTGAGTAAATGAGAGCGACAAACACATGGTAAGTGTTAAATTACAATATATTCCGTTTTAGATAAAGATCCCATTTTGCCCAGTATTTCTTACACTTCTCGACAGCCAGTCTTAATGAGAAAGTCAGTCTTTCCATAATGCATATTTCCTTGATAATATCCCTCCAGTCCAGGATCGAAGGGGGGTCCGCACATAACCATTTGCGGGTTATGGCTTTTTTCGCACCTGCCAATAATATTAATAGGAGGTATTTGTCTGATTTCCTCAGTCCTTGAGGTAGATTACATAGGTAAGATACAGTCAAATTGTACGTCAAGTTCAGGTCCATGACATTGTTAATTTCTCTTGTGACTTCTGTCCAGTAGGGTGTGATCCTAGTGCAGTCCCAAAAAATATGGAAATGTCCCGCTGACATATTCCCACAGTTCCTCCAGCACTGAGCCCTGTCAGGGTCCTTACATTGTTTGCTCTTAATACTAGGTGTAATGAAAAATCGTACCAAGTTCTTCCATGAAAATTCTCGCCATAAATCTGAGCTGGAAGTAACTGTGACAGTATTGCATATATTTAACCAGTCTTCGTCAGTTATTAATATTTTCGCTTCTTTTTCCCATCTAGCCTTAATATATGTTGTATGAAGATTTCTTCCCATTTGTAAACATAAGTATAGTCTGGATATCTGTTTCTTTGGAGCATTTCCTTTACATGAATCCAAAAGGATATTAACTAGGCCCATGTCTTCCTCTCCTACAAACTTTATATTTCTGTCATAGTGGTGTCTTAACTGGAGGTACCTGAAAAAGTCCTGTTTTTCCAAATTATAAATTCCCACAAGTTGCTGGTAATCTTTCAGTACATTACTGTCTGAAATCTTCCAGTAACCCGTTAGGCCCTTATGTGTCCATTGTGTGAATCTCTTATCTATTTTTGCAGGTAGGAAATTTGTGTCATATGCTGGCCACCTCAAAATGCGGGCGCTTCTTTCGATTTTATCGTCTTTAAGTAATTTATACCATGTGTCTAATGGTACTTTTTGCCACGTAGGGATTTGGTCTGCATCTAAAAGTTTTTTAATTTGAGATAGGTCTCCAAGCAGTGATTGAAGGGGTATCTCACAGTAGGACTGATCTATCTCTTTCCATTTAGCCTCACAAGCAGGATCACACCACCCAATCAGAACCCGCATCTGAGCTGCTCGATAATAATCTTCCAAGCATGGTAGACCCAGTCCACCCTTGTCCTTTCTCAATTGTAATGTCTGAAATTTTACTCTCGGTTTTTGTTTACCCCATATAAACTTCTAAATTATCCTGTTCCAATCATTGAATTGCTTGGGGGGTACATAAACAGGGAGTGCCTGAAATACGTAAAGAAACCTAGGTAAAAGATTAATTTTTATTATATCTATCCAATTGTACATATTCATAGGCAATAATGACCAGCGTTGCAAATCAGCCTTAATTTCTGATGTTAATGAGACATAATTGTATTCGTATAGGGTAGATAAATCTTTGGGTATTTGAACGCCTAAATGGTTTTTGTCCTTAGTTTAACAACTTTTTGAAACAAATTCAGCCTTCCTGTTGCTTTTTTCACCGTCTGTGAATTTGTATACGGAGGCAAGCATGTCTGACCACGACTACAGCCGGTCGGCTCTTCAAGAGGCTTGCGATGATGATGTTATTGAAGAAATGGAGTTGGCCGGGGCCGCGACTGATCCTTCTTGTAAAGATCAAAAGGTAAACCGGGAGCATACACCCATTAAGAACAAAACTAAAAAGAAAATGAAGCTACAGGAGACTGAATGTAAGGAAGACACAGCGAACGCTATTCTTCGAGCGATAGGAGAGCTTAATACAAAGATGGATAATCAGACTGAAATTTTGAGAAGTATTGAAAAACGTATTGAAGCTAATACTGTCGCCATTGATGTAAATAAGAAAGCCATAACAGAGCTTCAAGCTACGGTGAACCTTCTCAAAAAAGAAAACACAGCGCTGAGGATCTCCTGTGAGGACCATGCTCGTTACAAGAGACGCTGGAACCTGAGGGTGACCGGACTGCCTGAGAAAGATGATGAAAACATACGGAATTCCATCATCGGGATCCTCACGAGGATCATTCCTGTCTCCGTGGATCGGCTGCAGGATACGGTCGACACCGTTCACAGATTGGGGAAAAAAGCTGACGCCGCTTCGGCTAACAACCGTCCCAGAGCCGTCATCGTTCAGTTCGGGTTGCGAACCATGCGAGATGAGGTCTGGAAAAAATCCAAAGATGCTAACGTTTGTAAAGAAATGCACATCAGCTTCAGAGAGGACTTTTCCAAGGAGGACAGGATCGCCCGGGCTAAACTGTGGCCCCTGGTTCAGGAAGCCAGGAGCCGTGGCAAACGTGCTTATTTGAAGGAAGGTTTTGCCCTGATCGATAATCGAAGAGTGGACCCTGACTAAGTACTCCACCGTGCCTCTTTATTGCCACTGGTATGGCATAATATGTTCGTATTTGTTTAATGGGCTATTGCACTTTTCGTTATAATTGTTATTGGCTGTTATCTCATTCCTGCTCATCGTTCCTGAGCTTAGTTTTTGCACAACTACTGTGTTTATTTCATGTTGTCTTTACTTTCACTTAATGCTAGGGGGTTGAAAAATAATGTCAAACGTAAGGCTACTTTTCTTTATTGCAAAGAGCAAAAGGCAAATTGTTTTTTTCTGCAGGAAACTCATTCATCCAATGAGGAGGCTAAATTTTGGAAACTTCAATGGGGTGACCATATTTATTTCAGTCATGGTACTTCACATTCTGCTGGGGTTTATGATTATGTTTCGTAAATTCCCAGGTTCTTTGATGGAGCATATCAGTGATACAAATGGCCACTGGGTAACTGTAATAGTGGAGATTGGTGGAAATAAGATAATTCTGGTGTGTGTATATGGATATAATATTAAAGGGACGTATAGTATATTTTTTGCTGACATCGGAGAAATGATAAAACAATGGAAAACAAAATATGCCACTGATCAGGTTGTTTTGGGTGGAGATTTCAACGTAACTCCAGATGGATCGATTGACCGTCTCCCCACTCGGGGGGAGCACCATATATACGACGATATTTTTGTAAACTTGACCTATAATACAAATTTGACAGACTGCTGGAGGATTAGAAATCCTGATACCAGACAATACTCCTGGTTCAATCCTTCTGGAAATGGCCAGAGCTCTAGGCTAGATTACTGGTTAATCCCTCATAATATGTTAAATAATATTTCAAGCTGGGAAATCTCAGCCGCTCCTCTAACAGATCATTGTTCAGTCACCTTGTTTCTCTCCTTAAGTAAATCCAAACCACCTTCAAATTTAACTTGGAAATTTAATAGTAATCTACTGAATAATAAAACGTTTTGTGCAGAAGTTCTGAACCTTCTTCAGGATATCTCAATAATGGATCTGTCGCCCTTAAATAAGTGGGAATGGTTCAAATTTAATGTCAGGTCTACAGCGATAAAGGCAGGCAAACTTGCTTCAAAACTGAGGAGACAGAAACAATCCCAACTTATTGGCAATATTAATTCTCTATGTTCAAAACCAGTTTTATCGTCTGAAGAGCTGAGTCAGCTTGATGTCTTCAAATCTCAACTAGATGATGTTTTGCTAGATAAAGCTAGGGGGGCTTTCATTCACTCCAGGGCTCGGTGGATTGAAGACGGGGAAAAGAACTCTTCATATTTTTTAAATCTTGAGAAGCAGAGACAGTCCAAAAAGAAGATTCAGAAACTAATTATTAATGGTAATATCACTGAAGACCTGGATTTAATACATGCCACAGTTAAACATTTTTATAGCAATCTTTATTGTTCTAAGTATTCGGAATCCAACTGCCAGTCTTTTTTCGATGAAATTCAGGATTCTGTTGAAAAAATGTATCTTGATTTTAAAAATATTATGGAAGATGACTTAAGAATCGAACAGCTTGACGTGGCAATACAAAAAATGGCAAAGGGTAAATCTCCAGGCCTAGACGGGTTAACTACGGAATTTTATACTTTTTTTTGGAAAGATTTACGAAAACTATTATTTGAGGCCCTGCTGGAATGCATTTCAAACAATAATCTTTCTCCCACTATGAAGCGAGGTTTGATTACTCTGATCCCCAAAGCCAACAAAGATCCTTTATCACTGGACAATTGGAGACCGATCACTCTTTTATGTACAGACTACAAAATTTTAGCTCTTGTTTATGCCAATCGCTTAAACAGTGGATTAGGTTTGATTATTAATGAATGCCAGTCAGCCTTTTTAAAGGGAAGAAATATCCATCATCATACTAGACTGATTTTTGATATGATTGATTATCGGAACTTTATTGATAGTGACAGTTTTATTTTATTTCTGGATTTCTTTAAGGCTTTTGACTCACTGGAACATTGCTTTATAATAAAAACCTTAAAATATTTTGGCTTTGGGGAAAACTTTTGTAATATAATTAGATTATTTTACAGTGATATAAGTAGTTCAGTTTCCTTGGGAACAAGTATGACACCTAGTTTCTCTATGTCAAGAGGAATCAGACAGGGTTGCCCAATTTCACCTAAATTATTTATACTAACAACGCAAATGCTTACCTTACTAATTATGAAAAATTCTAATTTACATGGAATCAAAGTTTTTGACAGGTGTGATTTATGTATTATTGGCCTAATCCTGCTTCGCTACTAAAGGCCCATTTTTACCCCGGTTTAAGATTTGACGATAAAATAAGGAATCATTGATCAGAGGTAGAACGGTTTAAATACATATTTAATTTATAGAAATTAAATATGGAGACAGAGTACATACCATTACAAGATGTTGTTCTCACCGCGGTGGATAAGTCTGTCTGTCTGAAGTAAGTTTTACCAAGACATTCCTTTTATCAACTTTAAACTCCTCCTGCATGGCTCAGAGGGAGGATGACTGATCTCCTCTCCTTCTGACCCACCCCTTCAGGGCAATAAAACTCCATGTTTATCTTACGCTGGAGCAGGGAGGGACAGACCCCACTCTGCTTTCCTCAGTAACCCCAACTAACATATATTTTTAATTCTCAACACAGGGAATTCAAAATAAGTCAATTTGCTGATGACACAACAATTTTTCTAAGAGATAAAACTATGGTAGACGTTGCGCTTAAATCCATTTCAAAGTTTTCCAAAGCATCTGGTGTCATGGTGCAGCTTTGTCTGCTGCACCATGCACATATTCAGGGCACTTTTCATCCTCCATACACCCCAGTCTCCTCTCCACCTCAGCAATCATCTACACCTGCCAGCCACTAATCAAGCCAGGACTCAGTCCACCTGTCAGCTTCACTATTTAAACCTCCCTCAGTTTGCCCTTCCCTGTCGGCTCGTCTGTTACCTATGCTCTTGACTGCTCACCTTACCTTTTCATTACAAGCCCGGGTTCCCATCATCTCCGTCCGTCCGCCTGCTGTGGTTCTGGTTCTGCTTCCACTCCGGTCCAGCAAGTATTCATTCAGTCATGCTGCTTAATTCTGCTGGTCTAGTTCTGGTCCCAAGTCTCTACTCTGCCGTGCTGCTGTCAAGTTCTAGTTCCAAGTCTCCACTCTGCTGTGTTGCTGCTCCTGCTGCCTCCATGCTCCGTCTCCATCCAGCTTGCCAGCCTCAGCCACTAACAGCCTCCTGCTTCCATCTGGTCTGAACTCTGGTCTTCATCTTCAATAAAACTCACAAAACAGAACTCTGTGTGTGGTTGTGTTCGGGTTCCTCACAAAAACATGACATCTGGTCTGTCTCTCAATAATTAATAAATGCGAACTTTTGCCGATCCATTCCAGCTCTGAGGCGTCTCTTGCCTCTATTACAGTTAAGTCCGAAGTTAAATACCTGGGAATATTAATTTCGAAAAATGTTATTAGACGAGAGGAGGAAAACATTGGTAGTTGCTTAAATGGCATGAAGAGATCTTTGAGTCATTGGTTAACGAGAGATCTGACTATTTTTGCACGAACTCTTTTATCCAAAGCTGAAGGAGTATCTAAATTATCCATGCCATTCTGCTTTTATTTCTGACAAAAATATTAGAAAAGGTAATTCAATAATCTTTCAATTTATCTGGAGGAATAAAACTCACTATCTACGACGATCACATCTTGTTAAAGATTATGATAAAGGTGGTATTAGAGCTTTAGATTTTGAGGCTTTGGTTGGTTCATTTAGGATAAATTGGCTAAAGACCTTTTTGTCTCATTCCAATTCAATGTGGTTTCATATTCCTAAATCTATATTTAAAAAGCTTGGTGGCTTGGATTTCTTGCTTAAATGTGATTTTGAATTAACCAAAATTACCATTTCGCTGTCTAACTTTCATAAACAAGTTTTACATTTTTGGAAGATGATATTTACTCACAACTTTACCCCTCATGGATCCGTAGTGTGGAATAACAGATCAATATTAATAAAACCGACTGGTATGAAAAAGGTATTTTGTTTGTAACTGATTTAATGGACAGCAATGGTGTTTTGCTAAATCATAGAGATTTTACCAACAAATTTAATCTGTACTGTACTTGTAATGAATATCTAAAGGTATGCAAAGCTATTTCTGTAGCTCTGATCCATCTCATCCAAAACACCTTAACATATTCAAATGTTAATCTATCTTTACCCAAATTGAAAATTGGAGAATATTGTGTGACTGATAAAAAATGTAATAATGTGATGCTTGTGACTCCATTTAAATCCAAATTATTTAATGATTACTGTAACAGTTTTTTGAAAACAACCAATTTGCCTATATTTGAGAAGGCGTTCTCTAAGTATGTTAAATGGTCGGTTTCACCAAAGGTTAAAGAGACTCACTTTAAAATCTCTCACAATATTTACCCAGTGGCAGAGTTTTTGCACAAAATATTTAAATTTGACTTAACATGCTGTGCCTTTTGTGAATCTCCGGATGAATCCCTTAATCGTCTCCTTTTTTCCTGTCCTTTTTCCTTTAAACTATGGAGAGACATTAAAAATTGGTTGTCCCTTAAAATTGAGGACATTCCAGAAATAACCATCACTCACATATTGTATTATGTTGATGACCTTGATGGTAAAATATCAGATATGGTTAATATTGTATTCCTTCTTGTCAAATATCATATACATTGCTGTAAATGGAGAGGTTCTACTCCTTGTTTTGATTTTTTTCTTAACCAATTTAAACTGTATTACACCTCATTGAAACATTTGAAATCTGTATCTGCTAAAAAAGTAACTGCCAGTATTTCTACATTTCTTTTGTTTTGAATCTTGCTCCATAATCTTTCATTGGCCTTATTGTTTATGTATCTGTTCTTATTGTTTAGACCCATTTTTTTGAAAATGTTTTCTACCCATGTTGTAATGTTTGTACCTCAACGAGTCTTTGTACACTATTTGTTTGATATATTAATAAAAAAAAAAAAGAAAAAAGTGTGTTCCCTCCATTTTCATTCTGGTAAGTTAAAGATGCACGGTTTTATTTTATAGCCTACATTGTTTCTTTCCTTCAGCCGCAACACCACATACATGCACATAAATACTAAAAAGGCTCAAATATGTGAGAAACCTGGAGGGTGTAGGGAGGGTTGGCAGTTAATGTTACTAACTACACCTTTGAAACACATAGCAGCTAGTTAAAAGTACATTACATGCGTGAGCGGTTGTTAGCACTAACGGTTAGCAGGTGCCAGAGCCCGTCTGAGCGCAGCTTACCTTTGTACGAAGCCCACTGCTTGCTGGCTTCCGGTCCCTGGATTCTCTATTTAATGTGTTCCGGTAAATTTCAGATCCTTTTCGGGATTTTAACATATTCTTTCTCAACTCTACTTCTACGTTATGATTTATTTGTTTTGTGTTTATCTGACTGACGTGTGTTGCTTTATTAACTCAATACTTGCTGGAATAAATTGTAAATGTCTCCCTAGGACGGCAGCAGCATTTAAAATAAATAAATAAATACATTCTATAAATGTTTTTCCTATCTAAGTGAGTTTCTTCTGAGTCAGGACATGAATAATTGAGAGGAGAAAGAGGGAAAGAAAATAATCGTAATAATAGTATATGAAAAAACAGACATTTATTTTATACAAATGTTTTATCTTTGGAACAGAATGAAGGTGTAATATATTCAACAAATTATTAACAGTTACTAACATGGTTTAAAACAAAGAAATAACTCATTAAGATCTTATACAAACAGACAATGCCTATAAACTTACAATTAAAAATAGTTGGAATGAAAATTAATTTACGCATTATTTTATGTATTTTTCCAGGTGGTGAAAACAAAAGAAATGAAGCAGCATGTGAACAAGACTCCAACTGATCTACATTAGGTCAGGTGTAGTCATGTTCACTTAAACATGCAGCCAGCTGGAGCAGCTCCCTGTCTTCAGCCGCCGGATGGTCATCCTTCTCTGGGTCAACCTCCTCGTCCTCCTCTGGATCAACCTCCTCATCCTCCACGTCTAGCTGGTCCCCTGCCTCTATACTAATATTGTGGAGGATGCAGCAGGCGGCGATTACTTTTGGGGCAAACGTCAGGCGGACCTCCAGCACCCTGAAGAAGATGGAACCGTGTCTTCAGACCACCAAAGGCGCGCTCAGCGATGTTTATCAGCCTTGGCGTGGTGCCTGTTGTAGCGTGCCTCCACTTGACCTGTACCAAATATAAAATTAACTTGTAATTGCTGGCTCTATTTAAGGACAAGAAGGTAAGAGATCTTACTGGCAAGCTGTTTCCCTATAGGATGCACCGCAGGCCAGCCAGCAGAGGGTCACCAGCACCTCTATCTCCTGTGGCCATCCATGGACCTTCTGGATGGGCAGCAGCTGAAGGAGGAGGACGATGGTGGCCTTGTTTAGCCTGAAGGCTGGTTTCAGGTCTCCTTCATTAAAAAATATTTGGAGGATTGGCACAGAAGTGTTTATCCTCACATATTCTGTTTCTGTTTCTTCCTGTAAATAAAAAATGCCAAATGTTAATTGTTTTTTGTCACCTTTTCTATGCATAAAACTATACCTGTTTAACATGCAGATTATTATAGTTCTCAAGAAAGAAAAGATAAAATGTATAGTGTTGTAAAACTAGTCAAGTATAGTAAATGTAACAAATGGCTTCCCTTCTCTGGTATTTTTACCATTTCACTGAAAAAATGGGCTGAACTAACTGCACATAATTTATAGATTAATCACTGTAAAGGTGGACAGACATAAAAATGTTTTTTTTTTTCCTTTCTTAATGATCAATGCTGTGAAGGTCAGGAGGTGCAATAAAGTAGCTTAACCCTACTGTTATTAATGTTAAAACTGGGTCTTCATTTTTATTAATATAGGAAAAATAGTCACAATTTCAACCTGATCACGTTTTTAATATCATCATCAATGGGTTTTTTTTAAAGATAAAAGTAGGAAATAGGCTGTCAATCTTAAAATGCCTACCAGTTGACAATAGATGGGCGAGCAAAGCCTGCCTTCTGAGCCTCCTCTGCTGCATCAATCTTCTCCTTGCTCGGATTTTCCTCCTCAACTGCATCACCTCCTCTTCAGCCTGCTGGTAAAGCTGACCAAAGACCGAAGCAACAGCAATAATGCTCGTATCGCTCATTTTGCTTCTACAAAGTGCTGATTTTTAAGGAAGATTCAATCGCCTCTGCAACTACAACAGTTACAACTCCCCACATACCCACAGTTCTGTAATTATTTTAGATATTTTTTATAGTTTTTAGAAATTAATTTAAATAAAAAACGTTTTCAATAAGATATGATGGTGTAGTGTATAAATAGTTTTGAACGTTAAAGGAATGCTCAAGCGCTGTGGGTGTGATGACGTCACGAGTATACTTCTGCTGCGTGCTCGCGTTCTCGTCAAGTCCGATCTTCCTGTGTTCTTACCGAGAACAGACTTGATGAGAACGTAGACGCGTCATAGGGCGCAGGTTCGCACGTCAACGTCACCGCCATATTGTATGTGGCAGAAAAAAGTTGAGTTCCGTTATTGTGAACGTGGATCAGAGAAGATGCCTAATTCCTGTGCTGCAATAAACACACACACACACACACACACACACATATATATATATATATATATATATATATATATATATATATATATATATATATATATATATATATATATTTTTTGTGTATGTGTTATGAATATAAGGATCAATTTGTTAAATCTAAACATTGTGGTCTTCATTATTTCATAAAACCGCGTCACATGTGAACCTTTAGGAACAGACTTTTTAGGTGAGTATTAAAGAGGTAAAATTAATAATACGAGGAAAAAAAGTCCTAGGTCAATAAAGTAAAAATAAACAAACAAACACAAAAGTGATAATGTTATGATAAAAACATCATATTATGAGAATTAAGGGGGAACATTTCCAGAATAATCATAGTTTGCAGAATTATTTCGCTCCTGGAGTATTAGGGCCAGGTTAGATTATTTTAAATATTTTTATTCTTTAGGAGAATAAATTCAGGAGAATGAAGCTAAAGGGATACGAAAATAAACATTTTAATATTACAAAACAATACTACGAATACAAAGTATATTCAGAGATTAAAGTCCCTCTGATACTGTTTAAGTGACTGAGTAACTGCAGATTTGCCACCTTTAAGATGGCGGACGCTCTGACGCATCGCAGCATAGGCAGAACCCACGTCTACTCTTAGATTATGTCTATGGATATGAAAATATATCAATATAGATAGATCATTATTAAATATTAAGAAAGGAAATATAATAGATATCTGTCAAGAATTTTATAATCAAATACAGATTAAATATAATGATTATTTGCAAATTTATACTGATGGTTCGGAAAATCCAAAAAATGAAGTAATTAGTATAGCTGTAGTGATTCCTGAATTAAAAATTAATATTTCAAAAAGAACATCTAATTATCTTAGTATATATGCGGTAGAATTATGTGCTATATTATTATCTTTAGAATGGGTGGAGGATACAAATATAAATAAAATAATAATTTGTAGTGAATTATTATCTGCATTATTAAGTATAGAAAAGAGATGTACGAAGAATCATCAAAATATATTATATGAGATTATGGTTGTTTATTATAGAATATGTGAACAAAATAAAAATGTAATATTATTTTGGACTCCTGCTCATGTAGGCATTTTGGGAAATGAAAGAGCAGATAGGTTGGCTAAGGAGGCTATTAAAAAAGAAGACATTGATATGCCGGTAAAGTTATCAAAATCTGAAGGCAAAAATATAGTTTGGACAGAAAGCAAGAAGATATGGAAAATTAGATGGGATAATAAAATAAACGGAAGGCAGTTGTATAGTATACAAAAAACAGTTGATGTAACAAGGATTAGAGGAATAAATAGGAGGGAGGAGATAATCATTAATAGAATAAGAACCAGTCACAGTTTATTAAATGGCACTCTTTTTAAGATGGGGAAACATCCTACTGGTTTTTGTAGTTGGTGTGGAAATGTAGAAACAATGGAACACGTTTTTATTAGTTGTTAGTTAGGTGTTAATGGGGAATTGAAATTTGAGAATGTGGCTGAAAAGTTAAATAGTATTGAGGGGAAGAAGAAGATTTTTCGTTTTTAAAAAAAATCTGGGATCATGATGAGGATTTGAAGGATATATATTAGGATCCAATAGATGGCAGTAATGCAACAACAATGGATGCAAGCTGCCGTTAAATCCTAAAGAAGAAGAAGAAGAAGAAGAAGAAGAAGAAGAAGAAGAAGAAGAAGAGCACGTACCGCACCTTCGATCAAGGTAAGCGAACAAAGGCTGACCGTAAGGGGACGGGATGGAGGCACGAAGAGTTAGCATGGACAAGTTCTCTGTCGAATAAACTAATAAAAACCCAGATAGCTTCCAGATGTGAGGTGTCTGGCGCACGGCTCCGTGGCTAACTTTCACTTAGCTGTTTGCTTAAAGAACTTCAAGTCTTCCCGTTAACTCAAGTAGAAGCAGAGGTTCCGCCGAGGGCTGTCAAAATAAAAGTCTGAAACCGTGGAAGTAGTTCGAAGTGTTAAATTAATCTGCAGGTCTGTTTTAAATTGAACCGAGTTTCCGGAGCCATCTTTACTCCTGGTGGGGAACTTGCTGAAGCCAGGAACTTTAAAAGCTAACTAGCGAGCTAAACTGATGTCAGCAGGTAAAGCCGGTAGTTTATTAATCTGGAAGTTGGTGGAAAGACTAATTCCTCGTCTGTGAAGAGGGCGGAAGGCGCTAAATGTTGACTTGAACAGATTTCCGGTGATGAACCAAGTATTCGGAGCGGATCGTCCCGTTTGTACCGAAACTAGTTCGGTGTTGGCAGGCTTAGCAGCCCAGCTTCCTCCTCCTCTCTCCCACCGAGCTCAGCTTTTGTCTTTTAACATAGCCGCCAGCTTGGACTGACTGCATTCAATGGCTTTCACTAATTAGAAAGGGACGAGCACGTTGTTTAGTAAGAAGTAGTTTGTTAATGTTTTTGACATGAAATAATCTTAAACAAGTTGTCTCCTGGTATGGATGCTGGTATTTTAAAAGTTTTAATTCCTGCTTCCCTGAAACCTACTGGCCAAAGAGCCTGTGATCGGCTGGACTTGGTGCCATGATGAGCTGTTGGTGTTGGACTGACATGCTGCCATCTTTGGGATGGAGCTAGAAGCAGATGTTGCCCCAACAGATTTCCTCATTTCTCTGTTATTGTTCCATGGCTTGACTCTGTGGCCCTCTGCTTTGCTTCCTGTTTTTTTTTTTTTATCAGCAGCTATCTCAGATTAAGGCATCTGTAGCTCAGCACGTTTGTTGGCCTATTCCACTTCTTAACTTTTTGTTCTTACCTTTAACATTTTTCCCAAAGCTGTTAACCACATTTGGGAGAAATGAAACGTCACAGAAGACGATGCAGTTGGATGATGAGCATCATTTTTCAGGTCATCTGAAACCAAACCAGTCAGCTGATTCTTGGAGTAAACTTCTCTTGTTTTAAGTCCTATTTTATCAGATTATTTAATTAATTCAAACGTTTTAATTACCTGTGTTGTTGCTGTGCTTGTAAAAGCATGTTTTTTTTTTTATTAGTATCAAAACAGGACTCCTGAAAATGGGATCTTGGATCTCAAGGAGAATAGCTGTATAAAGTAAAAAAAAAACAACTAAAATAAACTTTACAGATAGTTTCTTGCTGTGATGCTGAAAGCGTTCGTCCACAGCTGTGGCATAAAGCCACGTAACTGAAGGGGAAAAAAACTCCCACCTTCTTCTGTCTTCATCTGTAACTAAAAGCAGAGAAATTCAACATCTTCACTCACATTAAAGCCCATGAAAATTCATGAAAAGTTTTTTGTTTTTTTCTGAAACAGTTAAATTTAGATCCTAAAATATGTAATCCAGAAAAGCAAACAATGGCCATACATTTGGGAATTGACACAATGTATCACATGAAATGATCCCATGAAATGCATATAATTGCTGTGTATTGACTGATTAAATGCAAAAAAATTGTTTCTTATGCTGTATAACCATGAAATAAAAGCCATCTGCAGTGGATCTCTGGTCTATGTTGGGTTCCGCTCACTTTAATGTTTGTGTTTTCCCAGAGACAGTATGGCGATGACTGGCCAGAGCTCGTTTGCCTCGATGAGTAACCACACCAAGGAACGGGTCACCATGGCTAAAGTGACCTTGGAGAATTTCTACAGTAATCTCATTGCTCAGCATGAGGAGAGAGAGATGAGGTAATATTAAGATATTTTAGCTCCGCATATGATGCAAATTCGTCCAACAGAGCCCTTCTTCATTTGTTTTACATTCAGGACAAAACATTACATTAAAACAATTTATGCAAAAACTAGAAGTCAACCAATATATCGCCCAGTCGATGTGATCGGCCTATGTTTGCGTTTTTTTGTCTTGTGTCGGTATCGGCCGATACGTGCGTTGACCGATCCAAATAGCGCATTCAGACGCGCACACGTTGCCGCTGTTTCCCTGGCAGAGAGCGGCTGGTAATGTTGTGAGACTGATTGCCAACAAGAACAAGAGTACGTTTTCAACTTTAATTACATTTTAACCGTTTAGTTGTATTTGGGCTTTGAATGTCTGCCACTGTCACTGTGAGTGGGAGTGGACTGCTCTGTTTCTCTCTGAGAACGGAGCAGCTCAGCGGTGCGGGGTTTATACTAGTGTTGTACCGATACCAGTATCGGACAGGGCCCCGATCCAGCACTAAAATGGTGGTATCGGAGAGTACCAACATGTCACCTGAACGCAGCCTTCTCTCTCCCGACTAGTATTATACATGTTATATAAGTTCATGAAAGTTGCACTATTTTGGCATTTGAGAGCCAAAACTCAGGGTTTAAAAGAGATTATTCATTTATTAATGTAATTTTACTGTCTTACTGTTGTACTACTATTATACATGTTATAATATCACGAATGTTGGACTATTTTGGCCTTTGAGAGCCAAAAGTTTATTCAACTATTGTCACCCATTCCAGGTAGGCAATAAAAAGTTCTACTACCCTAAGTAGTATGCAGTTCTTCATATATACACACACACGCACATCAATTTCAAACAGATGGTATCGGTCAATACTGCACAGCCAGGTATTGGGGCCAAAAAATGGCATCGGCGCGACGCTAGTTTTTACTTTCACTTTCTGAAACTCGTGTCAACGTCGGTTTTTAAATGGTGGTTGAGCCGCTTAAAGTCAGCATAAAACTAATTTCCCACTGTCTAAAAAACCACGCCTGATCTGGCACCTCTGTGAGTGTGCATGAAAACTAATGATGCTTACAGCATCTAACTTTGCAGAAAGTAGAAAGTAATGATGGTCAGTCTTTTCTCTCCTCATCTCCACGACAAGAATCTTTTCTTGCTGTGAGACGTTATTTGTTTAGTTTAAGAGTCGCAACGCTATTTGAAGCAAGGCGGTGTCAGAGCGAGATAGATGTAACATATTCTATGCCTGACATGTAAAATGAGTTTTCCTCTGTTTACTGCAGTTGCCTCTACAGCAGGGGTGTCCAAACTTTGAGGCCAAAAAATTAACACAATTGTTTTTTTAAACCAAAACAAGTATGTTCATTTTTGACCTGTTCTACAAAATATAATTTTAAATAAATGGATTATGTATCACCTGTTTACTTTGTTGAGTCTTTGTCAATGCATTAGCATATATAGAGCTGTTTTATCTCAGAAGGCATGACACCTCTAAACAAAAGAGCTGTGCAGTCGCATCAGCAGATGCTTTTCCTCTTCTCCTGAGCACAACACTGGTGTGATTTCAACACCTGGACAGAGGGGGGCAACATTTGCAAAAACTCTGGAACTATGCTCCTTTTAGTGTTTTTTTTTTTTTTTGTTGTTGCTTTTTTTTTTGTTTAAATTGACACTTAACATTTGTAACATTTGTCATCATTGTGTCATTTTTCTCAAGTAAATGGAAGGAAAAAAAAGCAATATCAGCTTCAAGATTCGGCCTAAAAAGTTGGCTCAATACATCAGGTATAGGTTTACCTGATGTCAAAATAATTGGTATCAGCCTTTAAAAACCGTGTATCGGTTGATCTCCAGTAAAAGCCTGTCTTCTAGGTTAAAAACTTTCAGTTTTTCTCCTCTGAGCTGAAACCAGGAACATGTTTCACCAGGATGTGGGCTCTGTTATGATGAAGTCAGGGCAGGGCTGTTTCCTGTTGTGTCAGGTTGCATCACAGCACACTTGGCTCCATCCCTTTTGGCTTTTGTTTCTTTACTAGATGCAAGGCGGTTTTTCATTGGCTAATTTTAGATAACTGGTGCCCTAAATATTGAAGCTGCATTAAGGGTTATGTTGAAATGTCAAATGGAAAATGACCCTTTGCAGCAGCGTCCCACTGAGAACTGACTCACTTCTCTGCATGCTGAGCTGAGTTTGACCTACGGGGAAGTTTTAATAGCTGATAGTTTAGACGGGTTTTAGGAATATCTGCAGCCAAAGAGAAGGGAACCAGATTAATTGTTGCAGAGCTGTGCATTTGACTGACATTTTTTACTTGGTTAAAAAGTAAACGCACCTTGTTGTTAGTTGTGAGATCATGAGGGGGAAAATCCTCCGGGTCTTAAAATGGCATAAACGGCTTGTAAAAAACGTTGCTCTTTTTTTTTTTTTTTTTTATTCATTTCATTTTAAAATATATATTTTTTTATCATTTAACTTTTAACCATTGGCAGATACCAGGTCCTCAGTTACCCAGTTTCCTGCTCATGTAAAGCCTCTTTTCCACTGGCCTGCTCGATTTCACCCTCCCTACTCCGCTCCGCTCCACTTAGCCGCTCACATTTTTCAGCCAAACATTCTTCAGAGACAAAACTTTAAAACTTTCAGTGTGTGGAAAATGAGCAAAAGCGTCAAATCTGCGGATCTGATACAGCGCGTCTGTGCATAGAAAGCTGTAGTCTCCTTTTTCCTTCAGGTGTGGTTCTGAAGAAAAATTTTGCCGTGTTGACAAATAAAATATTGTGATTCTGATCTTTATAATGTTTTAATGGTCCTTTTTGTCGATTAAAAATAACCCCCAGCACCGGGCGCAGTTTTCTTTCCACTGGATCTTGGACCTTCATTGTTTCGCCTGGAGATGCTAATAGCTGTTAGCTGCTTCCTGAAGTACGACACTGCACATGCGCAGTGTCGTACTTCTGTTAAAATTGTAAATAAACACGAAAGGCTTTGTTTACCAACAAATTGAACAAAAACAAAGCATAAAATACCAAAATAACAATCAATACGCCAGCAGGATGTGATATTTTTTCATAAAAACTTTGTATGCAGCCAGAGTGAGCTACTGACGTATAAATAAAAAAAAAACCATGCGGTTTCGTCGTACAGTTTAAACTGTATGAGTACCACGACTGAAACTATCGCACAGTGTATGCCCGGCTTAAGAATATTGACGTTTGTCCCGTTACTATAATTAACTTTATCGATTACGTTGACTAGCCATAAATATGTGAATGATCCCAAACACAGCAGCGAATCTGAAAAAGGAGCTGACTCAAAGCATAAGAGAACTAAGCCACTGCTTAGGGCTCCTACACTATCAGGGGACATCCATAAACACATGAATTTTAACACAGACCATAGATCTAATATTTTTAGATTGATTTACTGAGAATGAAAATACTATTAAATGTGATTTGAGGGTTTTAACTTAGATAAATGAAAACATGAACTGTTTAAATGTGAAATTTAAAGGAATTGGAAAACATTAATAATTTTCTCAACAGACAGCAAAAGTTGGAGAAGGTGATGGATCAGGAGGGCTTGGCTGATGAAGAGGTGAGGCCTGCAGCACCTGAAGTGTTTGCACATCTTACTTTGATGCACTGTTAGATTGATTATTTAGGCTGATAGTACATTCACTCCAACATCATGTGAAGTGGAGACAAGTTTTTATCAATGTAAAATTACAATGACAGGAATGTTGTGTGGTTATTGTCTAGTTTAATTTATGAAGCACTTTTCTGTGCAATTAAACTCAAAACTAGACATTAACCAGTAAGATAAACGTTTGGTCATCCGAGAAATCCACAGTGGCTGTAAATGAGGCATGTCAGTAACTGTGAGAACACATACGTTGGACCATCCCTCCAGCCAGGACTTGTACAGGTGTAGGGTCAGGAAAAGTCAGCTAACATCTCTGCAGACCCACACATCCTAGACACAAACTGTTCAGACTTTTACAATTAGTTGGGACTGCCACAGAGACGGTGTCTTCCTCCAGGCTGTCTCTCTGAACGCTGGACCGTCAGCACTCAGACTGATGCCATGCTTATTCAATCCAACCATGTCTTCCTCTTTTGTTAATATGTATATATTCACATTTATTAGAAGAATATTTCTATTTACATTTTTTGTATATCAGGACTTTACAGTCATGGCCAAAAGTAGTAGGAATGATTCAAATGTTAATATTTACAAAGTCTACTGTTTCAGTTTTTATAACGGCAATTTGCAAATACTCCAGAATGTTATAAAAAGTGATCAGTGTAACAGCAATTAATTGCAAAGTCAATATTTGCCTAGAAAATGAACTTTTTGGGCTGCACAGTGGCGCAGTGGGTAGCGCTGTTGCCTTGCAGCAAGAAGGTCCTGGATTCGAGTACACCCCTGGGTCTTTCTGCATGGAGTTTGCATGTTCTCCCTGTGCATGCGTGGGTTCTCTCCGGGTACTCCGGCTTCCTCCCACAGTCCAAAAACATGACTGTTAGGTTAATTGGCTTCTCCAAATTGTCCTTTGGTGTGAATGGTTGTTTGTCCTGTTTGTCTCTCTGTGTTGCCCTGCGACAGACTGGCGACCTGTCCAGGGTGTACCCCGCCTCTCGCCCGGTGAACGCTGGAGATAGGCACCAGCAACCCCCGCGACCCCATGAGGGATTAAGCGGTTTGGAAAATGGATGGATGGATGGATGGATGGAAAATGAACTTTATCCTCCAAAACACATTTCAATGTCATTCAATGTCATTGCATGTTAGCTGGCCCTTAAAAGGGACAGACTGATATTTTGCAAAAGGTACAGGGAGTGGACTGGTGAGGACTGGGCTAAAGTCATTTTCTCTGACGAATCCCCTTTCTGATTGTTTGGGACATCTGGAAAACAGCTTGTTCGGAGAAGACGAGGTGAGCGCTACCACCAGTCTTATCTCATGCCAACTGTAAAGCATCCTGAAAGCATTCATGTGTGGGGCTGTTTGTTGGTGACGGTAGCGTTCGCGCCCCCTCTCCCAAGGGAACAAGCCAAGGGAGTCGACTCTCTCACAGTCTTACCTAAAAACACAGCCATGAATAAAGAATGGTACCACAATGTCCCCTGAGAGCAACTTCTCCCAACCGTCAGTTTGGTGATGAACAATGCCTTTTCCAGCATGATGGAGCACCTTGCCATAAAGCAAAGGTGATATCTAACTGGCTCAGGGAACAAAACATAGAGATTTTGGGGCCATGGCCTGGAAAATCCCCTGATCTTAATCCCATTGAAAACTTGTGGTCAACCATCAAGAGATGGGTGGAAAAACGAAAACCTAGGAATTCTGACAAAATGCAAGTATTGATTGTGCAAGAATGGACTGCTATCAGTCAGGATTTGGTCCAGAAGTTGATTGAAAGCATGCCAGAAGTTGATTGAGAGCATGCCAGGGAGAATTGCATTAACTGATTCTGTCATTAAAAGCTTTTGTTACTTATAATGATTGCAATTGTTTTTCTGTACGTATGTGATGACAACATCTGACATACACACATGAAAACCAGAGGGCAGCAGATCATGTGAAAATATAATATTTGTGTCATTCTCAATACTTTTGGCCATTACTGTAGAGTGTGACCAGTTTGGTTGCACATGTGCACCAAAAAAAAAAAATAAAAATCTGAGGTCGTACCAGTGCAACCAGCTGTAACATAAGAAAAAATCAATAAATCCCTCCACAAACCAGATTTATACATAGTCCTTTCATAAAACAAACTAAATGATCTTATTTATGTTATTCCCCAACCCCATATTGTTTTTTTACTTCTACATGGACGTGCCTTGCAGCGTAGTTGTGCCCAGTATCCAAAAATTAACTTCCTGATTCACCAGCCAGGCATATTTTTTTTTTTTTTAACCAGCCAAAATATTAATCCTGACCAGACCTCAATTTTTATCAAAAATTAAGAGCAACATTATGTTTATTTTTGTGGGGCGTGGTTGGGGGAGTGGCTGACTGGATCCTGGAAGAGAAATCTTTGTTTCCTGACTTTGGTAAGAAAATATTGTAGTTGAATATAAATGGCACAATATGAATTCACATCCAGGCAATAAAAACACTACAGATTATCATTTTTCTATCCATGTTGGTCTTATCTGTGAATGATGCAGAGTTTCATCAAGCCTATACGGTCCAACATTTTTCCCTCAGCTGCCACACTTAAAGCACGCAGAGTTCTATTTCATCCCTCCTGACCGCCAGAGGCGGTGCTGAAAGCACTGAATGTTCCCTTCGGGCATGCGCAGTTCGAGTAATTATACCAACAGAGTCACACCTGTGACGCCGGATGACCACTCGGAGGCTATATAGCCTGCTGTCATCCTTGGCTCTGTTCCTTTTTTCTTCTCGCAAGCGGTTCGCTAACTTCCCCGTTGTGTGACGCCCCATCGCGCGGAGTTGCGGTTTTTTCCTCCGCCCTTTTTTGGAAGGTAAGTAAGCTGTTTGTTGGTGACGGTAGCGTTCGCGCCCCCTCTCCCAGCTCATGGCTTTTTGTTACCCTGTTACCTACAGCTGGGGCTGTTGATTGTGTACGGCTAATGTTGTTAGCCCATTTCGGTTTACCAGTTTATACCTGGTGACGGCAGCGTGTTCGCCCCCTCTCCCAGTGTGACTAATAAGTTAATTTACCGAGGTCTAAAAACGACTAACGTTGTTAGTTCTTTGGTTTATCAGTTAATACCGGTGACGGTAGCGTGTTCGCTCCCTCTCCCAGTGCGACCAACCTCATTTACCGAAGTTGTGTACGGCTAATGTTGTTAGCCCATTTCGGTTTACCAGTTTATACCTGGTGACGGCAGCGTGTTCGCCCCCTCTCCCAGTGTGACTAATAAGTTGATTTATTCAAGTGTGAAGTACGGCTAACGTTGTTAGCTTCTTTTGGTTTACCAGTTTATACCTGGTGACGGCAGCGTGTTCGCCCCCTCTCCCAGTGTGACCAACTTCATTTACTGGAGTGTGAAATAGGGCTAACGTCATTAGCGCCTTTTGATTTATTGGTTTTATACCTGGTGACGGTAGCGTGTTCGCCCCCTCTCCCAATATCAGCCTCCTTGTGTTTGCAGCCTATTTCTTGGCTCTGCCATAATTGGTGACGGCTGCGTTCGCGCCCCCTCTCCCGATTTTAGCGCATTTTCATTTAATTGGGTTGAGCCTTGCCGACCTTAGACATGGATGGCTTCCATAGCTGCAGGGATTGTGGGGCTGCCCTCCAGGCAGAGGATGGCCACGACCTGTGCCCTACCTGCCTTGGACATGAGCACCTTGTGGAGGCATTGTCCGAGAACCCCTGCATGAATTGCAGTTTTATGCCACATGCAGTGAGGGTGGACCGGTTGGCACAGTTGTGCCCCCAGGAGGGTTCTGACCTTCCGCCCTCTGGACAGGTGGATCCCCCCAGGCGTTCTAAGCGCCGTGGTGGGACCGCGGTCTCAGCACCCCCTCCTCGGAGGAGACGGGCCAAACTTGACCAGGGCCTGGCCACAAGGGTGGAACAGTTGTCAGCGGAGTTGGCAGAGATGAAGTCCTTGCTGCAGACACATCGGTCTGATACCTCTCTTCCAGTGGCTGGGCTCTCCTCCCCACCCATGCCTGAACTACTTGCGGAGGAGGACGTCATATCTCTGGCTGCCTCTGCTTCTCATTTCAGAGATGAGGAGGAGGCAGGGTCCTCTCAAGCCTCTGACAATGGGTCGTTTTCATCCCGGAGTGCAGTTGGGGAGGCCAGTGACAGTTCCATGCGGGATGTCATGTCCATGGCCCTGAAGCAGCTGCAGCTAGAACTCCCGCAAGGAGAGGTGTCCGACTCCAGGAGTGCCTTTTTCAGGCGCGGACGAGCCCCTACTCCATTTTCTGTACCTCCATCAGAGGAGTACCTTAAGGAGTTGCACGCTTGTTGGCGGGACCCGAGAGCGTTATCACGGCTCTCCTCAAACGGTCGGGTGTTGGCTGCCATGCACGAGTTGGTGAAAGCCGGCCTGGACCGTATGCCAGCAGTTGAACCAGCTGTTGCTTCACTGATTGTGTCACCAGACGAGGCCCTGCGTCCTGAGGTCAGGTGCCCACGGACTCAATGTCGGGTTACAGATGACCTCCTGTGTAAGGCATACAATGCAGGAGCGCGTGTGGGACGTCTTGGCAACTCCCTGGCGCACCTCATGTTCGCCCTCTCTACATCCGTTCAGGACGCTGGTGGTGCAGCTGCAGCGGTTGGCTTTAGTTTTGCAGCGTTGCAGGCCTTTGCGCTGATGACCAGAGAGCTCGGTCGTGTCATGTCATTCCTTGTCCAAGCTCGTAGACAGGTCTGGCTTGCACAGTCTCCTCTCACAGAGGCTTGCCGTAGGACCCTCAGGGGTGTCCCGGTAGTGCCAGGGGAGTTGTTTGGGTCAGCTGCCCTGGAGGCACTGGAGCGGACTTTTCAGGCGCGTCAGACCAGCCAGCAGCTTTCTGGCCTTCGCAGGAGCGTACCCCCCTTTCCTCAGCGTTCAGGGCGCCCTGCTACTACCCCCAGCGTTCGACCACGGCCTCAGACTGGTGATGGATCTGGTGGTTCCTATCCCCGTAATGTGCGGCAGAGACCCGGCAGGGACTTTCGTAGGCCAGTTGGCCGCCCAGCTAGACCGACCCGGGCCTCAGATCCTGGACGTCCTCCCCCCAGGGCTCCCAGAGGCCGAGGGGATAGAAGATGACGCCACCGGGCCAGCCGTTGGACATTTTTCCCATCAGCAGCTACGTTTCTGGGCTGCTCACTCTGTGGATCCATGAGTCGTTGCCACCCTAACCCATGCCTACAGACTCCAGTTCCGACAGCGGCCCCCTCTCTCACGCCGGGTCAAGATGACCATTATCACCGACCCGGTGAAATCCTTGGCAGTAGACCAGGAGCTTTCCGCCCTCCTAGCCAAGGGAGCAATCGAGGCTGTGGATCCTCTGCGGCAACCCAGAGGCTACTATTCCACGTACTTCCTCGTGGCAAAAAAGACTGACGGTTTTCGCCCCGTTCTAGATTTAAGGGGACTCAATCAGTACATGAAAGTCCTTCCATTCCACATGCTCACCACAGCAGAGGTCCTTCAGACTGTCGTGGCAGGGGATTGGTTTACGTCAGTAGTTCTGACAGATGCCTACTTCCATGTACCTATTGCGGCAGAACATCGCCGCTTACTCAGGTTTGCTTATCAGGGTCGCCATTGGCAATTCCGGGTGCTCCCATTCGGGCTCTCCCTTTCCCCGAGGGTGTTTACTCGTTGCGTGAAAGCGGCCCTCTCTCCTCTGCAGGCCTCCGGAGTCAGGATTCTGCCATACCTGGACGACTGGCTTCTCTGTGCTCCCACTCAGGTAGCTGCCTCTCGGGATACGTCCCGGCTTCTTCTCCAGGTGTCACGGTTGGGCCTCAAAGTCAACCTTGCAAAGAGTTGTCTTTTTCCATCTCAGACAACCACTCCACTACCATGAAGGCCCGTCCGTCTGTTCACAGGGTGGACGACATACTCCAGTTTGTCGGTCGATTCAGGCTGGGCAGGCAGTTTCCTTACAGCATCTTCCTGCGAATGCTGGGCAAATTGACATCGGTCACTCGTGTCGTGCCCTTGGGTTTGCTCCTTCTGCGTCCTTTGCAGCGGTGGCTCAACAGCTTTCACCTAGATGCCAGGCTGCACAGACGTCACAGGCTCATGGTGACGAGGCTGTGCCTTCGTGCCCTAGCTCATTGGCAGGACAGGACCCTTTTGTCCTGTGGCGTTCCAATGGGGTTAGTGATGTCTCGAAGGGAAGTGGTCACCACGGATGCCAGCCCCAAGGGCTGGGGCGCCGTGTGGCAACACAGAGCGGTTCGGGGTCTCTGGGGTTCAAGGGAGCGCACCGAGCACATAAACGTGCTGGAGCTGCGGGCTGTGCTCATGGCCCTCAGGTGCCTTTTGCCTCACCTGGAATGAAGGCATGTGTTTGTTCGAACGGACAACACCTCTGTTGTTTACCGTATCAACCACCAGGGAGGCACCAGGTCAGCACGTCTCCTGGAGGTGTCCACGGATCTCCTGGAATGGGCGTTTCCCCGTCTGTCCACCCTGCGCGCAGCATATCTACCAGGGCGGCAGAACCAGGTTGCAGACTCTCTATCCCGCCAGGCACCTGCTCCGGGAGAGTGGTCTCTTCACCGCGACGTAGTGCGCAAGATCTGGAACCTCTTTGGCCAGGCAGAGGTAGATCTGTTTGCCACAGAGGAGTCAACCCAGTGCCCCCTATGGTATTTCCTGACAGGGGTCGGGGGCACACTGGGCCAGGATGCGCTGGCTCATCCATGGCCACAGGTTCTCCTGTATGCCTTTCCACCCCTCTCGCTGATTTGGCCTACTCTACGGAGGGTTCTCGAGGGAGGCCACAGGGTGTTGCTGATAGCTCCGTTCTGGCCAGCACGCCCGTGGTTCCCGCTGCTTCGGAGTCTGTGTCTCAGTACTCCATGGCGTCTTCCAACAAGGAGGGACCTGCTGTCTCAGTTGGGGGGACAGATATGGCACCCCAACCCTCAACGTCTCGAGCTGTGGGCCTGGCCCATGGGAGGCTGACTGGGTGTTCAGAACCTGTCAGACACACCATTTTGAGTGCTAGGGCGCCCTCCACTAAGCTGCAGTATGACAACAGATGGCGTCTTTTTTCTCAGTGGTGCTCTGCCCACAATGAGAATCCGGTTACCTGCTCGGTGCCCACTATTCTGGAGTTCCTCCAGTCTCTCCATGATAAGGGCCGCTCTCCTTCGACCCTTAAGGTGTATGTTGTGGCAATTTCATGTCGTCACCTACCTGTCAACGACCGTACAGTAGGGCGCCATGATCTGGTCTCTCTTTTTCTGCGCGGTGCTCGTAGGTTACGCCCGCTGCCAGCTTCACGAGTGCCCGATTGGGACCTACCATTGGTTCTTGCGGCCCTGTGCCATCCTCCATTCGAGCCTTTGGCACAAGCGGACCTCAAGTGGCTTTCTTGCAAGACCGCCTTTCTGTTGGCTATCGTGTCGGCTAAGAGGGTCAGTGAGTTACATGCTCTCTCTGTCAGCCCTACATGTATCAGGTGGGCTCCAGATGACTCCGGTTTTACCCTGTGGCCTAATACTGCATTTGTGCCTAAGGTGTTGTCTCCTTTTCACCGTAACGGGCCATTGCAGTTGGCTCGGTTTCCCAGTCAGGTGCAACCGAGGGGTCTGAGTTATTGTGCCCAGCAAGGGCATTGGAAGCATATATTTCGACCACCGCAAGTCTAAGACGCTCAGACCAGCTTTTCCTGTGTTATGGGGGTCCGAGGTTAGGCTACCCTCTTTCCAAGCAGCGTCTGTCCCATTGGATAGTGAGCGCCATCTGCCACGCCTACGCTGTAGGTCGCCGCTCCCTGCCAGTCAGGGTGAGGGCACATTCCACCAGGAGCGTCTCTGCTTCCTGGGCGGCTTTGAGAGGGGTCCCTCTGGAAGCAATATGTGCTGCTGCATCATGGGCTTCCCCGACCACCTTCACGAGGTTCTACAATGTCAATGTGACTGTCCCTCATCCACTGGGTCAGGTCCTTTTACAAGGTTCTGCTGGGCCCTCTCAGTGAGGTATGTGCTCAGGATTCCTTGGGACATAGTTGGCATTAGTCATTCAGTGCTTTCAGCACCGCCTCTGGCGGTCAGGAGGGATGAAATAGAACAAAAGTTACGTATGTAACTATGGTTCTATGAATCCCGGATGACCGCCAGAGCTTCTCTGTCACTCAGAATCCTTGCTTCTGCGAGAAGATTCTGTAGGAACAGAGCCAAGGATGACAGCAGGCTATATAGCCTCCGAGTGGTCATCCGGCGTCACAGGTGTGACTCTGTTAGTATAATTACTCGAACTGCGCATGCCCGAAGGGAACATTCAGTGCTTTCAGCACCGCCTCTGGCGGTCATCCGGGATTCATAGAACCGTAGTTACATACGTAACTTTCGTTCACGCTGCATCTTTACGCATTATCCAGTTGCCGGAGTTTACCCTTGTGCGTTGCACGCAAGGGATAAACAGTGGGAAAAATGCATAAATGAAGACTGTAAAGGGCTCCTTTAGAGGGGAGAGAAGGAACAATGGGTCTAAACTGAAGCCCCTGATGTTACAAGTTCCTTAAAATGACCCTTAAAGGTGCGCACCTATATTACCTGTAATGTAATTTTGCGCACCTGAATTCAAGCGCAAGGCAGCAGCCCACCGAGGCACCGCTGGTTCTGTGTCGTTAAAAACAAAAGAGCATGAAACACAGCTACTGACTCTCCTATTGATTTTAATTGGGCCATTTTGGTACAAGTGGAAGGTCATTAAACGCAGGATAAGATCGTTGATTTTATCCTTTTATTTTGTTCAAGTTTAAATTTCAGCTCACCAAAAAGCAATATTTTTTAACCAAATTCTTGTAGAATTGTTTCAAATGAAGACCTTTATGTTGACCAGATTGTTAATCGTTTACAAGTCATTAGTGTCTATATGGACATCGAAATTTAAAAAAACAAAAACAAAAGTGAACCTGTTTAACTGCAGTCTTAAATATGATCTGGATGCATCTAACCTTTGTGCGCCCGGAGCAAAAGGTTAGGCTAGAGCCTTGTATTTTGTATTGAAAATGGCTTCATTGAGAGTGAAATGGAACAAAAGTCAAATTCCTTGTTGTATGAAGCAACTCAGCAATCAAGCCTGATTCTGATTTAAAAAGTGCCTCTCTTGGTTTTCAGAAACGGATTCGTCGCTCTGAGCATGCACGGAAGGAAACAGAGTTTCTGCGTTTAAAACGCACACGGCTTGGACTGGAGGACTTTGAGTCGTTGAAGGTGATTGGCAGAGGAGCTTTCGGAGAGGTAAAATACTAAGTAAATGGAGTTCATGACAAAGATTCAAGGACGATATATGTTAGTTAAAAGACCAGCAAAAACTTGATTAACAATGGCATACAAAAGGCAAGGCAATTTTATTTGTATAGCACAGTTCAGTACAAAGACGATGCAAAGTGCTTTACATGATTAAAATATAGGAAAATAAAACAGAATATAAGCAAGCAGGAATAAAATGCAGAAGCAAAATAGAACATGGAAGAATAGAAACTAAAAGCAAACATTAAAAACTGTTGGACTACAAAGTTGAACTAATGATGTTTCAGTAGAACAGTTTAACTAGAACAGTGGAAGGCAATCCTAAACAAATGTTTTTAATCTTGATTTAAAGCAGGGGTTCTCAACCTTTTGCAAGCTGGGCCCCCCCAAAGCTGGTTCGTTGCAGTTGGGGCCCCAGTGCCCCCCGCCCAGATCCCCATCCCCCCGCCCCGCCTCGCTCTACCTTGCATAGATAGATAGATAGATAGATAGATAGATAGCCCTAGGCTATTATTTTTAGGCCCACATTATTATTAATACTATCATCAGTAGCGGTAGGTAGGCCTATTATCATTTCTAGGCTATTGTTATAATTGGCAGTAGCACCAGACTTCTAATGTGAGCTTGCAGGCATTATTATTATTATTATTATTATGAGTAGTATAGGCCTATCACCATTACTAGGCTATTGCTATATAATTGTGAGGTTACATGCTTTTTTTTTTTGTTATTATTATTATTATTATCATCAGTAGGCCTATCACCATTACTAGGCTATTGCTATATAATTGTGAGGTTACATGCTTTTTTTTTTGGTTATTATTATTATTATCATCATCAGTAGGCCTATCATCATTACTAGGCTATTGCTATAATTGGCAGTAGCACCAGACTTCTAATGTGAGCTTGCAGGCATTATTATTATTATTATTATTATTATTATTATTATTATTATTATTATTATTATTATTATTATTATTATTATGAGTAGTATATGCCTATCATTATTACAAGGCTATTGCTATATAATTATGAGGTTACATGCTTTATTGTTGTTGTTATTATTATTATTATCATTATTATTATCATCAGTTGGCCTATTATCATTACTAGTCTAACTCTTGGACTGAACGTATTTTTTGCCAGATGCATTCAAATAGTCACCAGAGTAAAGAAATGTATATTATATGTGAATTATGTGCGCCGTTTGGAAGTAATTTTGATAAAACTTGCTGTATAAGCGAAAGAGCACGAACGTTCTGCATTCGGGTTGTTCCGGAATGCGACGTCACAAACAGAACTAGTACCGTGCATCAGCCTGCAAATACTACGTCTTTTGCTACCGATTTGTTCAATTTTATTAATAACTCTTACTCTACGTACAAAAAAATAAATAAAAAAATGTCTGATACATCTTCAAACTCCCCCTCAAGCATCGGCGACTCAGATAAGGAATATATATACGAAGAAACGGAGTTTGAACAAGGTGAACCTGAGGAGACTATAGCTAACGTTGCTAAGACATAGAGCCCATGCTCCATTGTAAGTACCCCTCACAATCCTCGCTCGTGAAGTGTGAATTGCATAAAACACTTTTGTCACTGCTGGCAATTCAGTCCTTTCACGTTTCTTTTATGAATTTATCCCATTTCTTTCGGACCTTTTAATCATTCGGCTAAGTATGTAGCGCTACTTTCTGGCCGGCACTAGACTGCGGTGAAGTTGGCTTGACATTGGACATTCAAGCTCCGCGGACTCAGCGGAGCGTCTTGAGAAACAAAAATCAAATCAGATTTATTGACGGTCCCACCGCGTATGGGAGAACGGAGCAGCTGAGACACGCTAGCCGAAATCGGAGTCCTTCAACCGGATCAACCGTGAGCTAGATCCCGCTGACTCCGCGGAGGTTGAATGTCCAATGTCAAGCTAACTTCACTGCGGTCTGCACTACAGCTGCTAACTACGGCGATTTTTTTTAATATACATACATGTACAATGTATGCAAACCCTCTGGCATGAGTCTGTGAAAAGGATTAATAGGACAAAAACACCGAAATAATCCTTAGTGAACAATGTCTGTTTAAACCTACCGGGCGGCTCGTCCTCTTTGCTGAAGCGCTGTGTGTCTGCTGTGTGTCCGCTTTCTGATGTTAAACATGTCTGAACGTCCATCCATCCATTTTCTGACCCGCTTAATCCCTCATGGGGTCGCGGGGGTTGCTGGTGTCTATGTCCCGATATAAAATAATTCTTAGCCGTCCAGTGGGTTCATGGTTCCATGCTCTCTCATGTGTATTGCCTGCCGTGTTTATAAGGCAGCTAAGCTACTAGCTATGTCGCCGTACAAGCCTTGGCCAGCATTTCACAGACTCCCTCTGTCCCTTCAGGCTTTTGCTGTATAAATCTGGCAATATGATACCATCAACCATCAACTTACTCTTAAAACGATCTTGTGATACGTTATCTAAAGAAGAAAAATATGCCGAGAACTCGTCAGCTTCCTTCCAGTCCGGCGCGCATGCGCGAAAAACCCGGATGAAAACCGCTTATCACCTGCATTTGCGCTCACTATCGACAAAACAATCAAATTTGTTCAAAACTTTTTTTTTAAAATCAGTCCAAACACATTTTATTTTTTATTCAGGAGTTATGTATATACAAAACTTTAACTTTTTATGAAAGTAGTTTAGTGATAAAAAAAAAAGTGCACATTTTTTTTTTCCATTTTTTTTCCACTCCCATCCTGTAGCCTACTCGCGCCCCCCCGGGAGGGTGTCGGCGCCCCCCCGGGGGGGCGCGCCCCACCGGTTGAGAACCACTGATTTAAAGGAACTCGGGCTTCGAGCACTTTTACAGTTTTCTGGAAGTTTGTTGCAGATAAGTGGAGCATAGGAACTACATGCTGCTTCTCCTTGTTTGGTTTTGGTTCTAGGTATGTGGAGTAGGCTGGAGCCAGAAGACCTGATTGGTCTGGAAGGTTGATACACTGCTAACAAGTCTGTGATGTATTTAGGTGCTAAGCCATTCAGGGATTTATAGACTAACAGGGGGATTTTAAAGTCTATTCTTTAAGATACAGGGAGCCAGTGTAAGGACTTTAGAACTGGAGTGATGTGCTCTACTTTCTTAGTCTTAGTGAGGATGCAGGCAGCAGCGTTCTGGATCAGCTGCAGCTGTCTGATCCATTTTCTAGGCAGGCCTGTGAAAACACCGTTGCAGTAATCAATTCTACTAAATATAAACGCATGGATTAGTCTTTCCAGATTCTGCTGAGACATTAGTCCTTTAATCCTGGAAATGTTCCTCAGGTGATAGAAAGCCGACCTTGTAATTTTCTTTAGATGCTTTTGGAGGTTCAGGTCTGAGTCCATCATTACACCCAGATTTCGAACCTGATCAGTGGTTTCTAGCTGAAGCGACTGAAGCTGTGTGCTAACTTTTTTTTTTTTTTAAATTTTCAATGTTTATTAAATCCTTCAACAATTAAACATACAGTACAACTGATAAAAAATATCAGTAATACATCAGTGATACGACCTTAAGTAGTTATGTGCTAACTTTTGATCTCTCTTCAGTTTTGTTTTTATCCAGTTGAAGAAAATTTTGGCACATCCAGGCATTGATTTCTTCTAAACATTTCCTCAGTGCTTGAACTGGTTCATAGTCACCTAGTGACATGGTGATGTAGAGCTGTGTCTCGTCTGCATAGTTATGGTAGCTGATGTGGTTTTTTATTTTTCACCTGAGCAATATGCGTAAGATAGGTGGAGGCTTTCTCCATTTCTGATGTAGATCTAGTCGCTGACCTCATGCAGGCAGTTCAAATACCTTCACTGCTGTAGATACAAGCAAAGTTGCATTTCTCCATCCTTAGCATGTTTTCTGCACCTGAACAGTGGATTGCTGAGTAGAGAGACACTACCATACCAATTTTATTTATAAAGCACTTTAAACACCCACAGGACCAAAGTGCTATACACAATCATAAAAAAACAAATGATCAATCATAAAACAATAAGCAAAATGGTATTTAAAATTTGTAATAAAATTAAAGAAAGTAAAATGCAGTAAAACAAAGTCAACATCTCAGATTGTCAAAAGCCATCGATAAGAGATGAGTTTTCTGAAGGGATTCAAAATCAGAAAGGGAAGAGGCCTGTCTAATGCCCAAAGGAAGGTCATTCCACAGTTTGGAAATGCTGCTACAGAAAAAGCACGCTACAGAAAAAGCATGGTCCCACTGAGCTTGCACTTCGTCTTCGGCACCCTCAATGACAACTGGTCAGCTGATCTAAGGGAATGGAAGGGTGTATAGGGATGTAGCAGCTCAGACAGGTAAGGGGGGGCAAGACCATTAAGAGCTTTAAAAGCAAATAAAAGGATTTTAAAATAAATCCTAAAATGTACTGTCAGGCAATGTAGTGAGGGGAAATATGATAAAATTTTCTTGTACCTGTTATGACATGTGTAGCAGCATTTTGTACCCTCTGAAGGTACTACAACTACTGCAGCTGTATATTTACTTTGTATGTTTGCAACACTTTTTATGCAGTCCTTATATACCCTGTACAGCAAATGGTGGTTATGGGTCTGTTCCAGCCTTCTACGGTGGATTACATGATTTTCCTATCATGTAATCCATGTAGTCCTGTGTATAGACTACAGAGTTTGTTACCTGGATCAGCATGCTTCTTATAATGGATAAAAGAAAATGTCGATGAAATAAAAGATTTTATACAAAATATATAATGCAGTCCATTTGGATTTAAATGCTCTGCAATTAATTAAATTTGGTAAAGTTTATCCAAGGTTAGTGCATTCTTAAAACAAGCAAAAACTAGAACTGCAAGCAGTTATTAACGGGTTCCAAGCCCACGCACCGCCCCCCTTTGAGCATGTTCCTGGACTTCAGCGTTCAATCCCACAGCATCTGGTGGAAAAACTGGAACATCTGGGCTTCAGCACACCCCTTCACCACTTCCTCACCTCCTGAGCACTGTCGGTCCGGGTCTGACAGACCAGCTCTGATGTCATCACCCTCAGCACGGGCTCCCCTCAGGGCTGCATCCGGAGCCCCTTGCTGTTTACTCTGATGACACACAACTGCACCCCCAGGTTCACCCCCAATCACATCATGAAGTTCGCAGATGACATAAACTCATCAACAGCTCAGCTGTGGAGGTGGTTAGCAGCACCAAGTTCCTGGGGGTGCACATCACGGTCAACCTCACCTGGTCTGTGAACACCACGTCACTGGTAAAGAGGGCACAGAAGCGCTTGTACTTCCTGCAGAGGATGAGGAGAGCCCACCTGTCCCCGCACATTCTCACAACCTTCTACAGAAGTACCATAGAGAGCATTCTGACCAGCTGTCTCTCTGTGTGGTGTGGAGGCTGCAGCACCTCCGACTGGTGGAAAATGAGGAGAGTGGTGGGGACAGCAGAAGGGATCATAGGGGCTCCTCTTTCCTCCATTAAAGACATTTCATCCCAGCGCTGCATGTCCCCAGCCCATAGCATCAACAGAGACCCTCAAACCCCCACCATGAACTGTTCCCCATATATATATATATATATATATATATATATATATATATACACTGCGGTAGGGTTCATAGCTGGTGAAGCACTGACATCATCAGTCAGATTTACAAATATATACACTCTACAGAGTAGACTCATTGCAAAGTGCTGATGGAGACTGGTTGAGCCAAATCAATTAACCAAGAGACATGGAAAAAATATTGATTATTTGTTAAATAAATAAATAAAACTAAATTATTTGTCATTTGATTGGTAGCAGTTTATGAGGTATGATGGATTTCTACATTTGTAACACATTCAAAAACTAACCTACATTACGCACATTTCATTACAAAAACAAAACATGAATAATTATCGCTGTCTTACCTCTACTTAGAAATGAAGTCCAGCTGCGCTCTTTCTGAACAAAAATATCGGTCACTTTCCGGTAAAAGTTCTTTTTATCTTCTTCAGTTTTAAAAGTTTCTCAGTCTCAGTGGAGCTCACTGCCAGGGAGGAAAGCCTTCCTTCATCAGTCCTGTTCCAGCTGTATGTTTAGAGTCTTTTTAGTGCTTTACTTGTTTAGCAAAACTCGCTAATAACACATCCATAACTTGCTTTGACTCTACTATTTGGGGATCAGAGCGGTGCCCCTTGAGCGCCCCCTGCCTAGAGGCCAAGGAACTGCCGGCCTCACTTACAACCAGCTCTTTGGCTTTTATGATCGCCCAGCAGCACACGAAAACACATAGTTTAATGACCAAAACACAATTCGTAATCCACATATATTAAATTGTGGAAAATCAGTTCATCAGTGTTTGAACAATTGAATTTATGATCTAGAGACAGGAAGATGCATTCACGGAATGGAAGTCAGCGCAGTTAACATGGGATTGCGCAATCCCAGGGGAGGCCAAGATCGCTGGCTTGGTGGCGCTTCACTATCAAGCACCACCAAGGATTTAAGTTAAAAATAGCCAAAAGTCTTCGATTTTAAAGAGAATATGATAAAAAAATAAGGGAATTAGATTAAAAAAACAATTATTATTACAAATGACTGAGTGAATCACAATATATATTGTTATCATTATTCTATATTTTCTATCTTTCCATGATTGCATCCCCTGAATGCATGTCACTGCTATCTATAACTATAACCCATAACCTTTGCACAACATTCGCATATTTGCTCATTTTGCATCATTGCATCTCCAACTAGCATTACAAATGCTGTCGAACTCTCAGTTTCTAAATGCATTCTCGCACAAATGCCCTTTGCACAATCAATTCAGTACATACAAATGGTTTTAAAAATACTTACCTGTACACTGTGACTTTCTCATGCATTGTTTACACTTCAATTGTTTACTTTTAAATCACTGCTGCACCTTATATTGTAATTTAAATTGACTGTAATTTACAAGCTGTATTCTTGCACAAATTGCCCTCTGCACAATCAATTCTGCATATACAAACGTTTTTTAAAAAATACACACCTGTACACTGTGACTTCTCCTGATTTGTTTGCATTTCAATTGTTTACTTCAAATCACTGCTGCACCTTATACTGTAATTTATTTTACTGCAATTTACAAGCTGTATGCAACAGAATTTCGTTCTGTACGCACTCTGTGCATACAAAATGACAAATAAAGTTTTCTAATTCTCTCTAAGTCTATCTATCTATCTATCTATCTATCTATCTATCTATCTATCTATCTATCTATCTATCTATCTATCTATCTATCTATCTATCTATCTATCTATCTATCTATCTATCTATCTATCTATCTATCTATCTATTATAGCGTTACTTTTCGAATAAGTCTGATCCATATCTGAACTATGGATCTTTGCAAATGTTCTTGCCATTACTTCTACTTTTTCTTAATTTGTTAATGCTGTTCCTTCTTCATGTTTTAGAACTGGATATGTTCTCTCTGATCTATTTCCCTTCATTTTCTTAATCATTCCCCATACCTCAGCTATAGAAGTTGTTCTGCCTATTGAATCACAAAAATCTCTCCATTTTGTCTTCTTTGCCTTCTAAATAACTTTCCTTGCTTCTGCTTGATCTTTTTTATATTTAATTCATTTTTTTAAATTATGTGTTCTTTAGAAAACCTTAAAAGCTATCCTCCCTCTTCAAGTCTCTGCTCCGCTTAGAGAAAAACACAGGATGTGACGTCACTTCCGGTGATGTGCCCAAATATGGGCATAATGGCCGTCCTGTTCACAGATCTGGATGGAGAGCTCTGGTTGATGAGAGATGTGAACTGATCACAAACTTCATAAATTTGTTAAAATTCAACGGTTTGCTCTAAAATTCTGAAAATATTCATGGATCTCAAAGAGTGCTTTATCTAACTATGTGATTTTTTTAAACGCCCATTGAAAAAGCGTTTCAGAGAAAAAAAATATTAGCCTTTATGTCTTGCACGTGTGAATTTCAAAGTCTTTGAAATAGTTCAAAATCAGCTGGATTTTTACCAAACTGAAGTAAACATTTAGTCTGAATGTGCTTTACAAATAGTGGCCATTTGTATTGGGATTGACCAATATTTGTGGAAAATACATTGATTTCTCCATTTTACAAACTTTTAAAAAATCAGAGTGTGCAACTTTGAAAAACCTTGATACATGCAGTGAGAGAATTGTTACACCTTATTCAAGGAATACATCCTGAAAATCTGAGATCGTTGCACCACAAAATTGATTTTTAGTAATTTTTTGAAGTTTTAAAAGTTTTTTTCACACTTTTGGAAATAGGCCCCGCCCACTTGTTTCAATCATTACCATATTTAAGACTTTAGTTAAGGGCTATTACTGGAAGGGGATGAAAGAGGTTTTGTAAAAATCGGATAAGCCATTCTTGCGTAGTAGATTTCTTGACATCACAGCGCCCCCTATTGATGGATGATTCTCAAACGCGGGTCACATGTGCAAAATCTTATTTGGACTATGTGTTATGAAGGACATGTCAAAATCTGTTATGGTTTTAGAATAATCAGCAATTACATTTAGAGCTAGCTAGCTAACAATCAGTTTTTTTAGCGTTACTTTTCGAAAAAGTCAAAATTCAAAAATCTGCCACGTTAACTTTTTTTATTTGTCCATTACATGGTTATATATGGAGTTTTGCGCGGATTGCACAAAATATGTAGGAGGAGTTTAACTAGAAAGGTTTAAGCTTTGTAGCCATGTAGCGCGAAAACTAGCTGGGAAACGAAGGGTGTGCCAATTCACTTTATTTTGCAGAATCATCCAATAAACAAAGTGCCATCAAGTTTTTGAGTGTGGGACCAGTAGTTTGGTGGTTACAGGCGTAAACGCATTGTCCTTTGTTATAGCGCCCCCTAGTTGTTGAGGGGTCTGAATTTCTGGGTTTGAGTAGCGGTGCACATTCTGTACTTGGATACCTGATCCAATTGATTCGTTACAAATCCGCATGGGCCGCCCAACGCGTTTTAGCGGAGAATAATAATTACCCGTAATAATAAATCATTTAAAAACACACGAAAAACAATAGGGTTCTCTGCTCACAGAGCAGACGAACGGCATAGCCGTTCGCCTGCGCTGCGGGCTTGGAACCCTAATAATAATAAATAATTTAAAAACACACGAAAAACAATAGGGTTCTCTGCTCACAGAGCAGACGAACGGCATAGCCGTTCGCCTGCGCTGCGGGCTTGGAACCCTAATAATTTAAAAACACTAGAAAAACAATAGGGTTCTCTGCTCACAGAGCAGACGAACGGCATAGCCGTTCGCCTGCGCTGCGGGCTTGGAACCCTAAATAATTTAAAAACACTAGAAAAACAATAGGGTTCTCTGCTCACAGAGCAGACGAACGGCATAGCCGTTCGCCTGCGCTGCGGGCTTGGAACCCTAATTATCAGAAAACCCAAATATTTGCAAACTTATAAAATATGAATATTACTTAATTAATCACTGTTGCTATGAGATATCCCGTAAACGTGACTACTTCCCACTTCATAGCAGGAAGGTATAAATATTTGCTTTGTCAAAAGGTGGATGTGATTTATTTATTTTTTTCTTCATAAAATTATAATCTGTCAGTGGTCGTCCCTATAAGCTTTTTTACTAAACGCTCATTTTTATTTAATCATCCTTTTGTTCTTTTTTTCCTCAATAAGTGTTGCTCTGTCTGCAGGTCCGTCTGGTGCAGAAAAAAGACACCGGGCATGTATATGCCATGAAAATACTCCGTAAAGCTGACATGTTGGAGAAAGAACAGGTAGAGACACACACAGACACACTTACGCTCCTTTGCATATGTTGGATTAACTTAACGCCTTCCCTGTCTGCAGGTGGGTCATATCCGTGCTGAGCGAGACATCCTGGTGGAAGCAGACAGCCTCTGGGTTGTCAAAATGTTCTACAGCTTCCAGGATAAGATGAACCTCTACCTCATCATGGAATTTCTCCCAGGAGGTACAACCTTGTTAAGGTTCTTGGAAAACAGGAATTCTGACTGTAATACTTAGTGAATGGTGACAAAGGTTGATTCAAATACAGTTAAAGACACAGTCCTCCTTATAACCAGTTAGAATAACATAACAATATTTGGCAAAACTATCATCAGTTTTACATTCAATCTAAATTAAAGCATAATAAAGCAGTAATTGATGATGAATAAAAACTGCAATCAAATCAGCTGTTCTCTAAGACATGACTGGCAAGTGTACAGCTCTTTATTGGCTCCTGTGTGTTTAATGGCTCCTGTGTGGCTTTTTTTATTTTTTAACTGCTGTTAAAAAGTAGATTCTGGAAAATTACGGAAATTTCCCACACCTCTTGAAGGTAGCGCTGGCTAAACCACCGTAACATGCATAATGCTCAGGTGGAATTATGTTACGTAAGCGCTACTGACCGGATAACTTGAATTTGTAAGGTATGGAAGTGATGGATGTTGATCCATGGAATGGAGAGTAGAGGACCAGGTAGGAGGTTTTTCGTGGTGGGGGAGGAGTAATCGGATTTGACCTTGGTTACTAAACATGCTTAGCGTATCTAGTCTAAGGTAAAATTAAAATAATTTATGTTTAGGAACCTAAAACAGGCCTTACTACATTAGGTGAACCCTAAATTGTAGATAAATGCAGAGACTGTGGTCCTAAGTTATAAATGCTGAATTATGAAATATTCATGCTGATTGGTGATAAATGTTAACATTTATGTTGGTCCAGCCCATTTTTGGAACTGCTTTTGTTGTGCTGTGCCTTTGGGGCACACGAACAGGGGGACTCGTTAGAGATTGTGGGATTACAGAGACTTGACTGCAAAATCGGTTACCATGGAAATTACAGATGGAAGATAATGGTCTCTGGTGGCACATAGTCTGACATACTTAGATTGGACAGAATGACTGATTAGGGCAAGATGTGTCAGCTGGGACACATCTGCATTATATTATGATCTTCTCCACCAATACGATGAACAGAACACTGATATCATACTGTGCACGCCCCTGAATGGGTGTACACAATTGGTCCTGCCTAATGTCTGTGTGACGAATGAACGGGACTCTTTGGTGTCCAGAAATGTAGCTGTTGCGTTGTTGTGTATGAGAGCCCATTACTGAAGCTGTAAACATCCTTTGGCCTTTTAGATTAAATCAGTTAAAATATAGTTTTGGTTCCAAGTCTTTTTGTTACTACAGAAGTCTACAATCAAATTTACAAATTACAATTATTCAGCAAAAGAACCTGGGGTGACCACAGCAGATCAATATTTTAACACCATGGCCATGAGTTAGGAAAACAAAAAGCAAAGCTTAAATATGAAGAGGAGAACAGGACAGCCTTACAAGAATGGGAGGAGTTATATTTTTATGGAAGAAAATGGGAGACCGTTTTGCTTACTTTGCCAGACTTTAATGTCTCACTTCAAAGCATCAAACTTGGAGCGTCATTTCACCTCTATCCATCCGAACACAGCCAAAGAGTACCACAAAGGTTCGACAGTACTTAAGCATCAGGTTAATCACTTGACAAATTGGTTAGAGAAGCAGACAATGTTCTTTATGAAACATTCTGAGGCTGTCATATTGGTATAATATCAGGTGGTGTGGAACATTGCTGGCTCTAAGAAGCCACACTAAGAAGGGGAATTTGTGAAGACATGCCTTACAGATGTTGTTGCTTTGAAGCATTCCCTTTCAGGTCTGCAGCTTTCACAACATACTGTGGGACAGAAGATATCGGACATTAACACGTCATTAGAGTCACAGTTGTTTTGGGATCTTGAAAAATGCAGATATTTTAGCATGGCTTTAGATGAATCTACTGACATTCAGGACAAGCCAGTTAGGAGTATTTGTAAGTTCTGTTTCAGAGGACTGCACAATTAAAGAAGGCCTGCTTGTGTAAAAGCTACTACCACCGGTTGGCGGTTAGACACCTCTGCAACTTTTCCTATTATTTTCACACAGCGTGTGCGGTCCCTGAATGCTGGTTACATCAGTTTTTTTTATAGAAACTAAGCACCACCCCACAATGGGTTGCACTCCTTCTCTCGTAAGGAGAAAACATGTCACCACTCTGGTATTATCTGCTAGATTGTATAATAGCATAGTCTCCAAGACTGTCTAAATGCATGCTGCCCCAGACATAACTGAACGTTCCCTTTATCAACCCCTTTGTCCTTATCTATGTATGTCATATCTGTGAGTAGATAGTGTCTGTATAAATCATCTGGTATTTTCCCAGTAACTGCTTTTAACAGCTCTAACAACCTAATGTGTAACACTTGACATTGTGCTATTAAAAGAAAGGACCCAGGGCATTGACTTGAGACCCTCATGACTGTTGGTAATGCTAATTTTCAGTTACCAAAATTAACTGCAATACCTATAGATGGTGCACCAGCTGTGTTGGGATCTTCAAATGGCCTTGTAGGACTGTGTAAAGCTGATGAGGGATTTCCGGATTTTTGTACATTCCACTGAATCTGAATTTAATTTTATTTGCACTGATCCTCTGAAGCACAGTTCCAGGACTTAGTTTCTGGTCTTGATGAAAACCTTCCCAGTGATCTGTATCTTCACTGCTCTGTCAGATGACTATCAAAAGGTAAAATGGTTTCTCGTTCTTTTGAGTTCCTTGAGAGAAAGTGAAAGGACTTTGCTAAGCTTTGTGACCTCCAGTAGAATTCAGGTTTTGGGTTTTTGGTTGACGTGTTGAATCAATTGAACAAGCTAAACTTAGATCTCCAAGGAAAGCTTAAAATGCTGCCTGACTTAGTGTAAAGTGTTTTCACCTTTTATCAACAAACTCAAGCCCTTCTCTACCCATCTTTAAAAGGGAGAGCTGACACATTTTCCATCCTTGTTAAAGGGTAACTTGCCGACAGATGGTTGTCTTACAGTGCTCTATGTATATCCTTTTGATTATTTTGACAGTTTACTGCATATTTGTTGAAATCTTGCTTTTGTGTCTAAAACCGTCAGTGTGATACCCTCCTAAGGTTCAATTGGTGTCTTGCATTGAATTTCGAATCGGTATAGCCATTGGTTTAAATGTTTGTGTTATGTCACTTGGAGAAACTGACGGATCCACAGCTCTGCCGCTGTGGGTTATAAAAGCAGCCTTGTCATTTGTCTCTATAGTGAGTTGGAGTTTGAATAGTGACTTTTGTGGTCCGTCTATCGATTTTTCACGTTAGCGATTTATTAGCTTAGCATTCAGTTAGTTTATTTAGCATTTATTTAGCTTTTAGTAGTAGCTGCAGTTGCAGCCCTCATCCATTGGTTCATCTCTCGTTCCGTCCTGCCATCCCTAGTAAACAAGACACCAAGATATTTAAACTCCTCCATTTGAGGCAAAGACTGTACCCTAACCCACAGGGGGTAATCCACCTTTTTCCGGCCCAGGAACTTGGCCTCAGATTCAGAGGAGCTGACTTTCATCCCAATCATTTCACACTGAACAGCGAACTGTTCAAGTGCACACTGGAGGTCATGGCTGGAAGAAGCCAAACAGAACCACATCATCTGCAAAAAGCAAGGATGAAGTTCTGAGGTTCATTCCGGTTCCATGTCCCCAACTTCCCTTGGGAGATGAGAGAAATTTTCCCAGAGGTGTGACTTGGACATCACTCGGACAAGTCCTTAGGCCAGACGTTCCCAGTTCACCCTCACTGCTGATTTGGGTTTACCAGATCTGTTTGGCAGCCTCCTGTGCCACCGGATCAAACTCACTACCAAGTGGTGATTGGCTGACTGCTCTGTCCCTCTCTTCCAAGACATAACGTTGCATGTCTGATGATACAATTACAAAATCAACCATCAACCTTTGGTCCAAGGTGGCTTGGTACCAAGTACACTTGTGAACCACATTGTGCCCGAAGTGGTGTTTGTTACAGATATTCTGTGCCTTGCACAGAAGTCTTACGACAAAACACCACTTGGGTTTAGATCAGGGAGGATATTCCTCCTGATCACACCCCTCCAGGTAACACCTTTGTTGCCCACATGGGCATTGAAGTCCTCCAGGAGCACCACTGAATCTCCAGATAACCCCCCCTGCTTAACAGCTTTTTGATGCATTGGCACAGACAACAGTCAGAACCTTCCTTCTGCTTGCAACTTGAAGTTGTAAAAAGGCACTCTGCAAAAACAGAACAAAAATAAGTATTTTTTTTTCCCTCAAATGAGTGTATTTGTACTTTATTTGAGCAGGTAAATAAGATCATTTGCCAATGGAATAAGCTTTTTGCGCTTAAAATAGGAACAACTCATATCCATCAACTTATTTCAAGTGCATTATATCTAATTATCTTATTTTAGGGGTAAACATACTCTTTCCATTGGCTGATAATCTTATTTACCTGCTCAAATCAGGGACAAATGCATTCATTTCAAGAAAATTGTACTTATTTTTAGTTCCGTTTTTGCAGTGCAAGCCTCTCACTTAATGGGGAAAACTCCAATAACAATCGCTCAGCCAGGGGCTTGTGGGTGCTGTGCTATTACACACTGTTTAAAGTTATTTAATGGTTAATAAGTAACTCTGTCTGTTAGGTATTGTCCGGTAAATATAAGACCAAGAGCTGATATTAGGACAATAGTTGAAAGGAATGATTCGAGTACTGGCATTCCTTTAACATAAAACTCTGCACACATATGGAATAAAGGAGTGACGACATCTCTTCAAGTTCAGAATTTATTAACAGAAATAAAATGAACATCCAGAGAGCATCACTATAGAATGCAGTTTATCTGAATTAACACTATATTTCATCAACAAATCCTCTCTACGAGGCTAGTGAAACTTAATTAAAACTACTAAGCAAAAGATAAAAGAAGCTAAGGAACTATGTACACAAAAAAGAAACAGACATCATCAGAATAATTCAATGAATCCTGGTTCACTGCAGATTTAAGTTAAAGAACCAAAGTTCATCTTAAAGAAGGTGGAACAAGGTTAAATTAGCTTAACTAATTAAGAACAACATTTGGTCTGTGTTTCAACCCATTCACAATGCAAAACCTGAGTTAAACAAACAGTATTTCATAAAGTGACATTTTAAAGAATGATTTGCTCAGTAAAAATCAGTAACTTTAGAACGCTTGATTTTTATTAATGAGATTATACCCCCAGAAAGCTAGGGTTCGCTGTAGCGATCGGTCCCTAAAATTGGTTAATCCTAGAGTTATACAAAAACACCATTAAATCAACATTAATACTCCATATTAATGCGGTGATAATTCTTATAGCACTATCAAACAATGGTTGGCCGAAAAGAAAAAAACCTTATGTTTGAAATAGTGCTGTCAGTTAAACGCGTTATTAACGGCGTTAACGTAAACCTATTTTAACGTCGACAATTTTTTTGTCGCCGTTAATCGCGCGTCAAAACACACACACCGTTCCCTAATGTTTTTCCCCCCGCCGCGCTCTCCGGACTGTATCTCTTTTACCCTCGGCGCTTTCCGTAGTTTCAAGAGTGCTAGAAAACTGTAGCAAAACAGACCCGCGCTGCGTGAGCGTGAAGTTTCTTTTACCCTCGGACACATGCGACTTTGGGCTTCTTTTTTGTAAAAGCGCTTGTAAATTTCATGAGTCACGGGTTGCGGTTTTTGTGGCAGGTTTCTGAAAGTGAAATCACTAATTTGGGCTCTAAAATAAGTGACGAAATAGGGGTTATTAAGAGACCTGCCTGCACTACATTTGAGTGTATCCAGCTTAAATATCCCTCCGCCATAGGAGCCGTCGGTAGTAAAGGCAGACCGAGCAACTCTGCACGTATTTTCTGCAGTTTATGGTGCAATAACCGGTGATAACTGCTGAAAGTAGATTACTTGGTGCAGATCACCATTTTGAGCAGACATTGGTTCTGAACATGAGCTTTTAACATGCTGAGAACATTGCAGAAACCCAACCCATAAACCGTACTTTAAAGGCATACTATGCAACATTTTTCAGTTAATTAATGTGTTCCATACCGTTTTGGATGATTAAATGAGTCGTTTCAGGTCGAACAAAGGTTTTCTCGGCCGCACTGGGGGTCTGTGGGGGAAATACCGCACTTGCAATTGCAAGAGCTCACGGCCCGCACACAGAGAAGTCTCGCTTTATGGCGAGAACTCCGTGTGTTTTTGCCCTGCTATTCTATATGCACGCGCGAAAGCAACAACAAAGAACCGCGTGTTAACGTCAAATAAACATGCAAGCATATCGAGTTTTATTATTATTATTATTATTTTTTTTTTTGTTGGCGAGACGCTACCGCGGCGGCCGCGGCGAGGCGCCGGCCGTGGCTTGGCGAGGCCGCGGCTTGGCGAGGCGGTGGCGGTAGCATCTCGCCTACATAAAAAAAAATAAAAAAAAATAATTAATAATAGTAATAATAATAATAATAATAATAATAATAATAATAATAATAATAATAATAATAATAATAATAATACTAAAACAGGCAAGGCGGCCGCGGCTTGGCGAGGCGGCGAAGGTGGCCGCCTCGCCAAGATAGCGCTGCGGGAAGCTTGATGTTCATACCTTCACTGTGTTAGTCATTGTTTGTACTGCCGTTTTTTCCACTTTTCGTTGCGTTCGCCTGTCTGCTAAGCTCAAAACAACCGCGCCTGGCTTCACGGAGAAATCAGAACAGCTGAGCATCATCGATGTATAAAACCCTTGTGGAAATAAAGTTTGTTTTAAACATAAAAACACACTTGAATGACATCAGCATGGCATGGTTTCGAAGAAGCTAGCGAGAGCTAGCCTGTAAGCTCCACACGTTTAAAAACACCATGAAAACGCATTAAAGTAAACCATTTGTTGCGCAATTGTACACTGTTTAAAGTTATTTAATGTTTATTAAATAACCCTCTGTCTGTTAAGTATTGTCTGGTGATGATCAGCTCTTAAGCCGATATCAAGACAATGGTTGAAAGGGATGAATTTGAGCACTAGCGATCTTTTAAAAGCAAACCCTGCACACACATAGAATAAAGGAGTGACAACTTCTTTTCAAGTTCAAGAATTTAATAACAGAAATAAAATGAACATCCAGAGAACATCACTATGTAATGCTGTTTATCTGAATTAACACAATATCTCGATTAACAAATCCTCTCTACTAAGCTAGTGAAACTTAACTAAACTACTAAGCAAAATGAAGATAAAAGAAGTAAAGCTAAGGAACTATTTACATGCAAAAACAAACAAAAGTGGTTGATCATAACCAGAATAATTCAGTGAATCCTTGACCTGATTCCAAAAAGCATGGAATAGAGTTAAAAAAAAACATTTGGTATGTGTTTCAATCCATTTACAATGCAAATCCTGAGATAAACAAAACATTATTTGATGAAATAAAAGTTTGTTTCTCTGCGTGAATGTAACAGTGTCATGTTTCATTTTGTTCACAAATCAGTCCTGATTTTTCCTCATGGCTTGATGGCACAACATGAGTATCCCCACATCGGCCCGACACCTCTCACCCTGAGCAACTCTGGAGTAGGAGAGAGTCCAGACCCTTTCCAGCAGCTGGGTTCCAGAGCTCAAGCTGTGTGTTCGAATGAGTCCAAATAACAGCTCCGGCACCTTACTTATCAGTCAGGTGACATTCCACGTCCCGAAAGCCAGTTTATGCAGATATGCACCCAATGTCTATGATCCTCTCTGCAAGGGGTGGGCCCACATAGAGGGGGCCTCCTGTAGCTTCTTCGGCTGAGCCTGGTCGAGCCCTAGAGCCAAGGCTTGACCACCAGGTGTTCACTGGCGTGGTTCTGATGCCGACAAATTCTGCATGTCTTTCTGTTTATTTGGACTTGTATTAAATTTATTTAACCATGTTTACCAAAAGAGGTTAACACCAATATTAAAGCCTGTCATCAAAGATCTCTTTTACCTGTTCCTTTAGATCATTTGTTACATAAATGTTTCTTTTCCAAGTAGCTTCTTTCATTGATATGATATAATAACTTTTGCATTTTCAGTTCAAAGTTTGTATTTTCAACTTATGAACAAGAAAGGCCTAACTGAAATCTTTTGTAGTTCTTTAAGGGCTATTTCAATCGTGTTGTTCTGCCCGATCTGCTGCAGGAGACATGATGACCCTGTTGATGAAGATGGACACTCTGTCTGAAGAAGCCACTCAGTTCTACATTGCAGAGACGGTGCTGGCCATCGACTCCATCCACAAGCTGGGTTTCATCCACAGAGACATCAAACCTGACAATCTGCTGCTGGATGCTAGAGTGAGTCAGGCTTACAACCTGCTTTCATCATTGAACATTGATTATCTCTGAGGGTGTTGTCTCCAAACTGCGTTATGAAGTAAAGTAGTTTGAAATTAAACTGAATCGTATCTTTATTGGTATATCCTCTCCTCACACGACCCCATCCGGTTGAGATTTCCTGTACTTTATTTTAAGCGAATTCACTCTTTGTGTCTGTAAGGAGCCTAACTGGTTGTGTTTTGACTATGGCTTTGCGATATTAGGAAAACATGCTATGACAGGTTTGAATGTTCCAATAACGATAGGACTTGGGATACATGGTTTCCCCCAGAAAATTTTGTATAATCCTGGTGTTAGTTGTCTTGGTGGGTTGCGGGAGGTGCGCGCAGAACCCGAGGAATGGATGAGGGGTGAGGGAAGAGCCTTGCCTGACGCAACTCGAAGGAGGGCGCAGCCCATTAACCGTGTAACTTGGTGTGTGTCAAGCTAATAACAGCAGGCGCATTAGCTTATGTTGACTGGGAGGTTTTCTCCCAGACAGGACCATTACTAACCATTTTATGTTTCTCTCAAACATCGAGAATATCGAGCATTTCAAGTAAAAAAACGCTTAGTCTGGCAGGGGGTCGAGTAAAGCATGGCGGCCCATCAAGCTTATAGACCAATTCATTGTTATTGTTTTGATCCGGGTTTTTCGCGCATGTGCGCTTGACTGGTAGGCAAAAGGCGAACACAATGGCGGACGCAAATAAAGAAACTGACAAGTTCTCAACGTATTTTTGTTCTTTAGATAACGTATCACAAGATCGTTATAAGACTTAGTTGATGGTTGATGGTATCTTATGGCCAGTTCCATAAAGCAAAAGCCTGAAGGGATGGAGAGAGTCTGTGAAATGCTGGCCAAGTCTTCCGTACGGTGACATATACAGCTACCTTATCAACACGGCAGGCCACGAGAGAGCATGAAAGCCATGAAATCACTAGACTGCTACAATTATTTCATATCGGGACATGTTCAGACATGTTTGTGTAAGAAAGCGGAGTTGGACACAGTCAGCGCCTCAGCAAAGAGGAAGACCCGCCACCGGTAGGTTAAAAAAAAAAAAAAAAAACATTGTTCACAAAGGATTATTTTGGTGTTTTTTGTCTTATTAATCCTTTTCACAGACTCATGCCATAGGGTTTGCATACATTGTACATGTACGTATATTATTACGAAATGTTTTTGTCTTGACTTAAGTATATATCCCAATTTTTTATTTATATAATTATTTAAGCGGAACAAGGACTAGTGCAAAATTAAGTTGTATTTACCGGAGATGAAGTGTAGACTGCAAATTCTGTTGTGATATGGGTCCGTGTACCTTCAGGCAATTCGATTTTTTTCCGGAAAACCAAAAACGGAAAACGGAAACTACTTCCGTTTTCTCGTTTTTCCATTTAAAATAAAAAATGGGAAAACGGAAAACAAAGCCGTTTTTCCGTTTTTGTCAACACAATTTAGAAAGGAAAAACCAGAAAAACTAAATGAAAAAAACGGCCCATTTTTCGATTTTGCCCATTCGTTATTCTATTTTCTTCTTCAGATTGAAAGACGAAGACGGTTTTCACGGCTGGCCCGGAAGTGCAGAAAAATATTTCAAAATAAAAGCCTAGATGTACGGTCCGCGTAACATAATGCAAGCCTAAAAAAAAAATGAAGCGGAGAGATGTCTTTCGAATAAAAAGAGAACCTTTTTACGTTGCAACATGATAGTTTATCGTAAAATACGTGAGCTTTATTACATTATTGTGTGTTTTATTGGTGGAACATGAAACACAAAGGCTGATCAGATGCTGTAAACCAAAAATATAGAAGCAAAGTTTATTTGATGAAGATTTTTCTCATCAAGCAAAACCCACCTTCACATAGGATTACTGTCTATATGTGTCTTGTTTTTAGTGAACAGTACATATTGTTGAAGCTAACAGAGAAACAAAGATTTTTTTGATTTAATTGATTTATCTTCACCCACAACAAAAACAAATAGGGGAGACCGGGGCACTTTTTACACTCATACATAAATATTGGAATCAAAACACCATGTATAAAAAACATATGTACCAGATAAAAGAGCAAAGTCTCAGGTATATATTTTGTAGTTGTGTATTTTTTATATCTTATTTCTGTGCAGAGTTATAAGCGGTCTAATGGAGATTGTCACCATGTGACAAGTTGCCCCTCCAAAGGGTAAGTTGTCACACTATATTGGGTAAGATGTCACACGGGGTTTTGCGACCAATAAAAAAAGGGCAAAATTAATTTTGTTGTTATTTTTTTATGTTAAGTGAATAAATGACAATAACTCACTTTTACTATTAATGAAATACATATGCAACATGCATTACGAAACTGACACTTAAACTTTGAATACAAACTAAAGAAAATCTCAGAGTCAGACTCCTCATCTGAGTTGCAGTTTTGGCATAGCTTATGTAGATTGAATTGCCAGGAGTACATGCATCATATGAAATAAATTGAAATATTATGAAACATTGATTGATAGCTGTCTGACCCTGAGTTTCCACTGGTGTGAATGTTTTACAGTATCACCCCAAAGTACGGACATTAAAGTCCTTCGCTGTACTCCTGTTCGACTTGTGACCTAGGGTCACCTGCCTGACTGCCATCAGCATCACGTCAGGTGCTGCACGGCCATGCTCTGTTTTTCTTTTATAACTCCTGACCATCTTCTCACTTTGTCCTCTCTTTTAAATCACTCTTTTTTCTGTAAAAAAATGTAAAATATTTAGTAGGATGTATGGATTTAAATTATTTTTAAAAATGATCATTTTGGGGTAAGTTGTTACATGTGACAACTTGCCCCAAAATGATCATGTTTGCTAATGCTAGCTTTTTTTTGCTAATGCTATTTTAAATTTAAATTTGACTTTTTAAAGTGTCTTGAGATGACATGTTTCATGAATTGGCGCTATATAAATAAAATTGAATTGAATAGCTCTATCTTAATGTTAGGCTTAATCAAAACAATGACTGAGGTATGACCGGATGCCTTAATATCTACTTTAACAAGTTCATATGTATAACTGCTAGAATTTTTATCTGAATGAAAGTAATTTTAAAAAATATAGAGGTAATATTTTTTAATTTTTTTTACTTAGGGTAGTGGAAAATTGTCAATTGGTGCTCATTTACACTTACAATGTCCTGTCCTCTTCTCACTCAGTCCGTGAGACCTGACCATGCAAAGGAAGAAAACTAGTATTCCACTTTTTGGTTGCACCCTCTGATGGAGAAGATAATTGCAATGTAACAACTAGCCTCGGTCTCCCCTACTGCCACGGGGATAGAGTGCCTCATATATTTCCTATTTGTCATACAAAAGATGCTAATTAAAAAGTGAAACTGTTCCCTGTCTGGGCTAGGAAAGCATCTATAGCGGCTTTCACGGGAGTTCCTCAGTGCTTCCTCTCTCCTTGATGGAAATTTTTGATTACATTTTTACTAAACAAGTGTTACAATCTCCCTTATTGAATAGCCTATAGATGGAGATTCTTATTCATAAGGACACTGAGATCCAATCTAACCAATAGCTAGATAAGCTGCATTGCCTAGCTTTTCTAAGTCTGTTTTAGAAAGTGCAATTATTTACTCATTTGCTGAAAGAACCAATCCAGAAAGCTGGTCCTGTGCTGAGGATCCACTACCGGAACCGCTGAGCTGATTGTCCAGAAAAAAATGCTGCATAAGCTGCCGAAGATGATGGATAACTTCCTTCTCTCCAAAACACAGTAAAGAATCAACAGAGCAAGGGACTTCTTCATATTCTTTTAGATGATAGCTCCTCAAGATCCTTCCTGCCAGCAGCTCACATTCTTCTACTATATTTTTGATTGATTTTTTTTAATATATTTAAATTTCCCTTAAGGTACTAAGAATTTTTAATATTTATTTTGGCTTGAAATACTGAAGATTTGTGGTTATTTCACACATTTATACAAGACCAAGTGGTTACTATTTTATTGAAGTGTTACACTATTTACTTAAACAACTGCTTATACCAAATCCCCACAAGGTGACGCTATACTACTGGTAGGGATGTTGCTGCTTCAAAAAACAAATTTTAATCATTCAACTGATTAAAAATAAGTTCATTCTGCTGAGTTTTCCCCATACTCATGCTATTTTAGATTTTTACATTACTTAATCTTTGTTGTCACATTTAACAGCAACAGGTTTTAATCTCAACCTTCATCCTGCCCAGACATTACCCCCCCCCCCCCCCCAAACAATAAAACACACAATAACGTATTAAAGCTCACGTTTTTTACGATAAACTATCATGTTGCAACGTAAAAAGGTTCTCTTTTTATTCAAAAGACATCTCTCCGCTTCATTATTTTTTTTTCAGGCTTGCATTATGTTACGCGTACATCTAGGCTTTTATTTTGAAATATTTTTCTACACTTCCGGGCCAGCCGTGAAGACTGTCTTCGTCTTTCAATCTTAAAAAGAAAATGGAAAAATGAATGGGCAAAATCGAAAAACCGGCCGTTTTTTTCATTAAGTTTTTCTGGTTTTCCGTTTCTAAATTGTGTTGACAAAAACGGAAAAACGGCTTTGTTATCCATTTTCCCGTTTTTTATTTTAAATGGAAAAACGAGAAAACGGAAGTAGTTTCCGTTTTCCGTTTTGGTTTTCCGGAAAAAAATCGAATTGCCTGAAGGTACACGGACCGATATGATGGCTCCCACAGTTGATTGGGATTGTCTGCCTGCATCCTTTTCATTGAACTTATCCATTTCTTTCTTCTTTCTTCGTCCTTCGGTAAACAAAAGAAACGTACATCCGACGATTTGGAATGCCTGTGTTTGCAACCGGGAGCACAAGTTGTAGGCATTGTTTACATTCAAAGAATAAACTAACAGTACGCTCTAATTCACCCGTTTTGTCACGCTAGTAGGCAAAAACAGTACTGTTTTTGCCTACCAGCGTGACCCGGATGTAGCGCGGATATAGCTGGTCTATAATAACGTGGGGGAAACCCTGGGATAAATTAACAAAAAATTAAAACGTTTTTTTATGTATTTCTGATTTGGGTTGATTGTAAAAACATCGATCCCAGATATTGAGTAATCTATCCAGCCACTGGAAAATTAAAGAAAATTGTTAATATTCATCTGAAAAACAAGGTTTGAATGGAAAAAAATGCTTTTGACCTACGTCTGCTGTTTTGGCAAGGAAACAACTTTGCTGTGGTTTGTTCATGACTTCGCCACCATAGACCATTTTACCTTCTAAAATGTTTTCTACAGGCTTAAAACAGGCTCACCATAAAGAGTCTGCATGTATGGTACTAAAAGCAGCAACATGTAAGTTTTGACCCAAGTATTAGCTTAATTTGAGATAAATTAAATTATTTTTCAGGTCAGTATGTAACTTGAGAGGGTCAGATCTGTCGCTGAATAGGTCATGGGAGCTAGATTGCAGTTCTGGGTCACATGACCCATTCTAGGTTATAGCAGTCTGAGCTCTTGCTGCTGTAACAAGAAAACAACTCAGATATGACCCATAACTGATCAGACATATTTTTGGTTCTCTGATGTTGGATTTAATCTAGAAGGGTGAATTTGGCTTTGTCTTTGCTAGTAACTCCATGACTTCTCAATCTGCTGGTCCAAAGTGGTCTGCTATCTGATTCCAAAACACAGAAGGAGACTGTTTAATTTTGCAACCATGCAGTGTTACCAGCGGCCTTCAGTGGCACTAAACCTGGAAGCTATATGTCTAGCACCCCGGTGGCTAAACGTTTCTCGGTGCTGCTTTAAATAATTAGCAAAAACTTATTGCAGTCAATTCAGCTCATCACAGAATGAGTGCTGCTTACAGAGATACTGTGTTGGAGATAATTTTGCCATTTAATGCGACTACTGGCTCCTAACTAATCTTTGTGCTTTGATTTAAACTATTCTAATGGAAAGTTTTTCTTTTGGACCCAGGGGCACGTGAAGCTCTCGGACTTCGGTCTGTGCACAGGACTGAAGAAGGCTCACCGCACAGACTTCTACAAAAATCTAAACCACAGCCTGCCCAGTGACCTCAGTAAGCAAAGTCAGGCAACATCTTTAATTTATTTCAGCCGCCATCGCCGTCGTCTGCATGCATCTCCAGCTGTTTGCGCTTACGCATGCTGTTTTATTTTTTAATCTGGTGTGTGGGTGGGGGATCAATGCCTGCTCTTGGTCTTACTCCAACACACCTGAATGAGAAGGCTGACCTATCTCCTGCTAATGACCCGAGTAAAGTCTGTTTAATCAGGGAAAAATTAAAAATATGCAGGACAACCAGTCCTTAAAGGACCAGGGCAACCCACCCCTGTTTTTGTGTTACCTTAATCCCCTATATAACTTTCTTTTAGCTTTAATTATGTCATGCTTTAACACATTACATCCACTCATATCTGATTGTGTTTACCTTCCCATGATTTTTTATCATTTTATGGCTAAACACATGTGACATGCTCCCAACTACCCAAAATGAACATTGCTATAGCTCAACATCCTCTTTGATTATGATGAAGAGTTCATCTTCCTGCTTACTTGTTCAGAATAAAAAGGGTCAACTCAAACTCTGACTTTAGTCTTAAACCAGAGGAACTTTTTTCCTCTGAAATAATTATCCAATATCAGCAGTCTTGTCATTGTGAGAAATGGACCCATTTGGATGAGCCAATCAAAACAATAACTATAAAGCAACTTTTCTGATTGGTTCCTGGAGTTCTGTGTCTCACGGTGGTCTTTGTTCGTGTGCTTCCTGCGCTTCCTCTGGATTGTTTATATTGGATATTTTGAAACTATTGCTTTTCTGCTTCTAAGTCAAAAATGTGAACTTCTCAATATCGGGCTCACCTAAGCTGGCAACTGTAGAAGAGCCAGTGGTAATAATCACTTGCAAAGAATCTGTGAACAACAAGTCATCAGAAGCGAGGCTGTCACATTTTGTTTTTCTGTTGCTTTAAAGATTTTTCTACTTGCTACTTTATAAGCTAAACATTCTGATGTCCGCAAATACTGATGAGTCGTGTTTGTGCAGCTTTTCAGAATATGAACTCTAAGAGGAAAGCAGAGACCTGGAAGAGGAACAGGAGGCAGCTGGTAGGTCTGAACTCTGATCTTCTTAGCCTTCATTTGCATTTTGGTTTCGTGTTAAAGGAAACCTGTGTTCCTAACTATCGTAACAGCTGCATACCTCTTCATTAAAGCAAGAGTGAGTCATTGTATATTTAGTTTTAAACCAAAAGATGTTTTAAAGACAACACACAAAAATTGTGTGTTGTCTTTAAAATTAGATATCACTGTCTCACTAGAAGGTTGATTACTGCTCTAAACTGCCAACTTTACAAACTGTACATTTTCACCAAATAAAACTTGGACATGGATTGTTTTCCACGTTATGTTAGAGATAAAACTCCTCATGTCTGCCATGCTAGTAAACCAGCCCAGAATTGTGGACCACTGTGTAATGATGCCGTTATGGTGGTCTTAGGTGAATCAGATTTTTCTGTGTTTACTGAACAGAATGTGCTGCTATTGCAACCTGCTGCTAAAGCATGAATGAAACCTAATTTCTTCTTCTTTCATATACCATCTAAAGCTTCTTTTTTGCTTTCAATGAGTGATGTAGTCTGTTAGGATGTCTGTGTTTATGCTCAGTTATACTAAGTCCTAATGGCTACTCAAGGATCTGAGGGGAAAGTTTGGATTTCCTTGATGCACACACAGCAAACTGGAACATAAAGCCTCTTTAGTCAGAGAACCAATTTATTACGACAAGCAGTGTAAGAAATCAGTAAAATAGTGGCTAGTTGAACCACAAAAACCTTTAATCGAGATGCATCAGCCAGCATCTATTAAATGCTATGTAGAAGCTTCTCCACTTCACCAGAGAGACTGCGTGGTGAAAAGCAGAGAAGCTTCTCTCTCCCTGAAGCCGTTAGATCCAGCCGAAGCAACATGTCCACCAGATCAGCTGGGCTTGGCACGCCGCTCTGAAGGAGCAATGATGGCGTCACACAGACTCTGGCTCATTACTTTCCAAGTTATTGCTGAATTTTTCCATTTCTAGTCTAAACTGCTTAAAGGTCCCATGACATCGCTGTATAAACCATTTCATGTAGTTGATATTGCTGCATATATAAATTCTACAAAGAATTTCATACAAAAGAAAACATGTTATTTTGTCAGGCTAAATGTCTCTCCTCAGCAAAAGGGTTGGTTGCGGTAATGATATGCAACTCTAACAAGTTCACTGCAAAAGGGGAACTAAAATGAAGTACATTTTTCTTGAAATGAGTGAATTTTTTTCTTGATTTGAGCAGGTAAATATGACTATTTGCCAATGGAATAAGAATTTTGCACTTAAAGTAGGAACAATTCATCTCCATCATTTTTCAAGTGCCGGATATCTAATTATCTAATTTTAGGGGTAGAACTACTAATCCCATTGGCAAATAGTCTTATTTACCTGCTCAACTCAATGAAAAATACTCATTTCTAGAAAATTACTTACTTTTAGTTCCCTTTATTGCTGTGTTGACTTCACTTTGGCTACAACCATATTTGGAAAACCGCTCACACCACCACCACCAACACTTTCCTCTCCATCCACACCTCCCTTCTCGCAGCAACACTCTGTTACAAATCCATTATGGTTGTATGACTGGTTGTGTTTGTGTTGCAGGATGTTGGACGGTTTAAAGCCTTTGGCCCAAAGGCTTTAAACTGTCCAACATCCTTTAAACTGGCAGCGCGATTCAACACAGAGGGGCTGAAATACAAAGCCACGTAGTCCACGGCGGGGGAGTTGGCAGCAGCTGTCAGCCAGAACCACTGTGGTACCGTAGCGAGATCCCTGCCGCACCACGACACTGGAATATACAGCTGAGATCTACTTATTCACAGCGGTGCCTAGCGGAGAACTCGCTGCCAGCATACCCGCAGCACGGTTAGGTTATGCAGCAGTCTGCCAGCGCTTCTCCACAGTGACTGACGGTGGGCGTCAGTCAGCCGGATCTTTTACTTAAGCCGGGCGTACACTGTACGAGTTTTTCCCCTTTTCGGGCCGATTCTTCAGTCGTGCGAGCATTTTTTGAATCGGGCCGAATTTCAGCTTGATCGTAGAGGGGGGGAGGAGGGGGGACTGGCTTCTCACGACTACCTCCCGATCAGGAATCGGACGATCGGTGAAAATCAAACATGTTTGAAATTCAATCGGCTGTCGTGAGGTTTTGGTGAGCGCATTCTGCTGTTCAAGCAGAGCTACGAGGGGGCGCCCTCCCCTCCTCTCCGTCCCCGCCAGCGGAGGGAGGGAAGCGGGCGTCCCTGAATCAACCTCCGGCCGGTGTTGGAGAGGGCGAGCCGTCAGGGCCGCGCAACGCGCTGGCCGCCTGTTTCGGCACTCGTCCGCGCAACGCGCTGGCCGCCTGTTTCGGCACTCGTCCGCGCAACGCGCTGGCCGCCTGTTTCGGCACTCCTCCGCGGTCCGCGCAACGCGCTGGCCGCCTGTTTCGGCACTCCTCCGCGGTCCGCGCGTTTCGGCACTCCTCAGCGGTCCGCGCAACGCGCTGGCCACTTGTTTCGGCACTCCTCCGCTTGCTGGGGTGGGGTGGGGGGTGGTTGCGGGCCAGGCGACCTGCCGTGCCGCGCGGCCGCCGATGCGTCTCGTCTCTCCTCTCTCTCCCCTCCGTTCCCCCGACGCCCGGTGCCTCCTGCGGGCCTCGCCAGAGCTGGGCTCGAACCCCTGCTCTGGGTCCCTGTCACCCACCGTCGCTCGCCTGCTTCTGCCACCACAGCGAGCGGTCCCAGAGGGGACACGACGTACAGTGTGAGCAGTCCGGTCTCGTCCGAGCGTCGCGCCGCACAGATCGTGAGCGGTGAACTTTTTAAACCCCGCGGTTCCGTCGCACAGTTTGAGATGTATATAATTACCACGACTGAAAAACTCGTACAGTGTACGCCCGGCTTTACAAACACACCTTCCTTACATTTGACAGCATTTAGAAATGAAATAAACTTACGGGTCATGACAGCGTTGTGGTTGCCACCTTCTGTGTTGGTACAGAAGTTGTTGTTTTTTTTTTATCCGTTTGTTGGAAAACCCAGACTTGAATTCCTCCAAGAGAAACAGTCTTCAGTAAAGTCACCATAAAACTCTTCTGTGAATTTCTCGTCCTTTGGGAGCAAAGGCGTCGCCAGCCGATTTTGCCGGGGCTTCAGCCCCGAATGTTTTGAGTCAAACCCCGAATGTAATGACTGTCACTGAGCAAATATGAAACTGGACAATACTAGAGGTGGGCGGATCGATCCTAGGATAGATACTGTCAATACCAACGCGGGTATTGATATTGAACAATATTCTTTTAACAGGATCAATGCTGTTTACTCTCTCCCGCGTGCGCTGACTGCAGCAGCGATTCACCAGTCTCCCTTCTGTGTCGGCACTCCCCCTCCCCTCTCGTACATGGCTCAGCTGCGCCAGCCAATCAGCACGCAGGCTCAGCCTGGCCCGCCCACTCTGCTCTTTCCACTCAACACACACAAACAACCGCCGCGCGCGGCTCCTGTTCAGACACGGAGAGAGAGAGAGACTGCCAGAGAGGAAAAACATGAGAGAAATAAGCGCCGTTTGGCTGTATTTTAATACCGTAAACGAAATCAAGCTGTAGGTTTTGTAAAAAGCCGTTTAAATTCAGTGGAAACACAACATATGTATCTAAGCACGTGAAAAACCATGAGCAAGAAAACGTCGAGTGACAGGAAACTTCTCTCATTGCCCCGACAGACCAGACCCACAGACTGACGTCACTGACTGACAGGGGCGTGCATACATAGACACTAGGTGGTGCTAAAGCACTAGGAAGTTTGCCCTTTATCAACGAAAATGCCCTTTTGAAACTTGTTTTTTTTTAAATTATTATTAATATTCAGGGCAGTCAAAAGTAGCCAGTCAACCACGGCAAATCGCCGTCTATAGCAGCTCTTGCCGCCGCCTAAATTTCCCCGATTATATAATGGAGCAATATTTGTGCCTTCTGGTTGAGAGCGAAGCAGACCCTGGACTGGAAGCCACCTCCTTTTTTTTACCTCGGAGTGGCCATCATCCTTTTAGTATCTTTGATGTGTCAATCATACAATTTAACCAATCAAATCAACGACTGAAGGCAACATGCTAGCCAATCACAGCTGGAGAGGGGCGGGAACCCGAGTCATAGCCTTCAGTCGCCACCGCAGTTCGGCTGTGGTCACCGTTGGTGTCGGTAGAGCGGGATGGAAATTTGGTCTGATTACCAAACAATTACAAGAAGTGACAACAAAGCAGAGAGCGAGCTGGAAGGAGTGCTATTAATTTCTGTTTGAAATGTCAGCACTGAAGTCTAAACTGGAGTAAACATTCACGCTAGGACGGTTAGCTAGGACAGCTAGCAGGGTTAGCTAGGACAGCTAGCAGGGTGAGCTAGGACAGCTAGCAGCACAAGGAGCAGAATCAAGCACTAAAACTGCCAAACTGAAGAGACTTGAGTTACTTGCAAGTAGAAGGGAACTCTGCTTTGTTCTGCTCCTGATTCTCATAGCTGCTGTAATTACAGAACCTGTTCTAGTCAGAAATGTTACTTGAGTCAGTGTTCAGCCTTACACCAGCGCTCATGTTTATTAGCGTGTAGGTTATGCTGAACTTTTGAGTTAAGACACAGTGCTACAGGTTATCCTATGTCACTGTTAGTTTCCAGTAACCCAAACCAGCATAAAACCTGCCCAACTTAAAAGAAAAAACAAGGCCAAATCTCAAACTCTCTCATGTTAAAAGCACAGAACTATTAAACATATAAGAACATGCCATTAGCACACAACTGAGCTGAAGCAAAGAAAAAAAACTGCGCATATGGGCTCCAAACAAAATATACAATCAGACAACCAAATAACACACAAGATCTCTTTAACAATCAGGATATTTCACCCAGAAAAAATAAATTATAAATAGCTTCCCAACATGAGTTGCAAATCTACCTTAATATGAACTTAATTTCTCTCAGTATAGCTCAATTAAACATTTCTCTTACACGCGGTCATGAAATATTTTTAAGTTGATAAGTAGAACGCAACCCCTCTTGGGCGTTTACATTGACCAAACAGTTGATTAACCATTATTCTTTTCTTGTTTTATTATAACAATCAATATTATTCATTATTCATTGATATTGTCAGATCGACAGATTCAACTTATTTAAAAAATAAATTACTATTTTGATATATTTTGTTAGTATTTTTTCCTAAAAGCCCAACAAATGTTATCAAAAGCTTCTGAATTTTTTTACAATCTGCCCATAATCTATTTTTTTTTTCAGCTCAATGTGTTCAAAAGCCTAATTGGTTGGAATCCTGCCTATTTGGCAACACCGACACACTATGCCTATTTGTTTGTCGTTACAGTAGTAACAGAGCCACCAATGTTTCAGTCTAAGGTGATGCTATGAGTATATACTACACACACTTATGTATTGTATTTGTTATATATATATATATATATAGATATATGATATAGAGGATATATAATAGAGAGATATATATAGATATAGAAGTATATATATATATATATATATATATAATAATATAATATAGATATATATAGATAATATATATATATATATATATATATATATATATATTATATAATAATATATATATATATTATATAATAATATATATATATATTATATAATAATATATAATATAATATACTATATATCATATAATATCCGTCCGTCCGTCTTCTTCCGCTTATCCAGGGTCGGGTCGCGGGGCAGCAGCTTCAGTAGGGAGGCCCAGACGTCCCTCTCCCCAGCCACTTGGGCCAGCTCCTCAGGAGGAATCCCAAGGCGTTCCCAGGCCAGCCGGGAGACATAGTCCCTCCAGCGTGTCCTGGGTCTTCCCCTGGGCCTCCTCCCGGTGGGACGTGCCCGGAACACCTCACCAGGGAGGCCCCCAGGAGGCATCCTGACCAGATGCCCGAGCCACCTCAACTGGCTCCTCTCGACGTGGAGGAGCAGCGGCTCTACTCTTAGTCCTCCCCGGATTACTGAGCTCCTCACCCTATCTCTAAGGGAGAGCCCAGACACACTACGGAGAAAACTCATTTCAGCCGCTTGTATCCGGGATCTCGTTCTTTCGGTCACGACCCAAAGCTCGTGACCATAGATGAGGGTAGGAACATAGATCGACCGGTAAATGGAGAGCTTCGCCTTTTGGCTCAGCTCTCTCTTCACCACAACGGATCGGTACAGCGCCCGCTTCACAGCAGACGCTGCACCAATCTGCCTGTCGATCTCCCGCTCCATCTTGCCCTCATTCGTGAACAAGACCCCAAGATACTCGAACTCCTCCACTAGGGGCAGCACATTCTCCCCAACCCGGAGAAGGCACTCTACCCTTTTCCGGTTCAAGACCATAGTCTCGGATTTGGAGGCACTGATTTTCATCCCGGCCGCTTCGCACTCGGCTGCGAACCGCTCCAGTGAGAGCTGTAGATCACGCCCTGATGAAGCCAATAGGACCACGTCATCCGCGAATAGCAGAGACGCAATCCTAAGGCCACCAAAACGGATCCCCTCAACACCTTGGCTGCGCCTAGAAATTCTGTCCATAAAAGTTATGAACAGAATCGGTGACAAAGGGCAACCTTGGCGGAGTCCAACTCTCACCGGAAACGAGTCCGACTTACTGCCGGCAATGCGGACCAGACTCTGACACCGGTCGTACAGAGACCTGACAGCCCTTATTAAAGGGTCCGGTACTCCATACTCCCGGAGTACCCCCCACAGGATCCCCCGGGGGACACGGTCGAATGCCTTCTCCAGATCCACAAAGCACATGTAGACTGGTTGGGCAAACTCCCATGCCCCCTCAAGAATCCTGCTGAGGGTATAGAGCTGGTCCAGTGTTCCACGGCCAGGACGAAAACCACACTGCTCTTCCTGAATCCGAGATTCGACTATCCGACGGACCCTCCTTTCCAGAACCCCTGAATAGACCTTACCAGGGAGGCTTAAGAGTGTGATTCCTCTGTAGTTGGAACACACCCTCCGGTCCCCCTTTTTAAATAGGGGGACCACCACCCCAGTCTGCCAATCCAGGGGAACTGCCCCCGATGTCCACGCAATGTTGCAGAGCCGCGTTAACCAACACAGCCCCACAACATCCAGAGCCTTAAGGTACTCAGGGCGAATCTCATCCACCCCCGGGGCCTTGCCACCGAGGAGCTTTTTAACAACCTCGGCAACCTCAGCCCCAGAGATGGGAGAACCCAACCCAGAGTCCTCAGGCTCTGCTTCCTCAATGGAAGACGTGTTGGTGGGATTAAGGAGGTCTTCGAAGTATTCCGCCCACCGACGCACGACGTCCCGAGTCGAGGTCAGCAGCACACCACCCCCACTGTAAACAGTGTTGGTACTGCACTGCTTCCCCCTCCTGAGACGCCGGATAGTGGACCAGAATCGCTTCGAAGCCGTACGGAAGTCTTTCTCCATGGCCTCTCCGAACTCTTCCCACGCCCGAGTTTTTGCCTCGGCGACCAGCCGAGCCGCCTGCCGCTTCGACTGCCGGTACACATCAGCTGCTTCCGGAGTCCCACAGGCCAAAAAAGCCCGGTAGGACTCCTTCTTCAGCTTTGACGGCTTCCCTCACCGCTGGTGTCCACCAGCGGGTTCGAGGGTTGCCGCCGCGACATGCACCGACAACCTTGCGGCCACAGCTCCGACTAGCCGCCTCAACAATAGAGACGTGGAACATGGTCCATTCAGACTCAATGTCCCCCGCCTCCCTTGGGACGTGTTTAAAGTTCTCCCGGAGGTGGGAGTTAAAGCTCCGTCTCACAGGGGACTCTGCCAGACGTTCCCAGCAAACCCTCACAGTGCGTTTGGGCCTGCCCGGTCGGACCGGCTTCCTCCCCCGCCATCGGAGCCAACTCACCACCAGGTAGTGGTCGGTGGAGAGCTCCGCCCCTCTCTTCACCCGAGTGTCCAAGACATACGGCCGCAGATCAGATGAAACGACAACAAAGTCGATCATTGAACTGCGACCTAGGGTGTCCTGGTGCCAAGAGCACATATGGACACCCTTATGCTTGAACATGGTGTTTGTGATGGACAATCCATGACGAGCACAGAAGTCCAACAACAAAACACCACTCGAGTTCAGATCAGGTGGGCCATTCCTCCCAACCACGCCCCTCCAGGTCCCACTGTCATTGCCCACGTGAGCGTTGAAGTCCCCCAGCAAAACGAGGGAGTCCCCAGGAGGGGCACTCTCCAGTACCCCTTCCAAGGACTCCAAAAAGGGTGGGTAATCCGAACTGCTGTTTGGCGCATAAGCGCAAACAACAGTCAGAACCCGTCCCCCCACACGAATGCGGAGGGAGGCCACCCTCTCGTTCACCGGGGAAAACCCCAACGTGCAGGCACCGAGATGGGGGGCAACAAGTATGCCAACCCCAGCTCGGCGCCTCTCACCATGGGCAACTCCAGAGTGGAAGAATGTCCAGCCCCTCTCAAGGAGACTGGTTCCGGAGCCAGAGCGGTGCGTCGAGGTGAGTCCGACTATCTCTAGTCGGAACCTCTCAACCTCGCGCACAAGCTCAGGCTCCTTCCCCACCAGAGAGGTGACATTCCACGTCCCAAGAGCCAGCTTCTGAAGCCGAGGATCGGAACGCCAAGGTCCCCGCCCTCTACTGCTACCCGTTGCACAATGCACCCGACCCCTTTGGCCCCTCCGACAGGTGGTGAGCCCATCGGAAGGGGGACCCATGTTACCTCTTCGGGCTGAGCCCGGCCGGGCTCCATGGGCAAAAGCCCGGCCACCAGACGCTCGCCAACGTGCCCCACCTCCAGGCCTGGCTCCAGAGAGGGGCCCCGGTGACCCGCGTCCGGGCGAGGGAACACGAGGTCCAATAATCGTACTCATCATAAGGGGAGTTTTGGGCTGCGCTTTGTCTGGTCCCTCACCTAGGACCTGTCTGCCTTGGGTGACCCTACTAGGGGCTTAAAGCCCCTGACAGCATAGCTCCTAGGATCATTGGGACACTCAAACCCCTCCACCACGGTAAGGTGGCAGCCCAGGGAGGGTGTGTATATATGTATATATATGTGTATATATATGTGTGTATATATATATATATATGTGTATATATATATATGTATGAGATAGAGAGATGTATGTGTAATAGAAGATAAGAATAGAGAGATATATAGAGAGATATGAGTGGTAGGACGATAGAGGGATCTGGATACTATGTATATGGATAGGAGAGGGGTATGATAGAGGTAGAGGTGGGTATGACGTAGAGAGATAGATAGGAGAGAGATAGGAGAGAGATAACTAGAGAGGAGTATAGAGATAGATAAGAGAGAGATATATAGATAGAGGAATAGAAGGGATAATAACGAGTATATATATATATATATTATATCTATATCTATATTAGTGTATTGTTATATATATAATGTGTGTATATATATATATATATGTTATATATATATATATACTCTTGTGTATATATATAGTATATATATATATATGTGTATATGTGTATATATGTATATATATATATATGTATATATATATATATATATATATATATGTGTATATATATATATATATGTATATATATGTATATATATATATGTATATATGTATATATATGTATATATATATATATATATATATGTATATATATGTATATATATGTATATATATATATATATATATATATATGTATATATATATATATATATATATATATATATGTATATTTATGATATATTAGGTATATAATATATATGTATATAATGTATATATATATGTATAATATGTATATATCTATGTTATATAATGTTATATATTATATGTATATATGTATATACTGTATATATGTATATATGATGCATATATGTATGATATATGTATGATTATATTGTGCTATATATGTATGTATATATGTGTAGTATATGTATATATGTATATATGTGTATTATATTTATATATGTGTATATATATGTATATATGTGTATATATGTATATATGTGTATATATGTATATATGTGTATATATATGTATATATGTATATATATGTATATGTGTATATATGTGTATATATGTGTATATATGTGTATATATGTATATATGTGTATATATGTATATATGTGTATATATGTATATATGTATATATATATGTGTGTATATATGTATATATGTGTATGTATATATATATGTATATATATATATGTGTGTATATATGTATATATATATATGTGTGTATATATGTATATATATGTATATGTGTGTATATATGTATATATATATATGTATATATATATATGTATATATATATGTATATATGTGTATATATATGTATATGTATATATGTGTATATATATATGTATGTGTATATATATGTATATATATATGTATGTGTATATATATGTATATATATGCATATGTGTGTATATGTATATATGTGTATTAGGGCTGTCAATCGATTAAAAAAATGTATCTAATTAATTACATACTCTGTAATTAATTAAACTAAATTAATCGCATATAATTTTTGCTGTGAAAGTATTTTAAATATTTAAATTCAAATGATTCAATGAATAATCAGCATTCTTTTAACAAAGTAAAAAAAAATCATAAAAAAGGCCTATTCATAAAATATACATCCAAATATTTCCATCTTACATGCTACTTTTACTGAAACATCACAGAGAGAGGGCTTAGTTTTTAAATTGAGCTGTCATTAAATTAAATTCATAAACAATTGTTTTCAACAGCAGACAAACTGAACTAAACAGATGCCAATGTCAAACTGAACTCACGTCAACAGGAGACATTAACTGAAATAATAATAAAAAAGATAACCTGAATTTAACAAACGTCAACATATTCCATATTCCAATCTACTTTTTAGGCTAATTATACACAATTTAGACCTAGTGCTATTTTAACAAATAAGCATTTTATTAGTTATCTCTTATCTGGTGTATTTCTGATGTTTGGCACTTTGTTTTACCTCGTGTTAAAGTGCTCTTTAAATAATGACATTCATGATGATTATGATCAGAATAAACTTTTCCATCACCTCCCAGAAGCTGGAAAGAAAGGAGACAAAAACATTTTGTGTCCTTTTCACACCTCACTTAATAACTCTAATATTTTTGTCTAAATACTATAGCCTAAATATTTTAGGCTAAAATATTACACTTTTTATTAGTTTTTCTTCAATTCCTCGATGATGTTTAGTAATTTCTGCCAAAGGCTGCAGCATTTTGATTTAATTCATCTGAATGCAGTATTTGCAAGCCATACTCTATTTGGATGAAAAAAAAATTGTTTGTGATTTGCTTTAACAGCCGAGCGAGCGCACAGCTGGTGTAGTGCGCGAGCAGAGATGAAACTCACCGCGAGGACAGCGGCTTGAGAAGAGTTTTTTCAGACCGTGCCAGACCGGTTTTAAGCGTTGAGGGTTGTTTCACTGCGCGCTTGGATTGGTTCCTGCGCACTCAAACAGAAGGCACGAATATCGCTACACTGTTTCACAGAGTTGAGCGGCAGCGCTGTCTTCTTCTCTGTCTTCTTGCGCCTCCCCTGTGACTCTTTGTCACCCCCCCAGGGGAGGCGCGCCTCACCGATTAATCTGCGTTATTTTTTTAATGCATTATTATTTTTTTTATTAATTAATCGAAATTAATGCGTTATTTTGACAGCCCTAATATGTATATATGTATGTGTGCACCCTCCTACCTGATAGTGTGTAGCCTGCTACTGTAAAAAAGTTTGACTGCCCTGAATATTAAGATTTTACTGAGGTCGGTTTTGAAATGATCTTTTGAAAACCTGAGCCATTAAAAACGACTGAAACAATGCCCCGAAATGAGCCACCTCCTTGCGCACACCCGACCAGCCTATCTCTCTTCCTTTGTCACGTGAACTCGCGCGGTCGCTCGCATCTTCTATGGAGAAGATGAGGAGCAGCTTAAGACAGAACTAAAGGTCTTCCACTCCAGCTTTACTTCAAAGAACCTATAAGAAATATGTTCAATACCGAGGGAAAACAATGGCCAGCTGATCTTTCCTGCCTTTTTCAAAATGATCCAAATATATGCAACATTACCAGTGACAAAGCTTCAGTTGAAAGATTATTTTCCAAGCTGAAAATCATCAAAACTAAACTAAGAAGCCTGTGTGGAGAAGAAAGGCTCTCTGACCTTCTGCTTGCCATTGAAAAAGACATTGAGGTAAACCACAGCGAGGTCATCAACATCTTTAAAGACATGGCACCAAGGAGGATGCTGCTTTAAAGTAGTACGCTTTAGTCTGTTCTGTTGGTGGTGTCCATTGAAAACTCATGTTTAGATATGTTACAAATAACAGTCTAATTTCATTCAACATGCGTGTGTATTTTTTTTTTTTATAATTAAGTGTTCCACGTGCGCTAAAAAGTCTATCATATGTTACTGGAGCACACACAGAAAATGTGATTAAGACCTTGAAAGAACCCAGTACATATATCCTATTAAAAAGTGTTATTTAAGATAACATTAGGTAATCCATTATTTGTCCCACGACGGGGAAAATTATAACAGGCAGGTGCACACAACACAGACAAAATTACATAAGGATTGAAAGATGTAAGAGGTGGATTATGAAAAAAACACTGAACATAACATTATTATTATTATTATTATTATTATTTAATGGTAATAATAAAATAAAAATCACAAAACCCGGAAGGTCAACAGTTTCATGATACATCAAGCTTAAATGTTAAAAGTATCAGTATCGGATCGATATCGGCGATACTGCCCCTGTATTTACTTGGTATCGGATCGATTAAAAATTCCCGATATCGCACACCTCTAGACAATAGCCTATGTAAACCCCAGAAATTATAAGTTGCTTTATTTCATTGCGCTTTGGCTTTGCATATACTGCATACAGCCTGTAAAAATAGACCTTAAAAATAATCTAGCCTAAAGAATACATTTATTTGCTGTTGGTAGCCTATGGGATACTCTGTTTCTTCCACTCTGTTAAATATGCAGCAGCAGCAGGTAGAGGAGGAGGTAGCACAGTCAAGCGCTACAGTGCGAGCTGCTGCTACAGCTTTAATAGATTGTGAAGCTGTGAAGAATGTGAAGCTTTGTTGTCACGCAAGTCATAAGCAGTGTGCCGCATTTTAATTTTGTCTGCATCATTTTTTTTAATCGTCCTTTAAATTACAATTCTAAAAAAATGTAATAAGAAAACACTGAACATGCGCAGCAGACGTCCATTAAGAGGGGAATTGTGGGTGTCACAGACCATAATAGTGTCATGAACCGATTTGCAATGCTCAAACCAAGAAAATGCCCTTTAATGATACCCAGCAAGTGATGAGAGAGACACAACAGCAAGTGATGAGAGTAATAAAACAAATATAGGACACACCAGATAGACAGCAAGAGGTGAATAGTGCATGTTGACTTGTGTGTGTGTGTGTGTGTGTGTGTGTGTGTGTGTGTGTGTGTGTGTGTGTGTGTATTGAGAGAGAGAGAGAGAGAGAGAATGTGTTTGTGCATAATGTTAAAGATGTATTTTGTCTGAAAGTAAATCGTTTAATAATAATAAAAAAAAAACACTTCGAGTGATCCTGTATTTACATAAAATGGTTTGGGCTAAGCCCCGTATGTCCTTCAAAGCTGGAAATGCACCTGTTCGGGAGTGAGTGGGACCTTCATGCATTTCGGACCACCCCCGGACATATCGGCTATTTTTTTTTTAGTAACCACTGTGAAGTTAGTTTGAGGTTGAAACTGGGATATTTTCTCTCCGCGGCTTCAGTGGTGGTCGCCTCCTGTTTGAACTGATACAGGGAGAGGCTGATCTGGGGCTGCTGTCTGCTCCGTCTTCCTCCTCTCAGGCAGCCGCTGAATCACCGGGAGGGGGAAAGCTGTTTGTGTGCTTTGACTGGACATTTAAAAATTGCGTAGAAAGATTACCTATATTGAAAGACAACCTGTTTTCTAATCTAAGCGTTTTTGAGCAAAGCAACAAAGCTGACCGCCCCTGAGTGAGCAGGTCCTTTGGTATTCACTTTTGACATTATCACTGCCTCATCAGTGCACAACAGACCATATTACACCCTCAAAACCTAAGAAAATGTTTATTTGTGTCATGGCCCCTTTAATGCTTTCCAGTAAATTGTGTCCTTGTAGTTTTTGCTCAACTTTGCTCTCTCCATCAGGCCTTTTCCACTGTGGGAACCCCAGATTACATCGCACCAGAGGTCTTTATGCAGAACGGATACAACAAGTTGTGCGACTGGTGGAGCTTAGGTGTAATTATGTATGAGATGCTGATAGGTAACGATGGAACAGTCTCTGCTTATTCCCATTCCTGTCCTTTGGGTCAGATGGGATCTATGAATCATTTGCTGACCTCCCTCTGCTGCAGGTTACCCTCCATTCTGCTCAGAGACGCCTCAGGAGACCTACAGGAAGGTGATGAACTGGAGAGAGACGCTAACCTTTCCTCCAGAAGTGCCAATATCAGAGAAGGCTAAAGACCTCATTCTCAGGCAGGAGAACAGACTCCCTTGTAGCAGAACTGAATGTTACTTTGAATCCCCTCTGCTTGGCAGTAACTTTATATTGTGCGAAACGGCTCTAAACTTTACTTCTTTTGTGCAGGTTCTGTTGTGAGGAGGAGCACAGGATTGGTGCAGCAGGTGTGGAGGAGATAAAATCCAACCCTTTCTTTGAGGGGGTAGACTACGACCATATCAGGTGAGAACATTTTGGCTCCTAAACAGGGAGACAGGAGCTCTCTTAAAAGAAATGTTTCTTATCTCTTTCATAATTTCAGTCAGCAGCTCAGGACTTCTGTATAGTTTGTCTTCATAGAAAATGTTGCCGTTTTATACATGCTTATTTTTTACTTGAGCTGTGCCCGATCATCTAGGACTAGTTAGCCGTCTCCAAGATCCGTTACAGAACAGCTGAACTGGTTTCAGAGCTCAACTGTCTTGTCTGCTAGGTACATGTAGGTGTAAATACAAATGGGTCAGTGAGAAATTGACTTTTTATGCCCATGCATAGATATTTGTTTCTATGACACTGCATGTTAGATGACTGTGGCTTCTGTCAGCACTGAGAAATATTTAAGAAATTCTTCACGATCTTGTGGTGGATGTTTTGGGACGATCTGGAAAATTTATTCGGACCCACTTGACGTTTATTACAGAAATAAAGTTTTATGCTTACATAGCAGAAAACTTTGACAAAGATGCATTAAATTATTAACCAACAGATTAGAACTGTGATTTTCTCTAGTATTTTCATTATTTGAGGTGTAGATGTGCTTAGGTGCTTTTTTATGTTTTAATGTGATTGTACTGGATTGGGTTTACAGGATGAGAATTCTCTAGAACTTTTATGGGGAGCGGACCTAATTTGAGTTTAATAACCAGCTGTTTTTGTTATAAATAACTTGTAGATAATTAGCCTGTAAACTTGAGAAAATTTGAATAATGGAAATGATACTCTATGCCGATATTTTTAATGGTCTGCTCTTATTACAGTAGAATAAGATGATATCCAGGATGGGTAATACTAGAAATGCACCAGTATTCTATTTTTAAACTCTGACCTGCTAATACTGAGTTAGCTAAGTCTGATTTCTCTCTAACTTATAGAATAGCATATGTGAGAAAATATTTTTTTCTCATCTTCTTCACACTAGCATACATGTTTAAATTAAAATTAATGACTGGTGACAAACGAGAAGAGAAGGATGGAGCGATTGTTGATGGTGACATGGGTGATACCAGCTTGTTTAGTTTGATGGGGGGGCTGATGAGGATGGCCTCGGTCTTACTGCCATTTAACTGGAGAAAGTTTTGGTTCATCCAATGGCGTATGTCCAGTGTCCGAAATTAACTTTGTTATTCACCGGCCAAGTTGGCCGGTAGATGTAAAAATCAACCGGCCAGGCATATTTTTTACCGGCCAAAATATTAATCCTGACCAGACCTCAACTTTTATAAAAATTAAGAGTGAGATTATGTTAATTATGGGGGGTGTGGTTGGGGGCGTGGCTGACTGGACCCTGGAAGAGAAACCTTTGTTTCCTGACTTAAAAAAAAGAAAATATTGTAGTTGATTATAAAAGACACAATATGAATTATCAGATTCACATCCAGGCGATTAAAAAACACTACAGATTATCATTATTCTATCCATGTTGGTCTTATTTGTGAATGAGGCAGAGTTTCATCAAGCCTGTACGGTCAGTGGGGGTTCTAGGCCAAATTTAGCAGGGGGGGTCAGGGTGGGGCCAGTATTTTTCACAGGGGCACAGAACAAAAGATTGGGGGGGGGGGGGGAACTTAACAGGTCAACATTTCATTGTTTAAAATATTAAGTAAGCCAAAGAGCCAATTGTGGCTCTGGAACTGCAGGTTGCAGACCCCTGATCTTTTCTAAATACAGCGGGATCTTAACGTGAAACAGCTTAATTTTAATTGTTATTTTTTTATATTTTTTAATTATTTTGTTATTTTATTATTGGGTGAAAACATAAACAAAAAAAATACAACTGATCCAAATGACCAGTCAGTCACGTTATCTTTGTCAGCATTTTATCATCCTAAGAAATTTAACATCATGTTTTTAGTACAGGGGCCATAACAGGGGCCAGGAACAGTTCTACATGGGCATAGGCCCCTGTTGGCCCCTGTTCAGAACCGCCCCTGTGTATGGTTCAAAATTTTCCCTCAGCTGCAACACTTAAAGCACTCAGGGTTCACGCTGCGTCTTTACGCTGATCTCGCTGCTGGATTTTACCCTCGTGCGCTGCGCCCCCGATGTTACAGGTTACATGTAACGTAATTTTGCGCACCTGAATTCAAGCGCAACGCACCACGCCCACCGAAGCACCGCTGGTTCTGTGTCGTTAAAAACAAAAGAGCATGAAAAACAGTTACCGACTCTCCTACTGACTTTAATTGGGACATTTTGGTACGAGTGGAAGGACATTAAACGTAGCTATTCACGTTTTGAAGGCTGGCCGCTGATAAAAGCACCTTGCTCCGAGAGGGGGCGGGGGAGGCGCAGTAAGAGCGGTGAAGCACAGAACCGCAGCGCAGGTAGTTAAAAAAAAAAACAGAATAAATAAGAACGAAACTTATAAACAGACTAATTGGCGTTTTAGACTGTATCTGGTTAGCAGATCTGTTTTCTGATCCAGCGTTCAGCCATGACTGGTTCTGAATGTGAAAGAAGCTGAACCAGCACCGCAGAAGGCGGGTCTAGACTGAGCTCTGGATGGACAGAGCTGTGAACGGATCATATGGGTTTCGTTATTTTTATGTTATTTTTATTTTATTTGGTACAAACATTTACTCGCCATGTGGCAGCTAGCCCTCTGAAATTCACTCGCCAAACGGGAAATTTACTCGCATTTGGCGACTGGCGAGTGTTAATTTCGGACCCTGCGTATGTCGCTGAGACATTTGGTGGCTCGGGAGAGAGATGAGTGTCGGGAGGGTTGGAGGTAAATTTGTATGTTATGAGCGTATGAGTGGAAGCTGATGCCATGGGTTCGGAGGATATTACCAAGGGGGAGCATGTAGATTAAAAATAACTGGGGGCCCAGAACCGACCCCTGGGGGGGACAGGAGGTTGCTAAGCTGGCAGTAGAGGTAAGATTTTCCATGTTAACACATTCCCACCTCCCTGAGAGATGGGAGTGAAAAAAGCTGAGGGGCGTCTCACTAACTCCTACACACGGAGGCGCTGACACAGTATGAGTCAAAGGCAGGATCAGTAGTTTGGGGGAACCGGTGTCAGCTGCTGTCAGCAGATCATTCAGAACCCTGACCAGGGCAGTCTCTATGCTGTGGAAGGGTCTAAAGCCAGACTGGAACTTCTCATAGAGAACACCATCACCATCAGTTGCACTAAGGTGCAACTGATGTTGGAACTGGTGGGCAACAACCTTTTCCAAAACCTTTGCCAGAAAAGGCAGGTTTGAGATGGGAAGGTAATTGGAGAGGTTGGATAGAGAGTGATTAATTCAGGTCATGAAGTGGACAATGGCTGGAAGACACCTCTTTAGAAGTGACGTTGGAAGGGGGTAAAGGGAGCTGGAGGAGTTCATCTTCTGAACAATGGAGAGGAGCTTGAATTGAGCAACCTCAGCAAAAGCTCCCAGGGTTGGAAGAACAGGGAAATGTTCTGGGTGGGGGTCTGATTGGGCCAAAACAGTGTTTTGTCTGATGGTACCAACCTTGGTTCTGAAGAAGTCCATGAAGTGGTTGCAATCGTCGATGGAGGGATCAGTAGCAGTGGAGATCGAGCATCTGATTGATGGTAGATGTTACAGGTCCCAAATATGGGACTGTAATAGCAAATTTAAATATCCTGAAAGACAGGTGAAATAAAAGGAGATTTAGACACAGCAGCTTTCCATGTTTTCTCCCAAATTGGATCTGAGTTATTTATTCAGAATAAACCACAAAACACCTGTGCATCAACTGTCTCGCTCAAGCTCCAGTGTGGTGCACAACACACAAAGCACACAATACACAAATATACAATAGTGGATAGCAATGCATACATAACAATTCATACAAAACATTGCCATATTGTAATCTCCCAATATAACAGAATATCACATATCCTATGCTCTATATTCATCTTCCAACATATCAGTTATCCAAGGCCACTGTGGCTTCATAGAGTGCTTTAACATGGCTACATTATGATTAAAGTTGTAGCTGCATATAGCTGCCTAGCGAATACTGGGCTAAAACTTTCAAACTGCATTTGATTACTGACAAAGGCTACAAGATATAAGAATCACTTTAAATCACTTAAACTAAATAGCAATGACCATTTACAAAACCCTTTGTAAACCCTGTTTGTGCGGACTAATTCCTACTTGTTCAAGTTGGCAAAATAACCGTTTCTAAAAACAGTGTGTACTTATTCATCTTCACCCGTGTGTATTTGCTAAATCATAGTCATTAAACTTGTCAACATAACCGCTTCTAACAAGCAGAGTGTCGAAGCTCAACATGATATGTTACCTGAAAATGAACCAAGAGACGGCAGCTAACCGTTTGCAGTACCGTTATTCCAGTTAAACCGTTATTCTACTGGCTAACGGTTTACAGTAGCCTACCTCAGCTAGCTGCCTTGATCAACGGCAAACTTTCTATTTATACTTTTATTGTTAGATTATAAACAACACTACAATCGGTTATCAAACAGACATGTAAAGATGGACAGTTTACCCATTACTGAAAGACAGGTGAAATAAAAAGAGATTTAGACACAGCAGCTTTCCATGTTTTCTCCCAAATTGGATCTGAGAGCGAGCGAGCGGAGGTCCGTTCCCATAGCAACCGGAACGCAACTGCTTGTGCCATTCCTTAAAGCGACAGTGTAAATATATATGTACATAGAGATCATATTAATTTACTAATAAACATATGACCAATGTGGTCACCTGTTTTGGGTGCACCACATAGAGAACAAATGTTTTGGCTGTGAGTGGCCAGATTCGATAAGAGCAGAGTAGTAGGAGGCCTTGGCAGCTGTCAGTGCTGTTTAGTAAACGGTCTGTTGATGTTTGAACGCCAGCTAACGGACAGTTAGTCCTGTCTGTCTGAATCTGCGTTTAATAGGGAAGCAAACCTATCCAAAGTGGCCTGCAGAGCGCTTTTGTAATGACGGACATGTTCTTCCAGTGGGAATGCAGGATTAAGATCACAGAGAGTAGAAGAGAGGGTTGATGAGCACATCACAGTCAATGTCCTTGATGTTATGGAAGCAACTCCATATTGAAACGTGGACTTTATTTGGCTGAACAAAAAGGCATTTTATCTTATTATGGTGGAAAGCTTTTCAATTTTCATTGTTAAATGGCTAAAGTCAGCAGATGCAGAGGTGTACCTGTGACCAGCTGATTCCTCCGCTGCTCCAAAGAGTTACTTACTACTGATGATAACTTTACAGAACCTCACTTGAAAACAATCTGTGGAGACTGTTGCCTCAGTCTGTTTAACCTATTTGCCATCTCAGATAATCTGTTGCTCCCAGGTATGAGACTAGTTCCCTAACTTCTCTCATGGTTCCTGCAGAGAAAGACCTGCTGCCATTCCCATAAACATCAAAAGTATCGACGACACGTCCAATTTTGATGAGTTCCCTGAATCTGATATCCTCACGCCAACAAGTAAGCCTCCTGGTCTCTGGTTACTACTTCTGACTTTTTGAAATGTGAAATAATTTGACCATGTTTCTGTTCTTTCGTCTCTCCAGCCACCCAAGTGTCCAATCACACCGAGGCTGATCTGAAGAACAAGGACTGGGTCTTCATCAACTACACCTACAAACGCTTTGAGGGCTTGACGGCTCGAGGAGCCATCCCGTCCTACATGAAATCAGGAAAAAGATGAGCTCCTTCTGACTGGCTGTCACTGAACCCTGGATTAGGCGTCTGAGCTGCTGCTGTGTGGAGACAGATGTCTGCTGAGTTATCAGAGTAGCGCTGAGCACATAAACAACACAGCTCATCCTCATTCGTGGTTCTCCATAGGAACCTTCATTAAAACTTGCTGCCTTCGCTTTGTTCAAAGCCTTTGAGGGTAACTCTTCACTTCCTGTTCATACAGACTGAACTGGGATTAGCAAGATTTTCTCACTTTCTGCCCTAACGGATGTTATCATTGTCTCCAAATAACCAGCATCATTTACATTCCCTCTCTGTACCAGCCTCAGTCTGATGGATCTACCAAGGGCTCTTCTTCCCAACCAGAGCGTTCTCATTAACTCTTCTGGGGACGTCGCATTAAGTTGTCACTTTGAAGTGAATCTGGTGCTCTTCAGGGATTCTGTCCACATTGCGTGTTTCTTTTCTTTCCAGCATCACCTAACCAAAGACTGAATGATGTTTCTGCTTGATCTTCCTTTTGGAACTTTTTCCAACTCCAAGTTTGTATTTTTTCTAGAGTCCAGATTTGAACCATTTGCTCTTTAACAAATGTAGTTGAATTATGCATTTTGTGGAACGAACACAAGGCTTGTTACATTTTTGTGATGAAGCATGTTACCTTCAGCACCTTAGGTGATGTGGATGAAACCTCTGCACAGTTAGGCCTCAAGCTCTTAGATTCTGTTTTGGCTCAAGATTTGGGGTCTATAGCTCAAAGTTGCAGTTTCAGAAATATTTCATTTAAGCAATTAAGTAGATTTCATTGTATTTTTTTTTTTTAATCAAGCAGCCATTGAAATCTTTTAGTGTAAAGCGCTTCTTTAAAACGAGCAAGACTTTAACTTGCAGTTATTTTTATTTCATATTCCAATAGTTCATAGTCATTGTTTCGCAAGTTTAAGACAAAGACAGTCTAAAATATCCAAGAATACTTTTCTCTAAGATTACATTTTTTTTCAAAGACAACAAGTCCCAGACTAACTTATCCAGAACTGAATTACTTACAGTTGCTAGGTGTAAGAGCAGAAACCTGCACTTCATGTCGGAAAGGTTGTGGCCGCCTCCCAGCTGAGGAAGGTGGTACAGCAGGAGTTCTTATAGCAGGTATAAAATAATCCTAACTACGTTCAGACACAGACCTCTAAACTCGCTGCACCCTGTCTAAGAATCTGATGGAGTCATTTAATTTAAAATGCTTAATTGACTGGTTGATATATGGCTAAATGGAATTAACACATCTAGACTCAAAACATGAACTGCTGTTTTCTAACTAAAAGGGTCAAACTCCCAGCAGCCTCCAAATTAACCCGTAGACTCTGAACTCCTACCTTATCCATCCTACCTACCCTGGCAGATTCTCCTTCAAAGTAATTTTCATTTTACTTCCATATTTCTGACTGGTGGTCATATTAGTGGCCCTGCCAGAATCCAGATATGAATTGGAGTGTGCTAATGATTAGGGTGATGACAAAGGGGACATCCAGTCTCAAAGACTAGATGCTCACCCTAAAATATTAAAGACAAAAGCTGGTCATCAGGTCTGAAAAGGGCTTGATTGCTATGATGCAAGTAAAGGCTTGTCCACTCATTACTGGGCTGACATTTTGGTTAAAATGTAAATAAAAGCAAGCATTTTATCTCCAAATTGATGGCCCTATTATGGTAGATGCCGGTTTTAATTTCCGATCAGAAGCAAACTTCCTGGTTGAATAAATATAAAATTGGATATGTAAAGAGAAACGCCTAAACCATGAGAACCGAATATAGTTGAAGAACGTTTCTCCCCGTCCCTTTCTGTAAGGGTAACCCTTCATCCCCTTCTGTTCCCAGAGCCTCTTTCATTCAGAAAACAGGAATTCACTTTGGGTTCGCTCGAACCATTTGCTGCCGGTCTAATTGTGTCGAACTGTCAGGGAAACTCTTCCACTACGGCTTGTCAGGTTTCCTCTCTGAGAATGTGTGAGTGTACTGGTTTGTTTCAGGTAAACCCTCCTGAAAGCTAACGAAAAACTGCACCAGCAGAGCCAGCGTGGCTGGTTTAGTAGCACAGGGCTGAAAACGTTCCAGTGAACACAATATCCAAGATGCTGTCCTTTTTCCAAATGAATGTAAATGAACTTTTTGCAGTTTTTTTTTATATCCACAGGAGTTTAAATATGTTGCTGTAAATGAAGCCTGGACCACATTTGTTTTCCTTTTATTTGGAGCTTGACACTTTAAGGTGTGGTGTAAATAGTTCTGGAAGCCCATTTCTGCTGGCTGACACCAGCAGACTGAGGGAGTATGAAAAGTAATTATTGAAGTCAAACGTTTGGCTTTTCCCCCCTAAAAAGTGACAAAGAAACCAAAATGAAAAATGTTAAGAAGGTGACAATCTGACATCCCTCGTTCTGGAAAGACAGAAGTTTTAGGTGACCTACAACAAAAATGTGGATCTTTTATTCTGATTTTCAACAGATTAGTTTTTAAATCTCTCATTCAGCAGGAATGGTCTTCCATATGAGCTGTGTTTGTGATATAGTGTGTTCAGGTAGTGTGTACATGGGAAGCAGCACATTATGTTTTTAGATAGGCATGTGGTGGAGCTTTTTATTTAATTCTATATATATTATTTTAAACTGCTTGTGCTATTGATGAGCTCACGCTTTTCAGGCTTAAACCAAACGGCGACATGTACGCTGAAAGCAATACAACACAGTGATTTCTGGAAATGTGTGGGTGAGATTTTAGTTTGTGGGACAAGACGGAATGTGGATCTGTCTGGGGTTTTGGCAAAAGTTGCTCGTGTGTGCATGTTGCGTCTGAGCGTGACGGATGGGACCTGGGAAGCTGAGTGTACAATATTTAAACTGCTTGGTATGTATTGTGTGACTGGTGTATTGTTTTCTGCTGTTTGACAATGAATTACTCTGCACTTAAGCTTGCCCCATCTCTTCATTCACATGCTTTCTGTCTTGATTTTAATTAGAAGTTGCTGAGATTCCAGGGCTGTGTTTATTTTACCTGCGGTTGAGGCTAAACAGCCGTCCGTCCAGCTAATCTGACGGAGAGTCGAATACACATGTTTACTGACGAGTTGAACCGTTCAATCAGATTAGCCTCTTTAACAGTTTGTGTATGTAATTTGAGCTCAGTCCTCTTTCTCCTTTGTCCAGGTAAAAAGCTACAGCAGTGGCCTAACAAAAGGAATGAAGTTGTAGTCCCTGTCCTGAATACCTGTGTCATAGCTGTGTGAATTCCTGAGGCTCTCACTGCAGCTTTGGTCCATGCCTTAAGAAGCTCCCTCAAACACTTGGCTCTCAGACCCACCTCAGAACAGGGGTACAAAGGGAGAAGACTAACGAGAAATCCAGACCAAGGCATTGCAGTTTCATTTTATATAGACCACAACTGAATGATTTCAATGTGAAGACAGAGCTGAAAAGCACAAGTCTCTATTTGATAATACATTATCTTATATGTACAAGTTAAAAATATGAGGTGGCACTTGTGGCACAGTAGTTCCCATATATTTATTAACATTTACATGGCTGGATTGATTCAATCCAAATCTGATCTTTAAATTCCACTCTCTTTAGGAAAAGATGGTAAAACACAGCAGGCTGCGAGATTTAGTTACAAAGTTCAGAAGGATTTTTCTTTTTTCTTGAGACTGAAAATGTACAATAGGATGTGCTACAGTCCATCTGTCCTTGTTCTAGCTGTAGTTCCTCAAGAAGACAAGTCTGTAAGGCTGGATCTTCTCCCGACACAACGGACACTCAGCCTGGAAAGACAGAACACACACATTAGAAATCCTGGTTCTGTCAGACCATTTCTTTAGTTATAGGTGTGTATATAAATTGCTCTGCAGTTCTGGATCAACAGAAACAAGCCTGTTGACTTGAAGAAAAAGGCCAGAATTGATAGGAGCTGGTCTGAAAAAAAATCATCTTCATACATTCAGGTGATTTCTTCTGTTTGGCTGTAAATAAAAAAACAAGCGAAGTTTGATTCGAAAGCAAAGTCCACTCAGCTGCTGTAGGGTGGAGAATTACCCAGTGCAGCTAGAACTGTCAGCATACTGAACTTGAACACAGCCATCCACAACGAAAACAGAATAAGAGATGATGCTGAGCAGGAAGTTACTGTCTGCGATCATACAGGCACACGTATAAAGGCAGAAGGAAAAATGGTTAAATCTAAGGATCCATCTGGTTCCTTCAGTGAAATCCAAGCATCAGAGGGAGAAGCAGGAGCGTTTCTGCAGATCTATATCCTTCTGCAGTTTTTCTGTCATGCTGAACTTCCTTGAGTTTGATAGAGTGAGAGCGGCTGTGAGCCTGACCTTGGTGCGGCACCACTCTGTGATGCACTCCCAGCAGAACAGATGCCCACAGGGGGTGGAGGTGGAATGCCTCCGGGCTTCAAGGCAGAGGATGCAGAGGGCAGCCAGGGGGTTCGAGCTCGCTGCGTGCTGAGGACTGACATCACACACAGTTCAGCATTAAGGAACAATTTTTATTGAACTTCTATGATAATGCTTTGGTTTAAATGAAAAGTCATATCAACAACTTGACTAAAATACATCCCCCAAAAGGCTGAGCAAGAAAGAATAGGGGGAATATGAATCATCTGTTTCTACATGTGATTTTGATCTGAACTAAAGATCAGGCAGCGATAGCGCCTGAGTAGATTCTTCTGGAGCTCCACCTGAGGTTCCTGTAGAGTTTCCACTCCTGCCTGGCTCTCTGTCGCTGTTTGAAGTTGTTGAGCTGCATGCACACAGTGATGAGCAGCTGGAGGAAGGATATGGTCCCCAGCAATCTGTAGCTGCTCCTGATGGTGGGGTCATCCCTGTCTGGCCCCGTCACACACAGCTGAATACAAAAACCACAAAGTGCTTCAACTCAAACAACTCAAGCTGAATACTAAAGATGATCGGCATATATGTGGAAAACATGCTCTCCTGTACATACTGCCTCTAACCTTGTCTCTGATTGATGTCTTTTCTGTTATAGATTGTAGAGGCTGTCCTGCTGGCTGTTACTTTTCTGCCTGTTTGTTACACAATGCAAGCGCTGGAATCCAAGGTCAAATTCCTTGTTTGCACCAACACATTTGGCGAATGAAGTCAAAGTCAATTCTGATTAAATCGTTTAACTGATAATAAAACCTTAAATTTAGGTTAAATAGGTTATTGCACTGAACTGTTATGAAGTAAATCAGTGGGATAGACTTAGACCTATTTGTTTTCTTTAAAGGAACAATAAGTAATAATGGCGACCTGTCCAGGGTGTACACCGCATCTCGCCCATTGGCCGCTGGAGATAGGCACCAGCGACCCTCACGACCCCAACAGGGATAGAAAATGGATGGATGGAATAATGACACCTAGTGGTTAAAATCGGAACAACATTCACAATGCCTTCAAGGAGACCCACCATTTACGCAACTGTCCATTGCTGTACAGAACTTTTACTTCCACAGGATAGGTATATAATATTGTATTCTGTTCTGTTTCTGCTCCGTTTCTTTTACTGGCTTCAATGATTACAGACCTCTGCCCTGTTGCCAACATAAAATACCAAATGCTGCACTGTTTTGGGAACCCTCATATGATTGGTTGGGGAACCAGGAAGTAAACACGGGCTACACTATACCGAAGTAGTTCCGGAACGTGCCTCCAGGTTTGAAAGAAGAAAAACTTGACTACGACACTGTTGATGGAGAGGACTGTTTATAGGGAATATTACTTCCATCCCAGGTGACAAATGAGAATGATTTAGGTAAATTTTACAGTAAATATCTTAATTATTGCTCCTTTAAAGTAAGAGATGTATTTTATATTGGGTTGGTGTCATCTTGTTAAACAGAACATTCCATCCAGCTGCCTGACTTACGTAGCTGACTCCAGCTGCTCTCTTGGACATGTGATAAAAAGAGCTGCTGGTGTAAAACAGAGCCACGTGGAGTCGGTGCAGCAGGGCGATGCTCTGCTGAATCACAAAGACAGCCGGCTGGCACGCTCTCCTCTGCTGCTCCGTCAGCTGCCCCGCCGCTCTTTGCACTCCTCTCCTGAGCCACCGCTCCAAGCTCCACCACCCCGAGGCCACCTGGTGTCTTCTGGCACCGCCGCTGCGCACCTCCTGCACGCCCTCCAGCTCGTTCTCCAGACACACCAGAGCTTTCTCAAGGAAGTACGGAACGAAGGCATGGCAGAGAACAAACAGGCAGCGTCTACCCCAAGAGGGGACCTGCCGTTCGGTGGGGTCCACCTGCACGATGCCGACGTACTCCTCTCCCAGAGTCTGATAACCTGCACAGAGAGAAAATCCACCAATAAAACAACTTAATCCATTTAAGAAGTTAAAGCTAAACTTTTAGACTCAATAAGAACCTGAGAGGGTTGTTAAACCATAGTAAGCTAAATCTGAAAGCAGCTCTATCTCCCTCCTCCAGTCCAGCCAGTGTTTGGATCCTGCAGGAAAAAAGAAAAACACACAGCTCACTTATTTCATCATTGCAGTTATGAAGCTCTTTGTTTGGAAAAGAACAGCAGTGATATGCAGTCATCAGAAGAACCAGTGGAAAGCAGACTTTAAGGAAACAATACATTTTCATCCAGTCAGACACTAACTATAATCATCTAGGATGAGCCGATTCCATACGATTCTTGATACAGTCAGCTTGATTTAATTTGATTTAGTTTAATATTGATATTTATTATTTTCAAATGAATGCTGTCATTCAATCAACAAAACCAGCAAAATATCTATGTTGGCCTATCTCAAGTACTCAAGGTAGGTCAGTCTAAGTGAATAAGTTTAGATGTTCAAAGAGCAGTGCCTAAGCATGCAGGAACCAAGGACATTCTTCAACATGCAGCACAGAATAACTTTAGGCCCAGAAGATTCCAGGCCTCAGAGCAGGTGGCATCAACATCTATCCAGTGAACCCCTGTCCTCTGAAGGACCTGCATGAGGTGGAGCAGATCTGCTAGCGTTCCATGATGGCTCTTAATGGAAGCGCTTTATTAAACCATCCCCAAGTAAAAAACTTGCAACCAACAGGTGAAATGTCTGAAATGTCTCCAGCACATCTGCTGGTGAAGATTCTCAGTCATCCAGGTCATGATCAATAAAAAAAAAAAAAAAACTGGACTTCTATTCTGAAGCTGAAGACGTTTCGCTTCCCATCCAGGAAGCTTTCTCAATTCAAAAAGACTGGAGTAATGTGGAGTTCCAAGCTTTATAGACCACTGGCAAGGCCTCGTTAGAGCTTGGAGTCACACGCAGATTCATCTGGAACCGATCGCCCCTCACAATGGAGAGTCGTTAGGCTCATCGTTTGCCTGGGTCACAGGAGGAATGCTGTGGTCACATGTGTGGAGGTGTGTGGGGGTGAAACTTGGCAGGAATCAAACCTATTGCTGTGTTGTAAGTTGGAACCTGAGCCTTCCTCCACTGTTTAAAGTTGTTTTTTCTCGCTTTACATAAATGGCTTCCTTCACCCCTCTCTCAGACCATGTGTCTTCTCTGTCCAAAATGTGAACACTTTGGTCCTCGAGAGTGTCCTTTGCCCTTAAGGTGTAGGTGGACAGCAGAGTCTTGTCCTGAGGAGGTAGCTCTCTTGTGTTGAGCCATGCGTCTGTGGAGAGGTTGTTTGGTTTCTCCAATATAAAGATCAGAACATTCCTCACTGCACTGAACTGCATACACCCGTCCGCTCATCTTAGGTTTGGAGGTTTTGTCCTTAAGATGGACTAGCCTCTGTTTGAGAGTCCTGTGGGGTTTGAAATGGGGCTGAACGATTTTGGAAAATAATCAAATTGCGATTATTTTATCTTACTATTGTGATTAAATGCGATTATTTTTTCCCAGTTTAATTTATCAGATCTTTTTTTTTTATCATAATTAACTAAAACCAAATTCAGATAAGCCTTGTTGTGCCCCATGTGTTTTCTAACTAAAGTAGCAGTTTTCCGACAAGCTCCGTCTATGAATCTTTGTAAAATGACAACTGGAGCCGTTCCTCCTTTCCCTGGACATTTCAGTTGGACTCGGCTTCCGGTCTAAATGTAGGCGCGCGACAAAAGAACAACTTTAGCAGAAAGTTTCCCAGCTAGACAAGCCGCTCTGAGGTCGGTGCTTTACCTGCGACTGTCTGACAGGCTTCGTTAGCGCTGTTCCTCAGGACACTCCGGTAGTATTCATCCTTCTGACTGGACCGGATCAGCTGGGCCTGGTTTGCAGGAACCAAGGGCATTTCCCTCAAACCTCAGACTCAAAGGTTCACCACGGCCCAGTCCGTCCTGCTGCTCCAGTGGAACAGTGACAACTCACTGACGTTCACTCCAGGTAGAATCCAGACAGCACAGTGGTAGAGCTACTTCCGACATTCTTCTTCTTCTTCTTCTTGTGGAGTTTTATGGCGGTTGGCAACAAACTTTAAGTAGCATTACCGCCACTTACTGGTATGGAGTGTGGTTCTTAATGGTCTATTTTATCTATATATACCTATATATACATATACATATATATATATATATATATATATCAATCTATATCTATCTATCTATCTATCTATCTATCTATCTATCTATCTATCTATCTATCTATCTATCTATCTATCTATCTGTACCTTAATATTCTACTCATTTATATAATTCACTCCTTCTATAATCAAATTCTATGATATAATTTAGTTTTCTTTAAATATTGAATAACTATTTGTATATGTTTACTCCCCAAATGCTTCCTCAAAATATCTAACAAATTAATCTTTTCCTTAATACATTTAAACTTTTTCTTCATATAAGTTCTCTCTCTTTCATATTTATTACATTCTAATATAACATGTTCTACTGTTTCATATTTTCCACAATAATCACATTATTATGCTTTTGAATTTTATAAAGTGTATAATTAAGTCCTGTATGCCCAAATCTTAATCTTGTTATCACCCTCTCCTCTTTTCTATTTCGTCTTCCATTTCTTTTTTCTCTTACTGTTTTTTGAATTTTATAAAACCATCTACCTGTTTTTTCTTCGTCCCACCTTTTTTGCCATTTTTCCATAAGTTTTTCTTTAATCTTACTCTTTCCCTCAGATTTACTTATTTTAATGGTAAAACTTATAAGATTTTGAGTCGCCCTCTTTGCCAATTTATCTGCCCTCTCATATCCTTCTACCCCAATATGCGCTGGAACCCACACAAATATAGCTATTAAACCCATGTTTTGTATTCTGAATAATGTATGAAATATTTCTAATAAAATGTCCATCCTACTATCTGATTTATTATATTTTAAACTTAATAATGCAGAACTTGAATCTGAACAAATGACTGTTTTTAATGGTTTTATGTCTTCTTCCTATTGTAAAGCTAATAATATTGCCAACATTTCTCCTGTGTATACTTATAATCCGTCTGTAATTCGTTTTCCCATTCTTATATTGAATTCTGGTACTACAAATGCTATTCCTATTTTTTCATTTATTTTTGATGCATAACCTATTTTGATGTTTTGTGGCAATTCTTTTTCTTCAAATTCAATGAGAATTGATAAGCTTCCTACTCTTTCTCCATTTATTGTTCTGGACAATCTCTTCAAGTTATTCACTTTTGCACCCACAATACTTCTCATAAGTTTCTCAAGATCTTCATCTAGAGGGATCCCATAAATCACTCCTCTAATCTTTTTATTTTTTCCCAGCACTTTTTTCTCCAACACAGTTTTTTTTACAGATATTATCCACATTTAAAGCCTTATTCATTTGTTCTTCGTTTTTACAAACTACCAATAAGTTTCCATCCCGCAAAATCTTTACCATTTCAACATCTCCAATTTTCTTTTTTATTTCTCTTGACACCACAATGGGGCTGATGTTATCCTGTTCCTGCTCATTTTTAAGATTTAATATTATTTTAAATTCCTCCCTCACAAGTTTCCTCCTAACTATCATTTCTTCATCTGAACTACTTCCTTCCAGTTCTCGTTTACTGCCTTGACTTCCCTTACCTTCATCTGTTTTATTTCTACCACGTCCTCTCCGTCTTCCTCTCCCCACTGGCGTCCACCCTTCAAAATCCATACCTTCCTCAATTTCTACCTCCATTTCCACCAGAACCATTCACATACCAGTTTATGCCAAATCTACCTTTTCCAAATCCGATTTAGTTTATATTTTGTGTTTCCCTCGCCGCTCCAATCCACACCTTCTCACTCCACCAGCTCTCCTTTCTCTCCCTGTCACTACCCGATCCGTACCGGTCACTGAGCTATATTATACACTGGAGTGCTGATTTTGCCGCAAAACTGAAGTCACTGGCCGCCATCTTGCTACTCCCTACTCTCACAGAATCCCATAGGATTTGGTTGCAACAACAAGCAGTTTTCTGGCTGAGTGAAAACGTTTTACAGGTAATTCTACAGTCAGTCAGCCACCTTCCAGAATGGAGTATGGATCAGACAATCTATTATAGTCTCTCTAAAACACCCATTCTTCTTAGAAAACTAAAAATACTCCCAAAAACTACATCCCCAGATGACCTCTGAAACAATTCTCTTATATCTAATTTATTTTTATTCCTGCCTAATTCTCTACACAACATCTCTCTCTCTTGAGTATATTTATTACATTCTAAAAAAATATGTTGGACTGTTTCTAATTTCCCACAATTACAACACCCTGTATTATGCTTATTAATTATTTTAAGAGTACTATTTAATCCTGTATGTCCAAATCTTATCCTAGATATAATATCTTCTTCTTTTTTAATTCTATTACATTTCCTTAATTCTCCAACCTTTTTTTTTGAATACTATAATAAAATCTAGCATTCCCTCCTTTATCCCACTGTTCTTGCCATTTCTTCTTGAAATACATATTAATCATATTCTTTACCTCATTTTTACTTATTTTACTGTTTAAATCAACAAGATCCTTTTTTACAGCACTCTTTGCAAAACTATCAGCTAACTCATCTCTTTTAAAAGTTAAAATGATTGATCACCGATAAACCTCAGACTGGTAGATTTCCGCTTTGCAAAGACCCGCCCTACTCTCCTTCTGATTGGCTAATGTCCTAGCTCTGCTAGATTTCATTGGTTAAGCGCAGCTTCTGTTTAAAATCTTGAATAAAAAGTCTACACGGAACATTTTGCGCTCATTTTCCAAATGACGAAAGTCCCTCACAGCGACGGAGAACATTAAACCCCTGATAATATTACTTATTCAGATCAGAAGGAGGAGGAATGTACCCCCCCCCACCCCCCAGGGATAAAACACGAATGACCAGAGGGGGGGACGTCACAACCAGAGAGGGGGGGGGGGGGGGGGGGGGGTGTATATACAGGGTGCGATACAGCAAATCGCACCCTGTATATACACACACACACACACACACATACATATATATATTGTAGGAGCCATTTCTCTATTTTTGTTTTAGAACTCAGATTATTTAGTTCATTTGTATTTATTTGGTTATTTGTTACATTTAGAATACAGTTGTTTAGAATACAATTATTTCTTAGTAAATTGTTTAATTAGTTAATTGATTTTGTTTGGGTTTTGGGTGTGTCTGGTGTATAAATACATGGACTCCGGGTAGCTCAGGATGGAAAGTGGGTGGGCTTATGGTTTTTTACCAGTCTTCCAGTGCTGCAGTCTGGCAGTCTACCAGTCCTTTCAGGAAGCAAGTCACTCAGCCTGGTTAGTCAGTGAGTAGCAGGTGAAGCGAGCACAAAGGCTGAAACCAGGACAGCCAAGGCAGCAAGTAGTTTTTCAGTTTGTATCATGTTTATTTTTTCCCTGAAGAGGCCTGGAATAAACTCTCAGAACTGCATTTTTTGACGTATTTTGAGAATTTTTTGTACTGCGTAAACCCGGAAACCCACTATTCATCAAGTAACTATTTGATTTACATTTAATTTTTGTTCGTTTACTTTTAAGTTTTTCCATAGACAAGTAGTCACTACATATATATATATATATATATATATATATATATATATATATATATATATATATATATATATATATATATATATATATATATATTTTTTTTTTTCCTTGAGTGGGTATTTATGACTACATTTTTTTGTGACTTTTCCCATCTAAATGGTTATTATTGGGTAATTTCTGTAAATAATATAACATTTCATCTGCATTATATTCTTTGTACATTTCTCCAACTTTCATTCACGGTTATTCAATATTTTTCCTATTTATTTATCTACTGCCATTGACACTAATTAATTTTCCTCTGTGACGTTGATAAAGTTTTTCTCATCTACATATTAATAGTTGCATAATTGTTAAAGAAGTTTATGTGGTCATTTCCTCCAGAGTTTAGTTTTAGTCCGAGGATGCCAAAAAGCTTAAAATGTCGTACACCAAAAAAATCTGGATTTATTAAACCATGTGCACTCATACCAGCAAGCAATTTCCCTTTATAAATCACAGAGGCACCTGAATGTTTATGTGCCATGTTCCGCCTGATGTTCTGCCCTCGACATACCCAGATTCAGCCATAAATGGTCAATGCAAAGTACTCAATGAATGGCAATGTGTATTTAAACGAGTCAGCTGATCGTTATTTCATGGTTAACAAAGGCAACCACGGAAACAAGAGCAAAGAAACCGTGAAAAAATTTACAGAAAGACATTTATTAAATATATGTCAGAGGTAAATGTATATATGTTATCAAAATTAAACAACTTGTTAAAAAGTGAATCTTAATGTTGTCTTTAATGTCGCATGACACATCAAGTACTGGTACCGGCACTCTAGGAAGCTGATGGCACACTCCACAGGTGTGAGCTGTATTAAAGTGCGCCTCCTCTGCGCTCTGCTCTGGGGTTTGGAGAGCAGATTGAGACCCTACACATAAAGTGAAGCTACTGTCCCCGTTAGGTTATACAAGAAAGCAATGCTCTAGGGAGCCTTAATCAGCATATTAACCAGTCATTATCATTGGCCAGTAATGCTTTGATCCCTGAAACCATGATCCCTCCTAATTCTCCAATTTGCAAGGTGTTCCAACAGTGCTGCACAGCATTATGCAAAAGTCTCACCACGGTAGTCAAATGTTTGTAGTAATCACTGTGACTGACTCACACCTTGTCACAATGTAAGCAGTAATCTGTGATACACACTGCCCTAGAAGTCATCGGGAAGATGAATCTGATGGTAGAAAACTCAGATTTAATGTGCAGATTTCGATTTAAGATTTAAATTGGCTAATAGGTCTTTTCATGGAAAGGTCCTCTTGTTGTAGTTGTGGCTCACCAGTGCAACCATGCATAACACTGCAATTTTGAATGTTTATTGTTAAGGAAAATATTATGCAAGGTGTTAATATTTCATGTTGCATGCAACAAAGTATGCAGCAGTCAGTAAGATCTGAAGAAAAATTTAGAAAAGAAAAGCTTGTGTGTGCAGTGCTTGTATGGTTAGCACTGCAAACGTTGTGGGTGAGGGGTTATGAGTCAGAATTGAGGAATGTTGTTGCACTACCAGAATAGACTGGAACTATACCTTTACCTGTCCTTTTGGTCAGGTGTTTACTTGATTGAACTACATCTGCTAAGGGTAAGAGTGAAATAAATCATTGGATGAAGAAGGAACAACAGAGCGTCACTAAAAAGCATTGTAAGTGAAATTCATGAGGGAGATAATGTGTTGTGGGATTCATAATGGATGATAGGCTTTTTATTGAAAAACTAAGTGGACCAGAGAACTGTGCAACATGGAAGTTTCAGATAGGTAGTGATGAAGATCGGGTTTACCGGCCTGCTGTTACATGTCTATTGAAAACCCATCTTTCCCCAGTTACGGATTTGGCCGCAAGTGAGAAGACATTAATCGAGAGGTAGAACAGTTTAAATGCATATTTAATTCATAGAAATTAAATATGGAGACAGAGTATACATTTACCAATCAAGATGTTTTCCCCGCGCGGTCGAGAAGTCTGTCTGAATTAAGCTCTGAACAAAGACTCTTTTTATCAACTTTAAAACTCCTCCTGCTCGCTCACGGGGAGGATGACCCTCTCCTTCCGACCACCCCCTCGGGGCAATAAAACCGCCCTGTTATTCTTCCCAGCAACAGAGAGGGGAGACAACCCTACTAAGATATATTTTTTAATTCTTAACAACTCCCTCTGTTTTGATCATTAGATCAAACCAATAACTAGGCTAAACTAAGGTTATGTCTTGAAACCAAATGTAAAGGTAATATGTAATATTGTAACCCACTGACCCCTCTGTTGGCGACTTATGAAATCAAATTAAGTTCAAATGTTCCCCTTAAATGTAAAGTAATGCATTCAATTGTTGTCATATTGTCTTGCGTCTCAGAGATGTCTTCTCCTCGCCCTTAAAGAAGATGGGTTAAAGAGTCAGTGTTCCAACCGCGGTCTCCACACAACTGTATGTGAATCGTTTTATTAAAAATAAAAAACGAAAACAAAATAAAAATCCAGCAGCCTCATCAGCGAGTGGCAATCGGCGTGTCGAGCTGTTCCGGTGATCTTTCCTCGAACCCTCTGTCGGCTGGTACACACGGCTCTGGAATCAGATGGGCCCCTGACCTCTGGCCCACCACATCTGTCTGTTGATGACCTTAGCGCGCATCCTTCGAGGTCGGGGGTTGGTGGACTCCCTTCACATTCCTGGACTCTCCTAATTTTATGTCTCCAATACAACCTGAAACTTACACAACAATCTTTTAGATATCAAATGTTGTGTGCTACCTTTAATTCCGGAGGTTGACTTTCGGTCCCGAAAAGCTCCTTTCAGTCATATGGAATAATATCCTGTAATGAAATTAACTGAACACTCCCACAAGAAACAGACATCAAGGCTTTTGTCACCCCATTTCCAATTTAGTCTGTGCACAGAATTTTAGCCAATTGTGTTTAGAATTATGGTAAGAATTAAAGCCTTACCACCTTTCCATTTTTCCATCTCCAGCCTATGGGAAACCTATTTTATACATGTAATAGTTAATGAGACATTTTATCGCAATTTCACTTTCCCCGTTCTTACGCTGTCCTGTAAGAAAATGCAGCAACCATACAAATACGTTAGTCTCTGGTGAGGATCGCCTTGTCTGTAAAATAAAAAATGAGTTAATGCAGTTTTGAAATCAAAGTATATTAACGAGACGCATGTGGGGCCCGTTCACCTAACGGCCCGTCTCATTTCACCCGGTCGAGGATTTGGCACAAAGAGAAGAGGCAGTGAATTCAAAGGCAAAAACAACAGTTAAAGATATATTTATTACAACTTGGAACTCCAAAGTGGGAGACACAAGTTTTATCACAGCATCGGATACCTTAAGTTCTCTGCCTGTGTCTGAAGCACGTCCCAAAATGTACACATTGTTCCTTCCTTTTTAAACCTACATAGTCCAAGCGGGGGCTGGACCAACCTTCTTTTTTCCTTGAGACAGTGAGTCTACTGCCTGACCTTTGACAGTTAAATGTAATCCACTTCCCTAGCTTGGTTCCTGGGAGTCAACCAAAACAACCGTAAAGCCTCATGCAAGCATTTTAACAGCGTTATCTGCTCACAAGACTGTCATATGGCCTCGGTGCATCCTGTTCCCGGTACATGGTTTACTGAAGTTTGAATGCACCCTTTGTTTCACGAACATCCCCATCCATCCAGGCCACTGGGCCAAAGTCAACATCTGTATTACCCCAAACTTATCCTTTCTTCTTTCCAACAAAGTAAAATCTACCCTAGCATCTGTAATTATCCATGGTTGTATAACTGATAATGGAACGGTTTGGTTAATCTGATCTATTTTGAATTCTGTTATTTTTTCCTGTACAATCCAACCAAAACTTCTAATATCTTTTACTTCTTTTTCCCAACAGGGTTTTATTACTTGTAGAGTTGGATGATCCTTTCTATGACCTTTTAAATTAGCCCAATAATTTAATGTTAATTGCTCTCTTCTAAATGCAAGTGGCATTTCTCCCATTTCTACTAATAATGCTGCTGTTGGAGTAGTTTTAATTGCTCCTGTACATAATCTCAATGCTTGATATTGAATCCGATCCAGTTTTTGTAAATTTGTCTCTGCTGCTGAATTATACAAAATACTTCCATAGTCTATCACTGATCTAATTAATCCTGTATATATATTATTTAATGCTATTCTATCTGCTCCCCACTCCCTACCAATTAAACATCTCATAATATTTATTACTTTCTTGCATTTGTCTAAAACTCTTTGAATATGTATATTCCATGTGATTCTTTCATCAAACCAAACCCCTAAAAATTTAAATTACTTCACTCTTTCTATTTCTTGATTATATAATTTTAATTTACCATCATTTTTTTTCTTCCTTGAAAAGAACATTGTTTTAGTCTTATCGACTGAAAATTTTAATCCCCGTTTTAATTACCATTCTTCAACTTTAACAATAGCTTGTTGCATCTTTTTAGTAATAAATTCCAAATTTCACTCTCTATTCCACATAGCTCCATCGTCAGCAAAAAGAAAAAAACCCATTCCATTATTTTGAAACACATCATCTATCATTATCGAAAATAATAAAGGACTTATTATACTTCCCTGTGGAGTACCATTTTCAGCAATATATTTTTCAGAATGATATTTACCTATTTGAACTTGTATTTGTCTTTTAGTTAGAAAATCTTTGATCCACCAATTCATCCTGCCTGTAATACCCATTTTCATAATTTTAATTAATAATCCTTCTTTCCATAACATATCATATGCCTTTTCAATATCAAAAAACACTGCTATAATACATTCTTTACTAATTTGAGCTTTTCTGATTTCAAATTCTAAACTCATAACTGCATCCATAGTATTTCTACCCCTCCTTAAAAACAACTTTGGTATTTTGATAAATATCCATTTGATTCTATATAATAAATCATTCTTTCATTAATCATTTTCTCCATTATTTTACAAATATTTGATGTTAACGCAATTGGTCTATAATTTTGAGGTTTTGTATCATCTTTTCCTGGTTTACGTATTGGTATTATTACAGCCTCTTTCCAACTTTCTGGTAATTTTCCATTTTCCCAAACTTTGTTATAAAGTTCCAATAAAATTTCTTTAGATGTTTCACTAAGATGCTTTAACATTAAATAACAAATCTGATCTTTTCCTAGTGTCGTTAATTTAACTGTCTGTAGTGCTTGATTTAATTCCGATTTTGTGAAAGGAACATTCAATAAATCATTCACATTCTCTGTCTTCTCTAATATCTGTCTGCTTTCTAATATTGTCATTTCTCTTCCCCTTTTTCCTTCCAGAGTAATATTATCTGAGCTATTTATTTTACTAAAAGTCTTTGCCAACATTTCTACCTTTTCTTCATCCTTAACTGCTATTACTTCACCATCACTCAGGACTGGATAACCATACTCTCTTTTAATACCATTCATTCTTCTTATCATTGACCATACTTTATTAATCTCTGTTTCTCTACCCACCGCATTACAAAAATTCCTGCAACAATCCTTTTTTGCATTCTTTATAGTTCTTCTCACAAGAGCCTGACATCTTTTATATTCTATAAGATTCTGTACACTGTGATTCCTTTTCAACCTTTTAAAAGTTTTATTTCGATTTTTGATTACTGTATTGCATTCTTTTGTCCACCAAGGAACAATCTGCTTATGTATCCTCCCTTCTCTTTTCTTTATGGATTCATTAGCAGCTTGTAAAATATCATCACAAACATAGAAGTTTAAATGATCAATTTCCATATTCAAATTAATTTTTCCCAGTTCCTGCTCACTTATAAATCTAAATCTTTCCCAATTGGCACTACTGAAACACCATTTCTTTATACCCCCCACATCATACTTTTCATTATCCAATTTTATTTCTGTCACTATAGGATAATGATCGCTTCCTATTGTTACTTCTTTAAGTATTTGTCATGAACTTACACCTGCCAATGAATTTGAAATTATTGTTAAATCTATTGTCGATTCTCTACCTGTTTTTATATCAACCCTTGTACCCCTTCCATCATTCAAACATACAAGATTTTTATTCTCCATTAATTCTTCAATAACTATTCCATTTAAATAATTTTTAATACCCATGACGAACTATGTGCATTAAAATCACCACACCAAACAACCTTTCCATTTAAATAATTATCAATTTCATTCAATGTTTCATATTGGATCCTTTTCCCAGGATTATAAAAAATTATTACTTTAATACTTTCCTTCTTATACCAAACTTCTACAACTATATACTCTAACTGAACTTCTTTTGCTACCAATCTAAACTGAATTCCTGTTTTTAGAAATCTCATACAACCCCCTCCTTGAATCTCATTTCTATCTCTACATACACCAATATATCCTTTAATAACAAAATCTAAATTAGGTTTAAGCCAGGTTTCCTGTATACATATGATATCTGTTTTTTTAAGATTTTTAATAAATCCTTTAAATTCTTGTCCATTAGCTATTAAACTCCGTGCGTTCCACTGTAATATTATCAAAGTGTTCTTTCTCCTGATGTCCCTGACTTCCCATCTCCTCCCAGTCCTTTATTTATATGCTCCCATGAAATATCTTTAATTCCAAAGTGTCAGGATGCAGCTTATTGGCTGCATGCTGAACCTCTCTCCCTCTCTCTCGTTCCTGCGCAGCCTGATCGGTTTCACCTGGCAGGCTGCAATTAACCCACAACTGCTTCCACCTGTTTCCACCGCTTTATAAGACTCACCTCTTTCTGTTCCCGTCGCCGGTCCATAGCGTTCACTCCCTGCCAGTATTCTTGTCAGCTCCGTTTGTTACCGTCAGCCTGAAGACTCCTTTCACCTGGTCTTGTTACAGTCAGCCCAAAGACTTTCCGACAGTTTGTTTTCTCCAGAACTCGGCTCAGACGTTTAGCCCTCCACTGCACGGCTCAGACGTTCAGCCCTCCACTGCATGGATCAGACGTTCAGCCCTCCACTGCACGGCTCAGACGTTCAGCCCTCCACTGCTCGGCTCAGACGTTCAGCCCTCCACTGCACGGCTCAGACGTTCAGCCCTCCACTGCTCGGCTCAGACGTTCAGCCCTCCACTGCTCGGCTCAGACGTTCAGCCCTCCACTGCTCGGCTCAGACGTTCAGCCCTCCACTGCTCGGCTCAGACGTTCAGCCCTCCACTGCTCGGCTCAGACGTTCAGCCCTCCACTGCTCGGCTCAGACGTTCAGCCCTCCACTGCTCGGCTCAGACGTTCAGCCCTCCACTGCTCGGCTTTGAAGTTCAGCCCTCCACTGCTCGGCTCTGACGTTCTGCTCTCCACTGCTCGGCTCTGACGTTCTGCTCTCCACTGCTCGGCTCTGACGTTCTGCTCTCCACTGCTCGGCTCTGACGTTCTGCTCTCCACTGCTCGGCTCTGACGTTCTGCTCTCCAGCGCTCGGCTCTGACGTTCTGCTCTCCAGCGCTCGGCTCTGACGTTCTGCTCTCCAGCGCTCGGCTCTGACGTTCTGCTCTCCAGCGCTCGGCTCTGACGTTCTGCTCTCCACTGCTCGGCTGTGACGTTCTGCTCTCCAGCGCTCGGCTCTGACGTTCTGCTCTCCAGCCCTCGGCTCAGATGTTCTGCTCTCCATTGTTCGGCTCCAGAGTTCCTCCCGGTCAGTCTCTCCACACTCCTCCTGCCGGCCAGCTTCTACACCCTTCACCTCCGTCCGTTGAAAGACTCTGGTCTCATCCTCCATCTTCCACACTATTCAATAAAACTCACTCATAAGAACTGACTCTGTGTGTGCGTGCTGTGTCCGGGTTCATCCCAGAAAAATATATCATAACACAAAGAACTATTATTTTAATTTTCTCTGTTTTGTAATTGACTTGATCTGCACAATTAATCACATATGCAATAAATAACATAATCTTTTCTGCTGTTATCATAGGTTCAGTTTTCTCTGTTGATGTTATCTGAGGATTGGGTTGTTGTTGAACATTTATCTGCCTCCTTTCACTCTATCCTTTCACCCTTTTTACAGCTTCAGCATAACTGATATTGTTGCTCGTCTTAATTTTTTTCCACTTCAATGGCTTTCTTTCTGACTTCACCCCCCCCCCCCCCCCCCCAAAACTCACTCTATGTTGTCCCCCACAAGTGGGGGACAACACTTGTGGGGGACAAGTGGTGGAGGAATGTAAGGCCTAACTGGAAAACTAATAAATCCTATCTTAATCCTCTCCGGAAGTATATTTTCTTGAAATTCTATCTTTACTGATAAACTTTCAACTCTTTCACCATTTATCGTTTTCAACAATCTTTTTATCTGATTTACCTCCACATCCTGAATGCCCTTTTTAAGTTTTTCTAAATCTTCATTTACAGGTATTCCTGTTATCACTCCCCTCATTACTTTCTTTTCTCCAGTAATCCTTTTTTCTGTCACATTTTTTCTACAAATGCTTTCTATGTTCAACGCTCTGTTTTTCTGTTCTTCTGTTTTACATATAATCATTACACTACCGTCTCTTAGTGTTTTCGCAAAGGAAATGTCTCCAATCTTTTTCTTAAGCTCTCTGGATAAAGCTATCGGTCCAATCTGAATGTTTTCTTCTTCTTCTTTTAATTTAAGAATTATTTTGAATTCCTCTCTAACAATCTTTTTCCTAACTACAGGAATTCCTTCATCCGAACTGTTTTCTTCCAAAGTTCTTTTACTCATTTGTGTCCCGAACAAACTTTCATTTTCTCGCCGGTTTCTACCTCTCCCTCTTCCACAAACAACGTTAGACCAACCACACAAATCCATATTATCATCGTCGTCGTCTTCTACCTGAGTCGCCATTAGTGCACTCATCTATATTTTCTTTTAATGTCACAAAATGACTAGTTTGCTCACATACTGTTCTAAACATTTGCCATTTTGCTTTACTAAAGCACCATCTTGTTATTTTAATTTCATCTTGTCTAAATAAATTATTTTTAATAATTGTGCTAACAGGAAAGTGATCACTTCCTATTGTAGACTCTCCCCTCACACCCCATTCACAAGAACTTACTATGGAACTGGATACTAATGTTAGGTCAAGACATGCCATAGTTCCTTTATATATATATATATCAATTCTTGTTCCCTGTCCATTATTAAGACACACCAATGACCTTTCATCCATCATTTCTTCCACTATTTTACCATTATTGTCTTTTAATTTAAGAATTATTTTGAATTCCTCTCTAACAATCTTTTTCCTAACTACAGGAATTCCTTCATCCGAACTGTTTTCTTCCAAAGTTCTTTTACTCATTTGTGTCCCGAACAAACTTTCATTTTCTCGCCGGTTTCTACCTCTCCCTCTTCCACAAACAACGTTAGACCAACCACTCAAATCCATATTATCATCGTCGTCGTCTTCTACCTGAGTCGCCATTCCAGTCCAGTCACAAACCAGTTTATGCCCACACCGCTTTTCTTTCAAATTTTCCGCCGATTTTCTCGTTTGATTTCTCCCACTTCCACTCTGCCGTCAAAGCTCAGAGCCCTTCTTCTTCTTTTCCTTTTGTTGGCGGATTGCAAACAACTTATAGGTGCATACCGCCACCTACTGTACATGAGTGTGTAGCTCTATGGTTCAACCTACTATATTCTATTTTTTAATTTTGTGTTATGTAAAAATAAAAACAATGCTTTATTAATTACCATATTTTCCTCTATATCTCCAGGAAGAGCAGTGTGGTTTTCGTCCTGGCCGTGGAACACTGGACCAGCTCTACACCCTCAGCAGGATTCTTGAGGGGGCATGGGAGTTTGCCCAACCAGTCTACATGTGCTTTGTGGATCTGGAGAAGGCATTCGACCGTGTCCCCCGGGGGATCCTGGGGGGGGTACTCCGGGAGTATGGAGTACCGGACCCTTTAATAAGGGCTGTCAGGTCTCTGTACGACTGGTGTCAGAGTCTGGTCCGCATTGCCGGCAGTAAGTCGGACTCGTTTCCGGTGAGAGTTGGACTCCGCCAAGGTTGCCCTTTGTCACCGATTCTGTTCATAACTTTTATGGACAGAATTTCTAGGCGCAGCCAAGGTGTTGAGGGGATCTGTTTTGGTGGCCTTAGGATTGCGTCTCTGCTATTCGCGGATGACGTGGTCCTATTGGCTTCATCAGGGCGTGATCTACAGCTCTCACTGGAGCGGTTCGCAGCCGAGTGCGAAGCGGCCGGGATGAAAATCAGTGCCTCCAAATCCGAGACCATGGTCTTGAACCGGAAAAGGGTAGAGTGCCTTCTCCGGGTTGGGGAGAATGTGCTGCCCCTAGTGGAGGACTTCAAGTATCTTGGGGTCTTGTTCACGAATGAGGGCAAGATGGAGCGGGAGATCGACAGGCGGATTGGTGCAGCGTCTGCTGTGAAGCGGGCGCTGTAACGATCCGTTGTGGTGAAGAGAGAGCTGAGCCAAAAGGCGAAGCTCTCGATTTACCGGTCGATCTACGTTCCTACCCTCATCTATGGTCACGAGCTTTGGGTCGTGACTGAAAGAACGAGATCCCGGATACAAGCGGCTGAAATGAGTTTTCTCCGTAGTGTGTCTGGGCTCTCCCTTAGAGATAGGGTGAGGAGCTCAGTCATCCGGGGAGGACTCAGAGTAGAGCCGCTGCTCCTCCACGTCGAGAGGAGCCAGTTGAGGTGGCTCGGGCATCTGGTCAGGATGCCTCCTGGACGCCTCCCTGGTGAGGTGTTCCGGGCATGTCCCACCGGGAGGAGGCCCAGGGGAAGACCCAGGACACGCTAGAGGGACTATGTCTCCCAGCTGGCCTGGGAACGCCTTGGGATTCCTCCTGAGGAGCTGGCCCAAGTGGCTGAGGAGAGGGACGTCTGGGCCTCCCTACTGAAGCTGCTGCCCCCGCGACCCGACCCCGGATAAGCGGAAGAAGACGGACGGACGGACGGATCTCCATCTCGCCCTAATATTCCTTTAATACTCCATTCTCTCCCATTTTCCATAATTACTTTCCTCATCCTCTCTCTTTCCGTTGCATATTTAATGCATTTCATCAGAACATGATCTACATTTTCTTTTGCTCCACAACCCTCACATATATCATCATTTCTCTTCCCTAGTATATACAAAAACTCATTCAGATATGTGTGTCCAGTTCTTAATCTAGTAAAAATGATCTCTTCCCTTCTGCTTCTTTCTCCATAATTTTTAATTATTACAGATTTTTGAATCCTATATAATCTTCTTCCTTTCTCATCTTCATCCCATATTTTTGCCACATTTCTGTATCTTTCTTTTTAATTATTGATTTCCCTTCCCCTTTCCCAAATGTAATCTCAACTACATTCTGCTTTCCTAAAGCCTTTTTAGCTAGCTTATCTGCTTTTTCATTTCCTTTCACCCCTTCATGTGCCGGTACCCAACAGAACTGAACATCTATTTCATATCTAACTAACCTAAATAAATTCTGATAAATTTCTAAAACAAGGTCTTTCCTATTATTTTCTCCTGAGTGAATACTTTCTATTGCAGCTTTTGAATCTGTACAGATTACCACTCTATCCGGTCTAACCTCCTCCACCCACTGTAAACTAAAAATAATTGCAACCATTTCTGCTGTGTATATCGATAACAGGTCTGTTAATCTTTCACATTTACATATATTAAACTCTGGAATGTATATCCCTATTCCCACATTTCCCTTTGAATTTTTTGAACCATCTGTGTATATTTTTAAATAACTATAATACCATTGTCTAATATATATGCTAGTTTTAACCCCGACTTCATTATGTTTCCATTCTCTTTTCATTTCATGTATTTTAAGGTCAACTTTGGTTTCTGGAAACAACCATGGTGGCACAGCACTAATTGGATTATTTTTTGAAAATGTCTTATTATCTAACTCATATATTTTTGCCCATTTATTCACATTCCAGCCAAAACCCTTTCTTGTAAATTTGGAATATTCCCAACAGTTCTTTATAATGCTTGTTGCTAAGTTTTCTTGACTACTACTTTTAATTCTGATCCAGTATGAAAGTGATATTTTGATCCATCTCATTTCCAAAGGAGTTTCTCCAGCCTCTACCAAAAGAGCATTAATAGGGGTAGTCTTAGTTCCTCCAGTAACTATTCGTAATGCCCTATATTGTAATTTGTCTACTATTTGTAATGATGATTTAGCTGCTGCTCCATATACCATACATCCATAATCTATTGCTGATCTCATAAGTGCCCTGTAAATATTCAATAGTGACTGCTTATCAGCCCCCCAATCATTCCCAGCCACGGCTTTCATGAGATGTATTACTTTCTTACATTTTGTTTCTAATTGCTTAATATGTATTTTCCAAATATATGAACTATCTAACCATAATCCTAAATATTTGAATGCTGCTACTCTTTTTATAGGTTGATCATATAATTTTATTTCTCCTATAAATATAATATTTCTTTTATTACTGAAAATCATATAACAAGATTTACTTACTGACAATTTAAATCCCCATTCATATGACCATTTTTCTATTTTATTTACAACTCTCTTTATATTTTTTACTACGTGCGAAACATTCCTTCCCCTCATCCATATGGCTCCATCATCTGCATATAGTGCTGATTTAATGCATTTATCTATATTTAAGAATATATCATTAATCATAATATTAAAAAGAACAGGACTAATTACACTCCCTTGAGGAGTGCCGTTTTCTACTTTAAAATCTCTTGAATAACTATCCCCAACTTTAACTCTAATTTTCCTATCTTGCTATCCAATTATACATTCTTCCACCTATTCCCATATTTCCCAACTTAATCAGTAAACCTTCCCTCCACATTGAATCATATGCTTTTCTATATCAAAGAATACTGCTATTATCAATTCCTTCATTTTTAATCCTTTTTCTATATCATTAGTAATTCTCACTAGTGCATCCATTGTAGACCTTCCTGTTCTAAATCCACATTGATAATTACTGAATATCTGCCTCTGCTCTAAAATAAACCCTAATCTCTTTACTAATATTTTCTCCATCCATTTACATAAGTGAGATGTCAATGCTATTGGTCTGTAATTATTTGGGTCTGAAGAATCTTTTCCTGGTTTATTAAATGGGAGCATTATTGCAATTTTCCATTTCTTTGGAACTTCACCTTCTCTCCAAATTTTATTAAAAAGTCGTAGAATTAATTTTAACATTGCTTCCGGTAATCTTCTAAACATTGCATAACAAAGATTATCATCTCCTGGAGCTGAATATTCAGTATCTTTAATAACTGTTTTTATTTCATTCATACTTATATCTTCATCTAATGCTGATACAGATCTATCTTTCTTTTTGTATATATCATTAAATTCTTTGAGTTTTTGTTCTTTTTGATTCCTATGTATATTTCCTAGGTGCTCCCCACTATGCACTGCTGCAAATGCCTCACACAAAACGTCTGCCTTATCTTTATTTAACACCACTACTTCTTGACCGCTAACCAATGCTGGAATTCTAACTTGATTTCTTTTCCCACCTATCTTCTTGAACATTGACCAAACATTTTGTAGTTTAACTTCTGCTCCTATAGATGAACAATAATTTCTCCATGTTTCCTTCTTAGCCTCTTTAATTATTTTACGAGCCTCTGCCCTTTTCTTCTTATATTTAATAAGATTTTCTCCTGTCAAATTTTTCTGAAGAGTTTTAAAAGCTTTATTTCGTTCTTTAATCACTCTGCTACAATCCTTATTCCACCATGGCACAATTTTTGTTTTTCCTTTAATAATTGCTTTTGGGATACTTTTTTCTGCAGCATTTAGTATATGATCCGTTACCTGTTTAGTGCACTCATCTATATTTCCTTTTAATGTCACTAAATGACTAGTTTGCTCACATACTGTTCTAAACATTTGCCATTTTGCTTTACTAAAGCACCATCTTGTTATTTTAATTTCATCTTGTCTAAATAAATTATTTTTAATAATTGTGCTAACAGGAAAGTGATCACTTCCTATTGTAGACTCCCCCCTCACACCCCATTCACAAGAACTTACTATGGAACTGGATACTAATGTTAGGTCAAGACATGCCATAGTTCCTTTATATATATATCAATTCTTGTTCCCTGTCCATTATTAAGACACACCAATGACCTTTCATCCATCATTTCTTCCACTATTTTACCATTATTGTCCGTCTGTCTGCTTCCCCATAGGCTATTATGTGCATTGAAATCCCCACACCAAACTTCTCTTCTTGTTATTGATCCTAAAATGTTATTAAACACCTCACTTTCTAACCTTTTACATGGATTATAATAGTTGAGAATCCTAATATTACCAATTTTTTCTAAATTATATAATTCTACACTTACACATTCATACTGACCAGGTACTTGATATTCTTTATATGCCAATCCATCTTTAATGAAAGTTGCACAACCTCCTCCATTACTATTGTTATTCCTATCTCTTCTGACTGAACTGTACCCTGGGAATTTTTCCTTAGCTTCCAAGAGCTCACTGTTTTATAATCAAGTGGGAACACACCTGCACTTGAATAGACCAAACCACAATTAAACAGGGAAAAAGGAAAACACATGAAAACTAAACAGAAAAACAAAAAATCTAATTATTAATCTGATTTACAAACTCGTCTATATAATAAAATGGTCTGCAAAATAAACCATGTAATACAAGAGAAGTCAAAAAGTTACTTTAAAGAAAAACAAAGCAATACTCCTAAAGAAACCCTCTAATTGGTAGAACCTAGCCTAGCCAGACAATCAGTGACATCATTCAGACATTTAAGCAGGAAGTACTGGGCCAGCCCCTCCCATACTCCTGCCCTGCTGCAGAGCTACAAGGGACAATCAATGGTGAGTAAAAAGGAAAACAAATAAACAAGTTCAACCAATAATCCAGTAGTAGCTTTAACCTAAACATATAGATGGAAACTGCAACCTAATGCTCACAAACAAACCCGGGATAGTAAGTGGAGCAGAACTGAAAACTAATGTTTAAATTTAAGCAATATGGCCAGCTACAGAAAGTAAATGAATCAGAAATAAGAATAAGGGACAAATGGTGAACACAAACTGAACCACTTTGTCACATTCCCCCCTTTTGTCACTCAGTCTTCATAGGAACGGGAGAGGAAATCCGCCACAACATTCCTCCTTCCAACCTTATACTGAATCTTGAAGCGATAAGGCTGCAATGATAGATACCATCTGGTGATTCTTGCGTTGGTCTCTCTCATTTTGTTCATCCACTGCAACCTTATACTGAATCTTGAAGCGATAAGGCTGCAATGATAGATACCATTTGGTGATTCTTGCGTTTGTCTCTCTCATTTTGTTCATCCACTGTAAAGCTCGATGGTCTGTCTCAAGCACAAATTCACCACCCAACAGATAATACCTTAAAGTGTCAAGAGCCCACTTTATTGCCAAAGCTTCCTTCTCTATTATAGAGTATCTCATTTCTCTGGGGAAGAGCTTTCGACTTATATATTGCACTGGTATTTGGTCACCTCCCTCACCTTGCAGCAACACAGCTCCTAGCTCCACTCCTGAAGCATCAGTCTGCACTGTAAATAGGCGTGAAAAGTCTGGACACTGCAACACATGGGCTCCCCCAGCTGGCTGCTGGGGGAGCCCATGTGCTCATCCCCACGGCTCCTGGGAGCTTCGGCATTGTGGCTGTTGGGAGGGTTTCTTGGGGGCCATCTCTCCTCTTACCCCGGGCGGGGGAAGCAGCTTTCCCCGTGTTTGCCCCTCTTGGGCACCTTTGCTCTGGGGGTCCCTTTGGGCATCTAGGGTTTTGGTTCCCCTGGTGTCTGCCTTGGTGCTCTGGGGGGCTTGGCTCCTCACAACCACTATTGAACATTTTTCTTATGGATAAACCTTACATACACAAGTGCACTCTCAAACACCTACAGGTGCTTGGATCCAGGTACTTACAGATTCACCTCTATAGAGAAAACCCCTATAATTATCTTCAGCTGTCACTTTATACATTTCGTATTAAATAATACTGTATATTCTTCAGTGATTGTCAAGGTGTTGCTTGTTTGTACCTGTAATACTTTATTGGCTGGTTTTGCTGTTCTTTTTATATCTCTTTTTAGGTGAAGAAGCAGACTCGCATGTTGTATTGTTCTCTCCCTTTTCTCTCCTCTTTCTCTTTCACCATTTCTCCCTTTTGGCATTTTGTCCCATCTGTTTCTCTCCGTTTTTTTACTCTTCTACCTTCCTGTTTCAGTGTCCATTTAACATGAAATAGTCCCAAAATTCTAGTAAAGCTTCTCGTATGTATAATCAAGCAGAGCACTATGGTGAAAGCAGTAAGGCTCTGCTTGTGAAAATAAAATCTGTTGGGCTCTTTTTGTCATTAGGACAACAATTCTTATTGCCACATTGCCAGACAGGACAACCCCCCCCCCCCCCCCCCAAAAAAAAAAAAAACCCAAAAAAACACTGCCACCCGCGGATGTTGCATGTGCGCTGTGCTAATTTGGTCACCATAACAACATAAACAAAGAAAGGTTCCTTTCAGGCTGGCTTTAAGACCTATTACGCACACTAAAAAACACATCTATTTTCATATCAGCTTAACTACAACAAACTGTTTTTCCTTCGTAATTTCAACATGGATGCAACTGTAACCATTTTTGTGGCACAGCAAACTGGGGAGCACTTTCTCAGTAAAACAATCTTAGCAAACCTTTGACTTACTGTCATTACCCTATATACATCCACAAATGTCAGAAGCATAATAAACAACTCATATACCTTGTGCCTGCTGTCAGCCAGAATATTCAAATGAGTTTAAAACCAGCACATATACTGTTTGCCATTTTCCTTTTTCATCTTTTCCCCTGTTTCCCTACCAAGCTAATCTACTTGCACTAGTAACAAATTAAAGCCCGGTTTTACAAATCAAACACCATTCACTTCATGCTTTACAATTAAATAAACCAGCATTGAACAGCTACAAAAATACTATTGTTCATTTATGGAGAGTAATTTTTATATTGTTAAAAATGTATGAAATAAAAAGAAAACTTGGTCGTCAGCAGAATGTGTACTTTTCTCATCCTAGGCAAAAAGACAAAAAGTGCTTGAGCACCACTAGGGGTCAATCTGCACATGTGGCTGGCTAAACCAGATTGGGTTTGACCCCAGAGATACTTTTGGAACCTGTGACTTTCCAAGCTCAAACTCGTATTTCAAAGTTTCAGTTAATTATTCCCAATCAACAACATGAATGGAACATGCTATTAGATCAAAGAGCATCCCATCTTCCAGGACTGTACAAAGAATCTTTCCTCCGCAGGAAATTATCATGTTTTTTTTCTCTACCTGAACTTTTCGTTGCTTGTATCTAGCTCAAGTGAATAGTTAAGAGCCAGAGAGCAGTTAAACCTTTGTTAACGTAAGTTACTGTATGTTCAAAGGTTCTTGAAATGAAGCAGGGGATTAAGTGAGAGTGAAAAGCAAACTAGGAAAAGGTAAAGGAAACCGCTCTGCGAAATCCAAACAAAGCTTTTTGAGCTAGTTGCTAGAAGGTGGTCTTTCACCTCTGTAAGTGGGTTAAGTGCATTGGTTCATATGTTAATTCTGAGCCAATACAGATAAGCTGTGATCTGCTTGGAAAGTTGCAGAACCAGTTTCTTTGTCTAGTCTGAGCAACTCTCTGAGCCAGCGATAATGGGATGGAGTATTATAACCTCCCTCCCATTATAAACCCACTCCTATCCTGTTGCAGACACTGTTCTCAGCACTTGAATAAACCCTTGGATCACAGCCCGTCCATCCCACTTACCAGCAAGGTGAACTTTGTTCTTGGAGTCGGGGGAGGAGTCAATGGCTTTCCCCCCCTTCTTCTTGCAACTTGACATGTAATTGTAAGCTGTTGCAGAGAGACGGTCGAAGGAGTGGGAAGTGTGTCAGTGTTTGGAATAAACCACCCACGAGTATCATGGAATTTTATAGGTGAGGCTCTCTGCATGCTCTTTGTCTTCATGTATACTTGACACAGTTAACATGGAAATATGAAATGCTTTAAAGCTTGAGTGTTTAGAATGCTTTAATTATCCCAACAACTATAACTGCAGAGTACCTGAAGTCATTTGGCCAAACGATCCTCTGCAGTGATGTGTAGAGGAAAAGTAAACCAGTCACTTCAGCTTCTATAATGGTAATGGCTCAGTACTTCGGTGTTTAATATGCCCTCTTTCAGCTGACCTACATGTTGACAAGGACGAATAACAGTTATCAGAATTCTAAACATACAAACCATTAAATACCAGTGGTGCAAATGTATTTGCTTGCTGCTCAAAAAATAAAGGGAACACTAAAATAACACATCCTAGATATGAATAAATAAAATATACTTATTAAATATGTTGTTCTTTACATAGTTGAATATGCTGACAACAAAATGTGTGTATATATATATATATATATATATATATATATATATATATATATATATGGGCTGCACAGTGGCGCAGTGGGTAGCACTGTTGTCTTGCAGCAAGAAGGTCCTGGGTTCGAGTCCACCTCTGGGTCTTTCTGCATGGAGTTTGCATGTTCTCCCTGTGCATGCGTGGGTTCTCTCCGGGTACTCCGGCTTCCTCCCACTGACCAAAAACATGACTGTTAAGTTAATTGGCCTCTCCAAATTGTCCTTAGGTGTGAGTGTGTGCGTGAATGGTTGTTTGTCCTGTTTGTCTCTCTGTGTTGCCCTGCGACAGACTGGCGACCTGTACCCCACAGAACGCTGGAGATAGGCACCAGCACCCCCGCGACCCCATGAGGGATAAATGACTGTTAAGTTAATTGTTATGTGAGTGTGTGGTGAATGGTTGTTTGTCCTGTTTGTATCTCTGTGTTGTGCGATATATGGCGATATGTCCAGGGTGTATATATACGTATATATATGTATATATATATATATATGTATATATATATATATATGTATATATATGTATATATATATATATATGTATGTATATATATATGTATATATATATATGTGTATATATATATATGTGTATATATATATATGTGTATATATATATATGTGTATATATATATATATGTATATATATATGTGTATATATATATGTGTATATATATATGTGTATATATATATGTGTATATATATATGTGTATATATATGTGTATCTATATATATGTGTATGTATCTCTCTGTGTGTCTGTGTCTGTCTCATGTCTCTTCTTTCTGTCTTTCCCTCGTCATGTCTCTTCTGCTCTCTGTCTGTCGTCTCTGTCTGTCTACCATCTCTGTGTCTCTGTCTGATCTATATATATGTATATATATATGTATATATATGTATATATATATATATATATATGTATATATGTATATATATATATGTGTGTATATATATGTATATATATGTATGTATGTATGTATGTATATATATATATGTATGTATATATATGTTGGGCTTTTTGGAGTAAGATGAGCTAAATTTAGACAGTCACATGTGGTTGAGATGCTGACCTGTAATCACCATTCATCTGCATTGGGTGAACTATGAAATCAAACAACGAAAGAAAGTTGCTCTGTGATAAATCCTGTGTATGAGCATCATATATCTATACAGGGGTGGTAAAGAGATGCAATACTTGAGGAACAGCCACCAGAAGAGGAGCATGACAGTTACATTTGCTGATGGCTTGACTTGTGTAACATAATTCTACTGTACTATTGATGAATAATAGTTCACAAATAGCGGAATGTGGTAAAGAGTCCCAGATTTGTGGGAGCTATGAATATGTGAATATTCTATGAATATTGTGAGCTATGAAAAGATCTAAATGCAGCATGTACTGCAATTGTAACAACATTTTGGTATGTGGCCAGCCTCCGCCATGCTTGTTTTTAAGGCAAAAACAGCAGCTGTTAAATGTGAAAATGCCACGTCTAAAGCAATGACTCATACTGTATCTTCTTGTCTTGTGTATCAGGAGGAAGTGCTGTCCTTTAAGTACAATTAGCTGGTTATTTTCTGTTCCTTCAACCTGTTCTACAGTAACAACATAATCCCTGTAGGAATATTTCCCCTTTGCCAATTGATCATTTCAGCTGTTGCTCATCGTGACTTTAAAAACTCACTTAGATGAGCTAAGTAACTCACTTAGCTCATCTAAGTGAGTTACCTGCTCATCTTAGATGAGCAAGTAACTCACTTAGATTACTTAGAGCTAAATAACTCACTTAGATGAGCTGAGTAGTGTGAACGGCTAATAGCCGTTCACACTACTGAGCCAGGTTCTGGTTCTGCTGGAAGTTTCTTCGTGTTAAAGGGGAGTTTTCTTTTCCACTGTCTCTACATGACCTCATCCAAGAGAAGTGTTCCAATCTTCTGGGTTTCCTCAGACAGAAAACTTTGAATAGTGAACTGAACTTGACTACATTGTTTCAGTATGAGGATCAATTGGAATGTGTATGCTTGATTTGGAATCTGTACGTAGGATTGGACTGAAGAGCTATTTTTGTTTGTGAAGAGTCTTCAGTTCACAGTCGTGTAATGCGCCATAGAAATGAACTGAATTGTACCAAATTGAAAACTGAATTGTGGTGGCCATTTGAAGCTGGAATGTTACAGCAGTAATTTTCTTTTGGTCATCTGACACAGTATCAAAGGTTTGTTGCTACATATGTTTTTAAAGCTTCTATTGCAACTTTCACAACTTCATAGTCCTTTTGAAGTATTTTTTTAGTGCATTGAGAATACTTTAATTCAATCTTAAACTTTGGAAAAACTACATATTTTCACTGACTAGAACATGCCACGTTTAATGAGATGATGTTAGGTTTACAGAAGGTGTTGTAGACTGTGTGAAAGTGACCTGTTGTTTGCAACGGGACATAAAGGAAATCCTAGACAAACCCTCCAAACACATGCACATAAGAAACAATTTATGCACCTGGAAAAATAGCCACACGGAAGAAGCATAACACCTGACAGTGGAAAGCTTTCTTAATGACCTCAGAAATTATTTGCTCTACGTGGAGCATCAGAGGCTCCTCATATCTGGTGCTCAAGTTTGTGATTTGTCCTGAACTTTGGCAGGCTTTTCAAAAATATGTTCAAGTTTTTATTGTAAGGTGACCTCAACTAGACCTGTTGTTTTTGCTAAACCAGAGAAGTCCCACTCTGTACTATTCTTTTTACAAAGAGTTAGTCATTGTAGGAAATAACTGATTTTTTTGTATCTAAAATCTACAGTAATTAACAAGAATCTCATGTTAATACAGTGATATAAAAAAAAACATATAAGAGGCATAGCCATAGTTGGTCGGACCATCTTCACAACCTCATAGTCACAATGACCATCTTTGTGAAAAGGAAACACTAACTAAGCCCCCAATATTTCACTCTCACCACAAAGGGAACAAGTTATTAAGAGGTTTAAGCTCAAAGTTAATAACCATTTGAGCCTTTCCTGAAAGCTTCCCATATTTTGACTTTCCTGTTGGGAAGTTCCAGTAGGCTCGGAAACAAGTCACGCTGTTAACTGTTAATTCATTTCAGGGACTACTAACATTCTCAAGCTGCCTCAAATGGAATAAAAGTTTGAATATAACCAAGATGCCAAGATGCTTTTCACCACCCTTTACACCAAATCATATCAGAGCAATGTGACAATGGTCAGAGGTTTGAAATGACATCAGAACAGACACTTAATGATGTAGTCTGAAAGCTATTCAAGTGCATCTTTCACATTCTGAGTAAGCATATTCTGTTAGTTGACCAACTTCTTCTCTTGCAGCACCTGGCAGCCAGAAAGTCATTCATCACAACATGCACACAGTACCTGCATTCACAGCAAATCTAATGTAGCCCTTGGCTTAACTTAAGAAGTCTATTTCAGTGTCTTGGAGGCAAGAACAGACCTGTTCTACATTTCCCATGCACACTGTTTGAGGTCAGCTCATAGGTATTGCATCACCTGACTTTTATGAAGCCATGAGGTAAAGCAAACAAGTGTTGTGTGCACTGATAGGACTTACATTGTAGAACACTGCTTCAGACATGACAGTAGTTAAGGGTTATGTTTGTAGATTTTCTCCAAATGTGTTGTGTCAGCAGGGATGCTCATGGACTGTCAGTAAGGACATTCATGTAGATATGATTTTTACTTCAGCTGTCTTTTTCTGCAGTCCAAACCTGCAACATCTCCTGCTCTTGATGTACCAACAGATGACTAGTATGACTCACACAGTTTCACACCCACTATTCAACTTTCAGAAAAAAGAAACAACTCTTGGTAGGTTTCTTAAGGCTGCTACATATGCCACGAGAAGAGACGTTGTTCTTGCTCCCGCAGCAAATGGTGTCACTTTGTTCTCTCAGCCCTGTCTTGGAGCATCTGCCTAACCTGACGCCGCCAGATAGATTTGCTCCGCATATCCATCTGGAAACCTTCCGTTGAAGTAATTTTGGGAAGGGGTGAAAATACTGGTTAGCTGATTGGCCTATGTTGGTGATAGACAAGCCAAATAAACCAATCGGATCAACGAAGCATATGACGTACTCGTCAACATGCTTCGTTGTCGCTCTGTTACGAGCGACGACGAAAACACAACCACAAGCCAAGCTACTCTTGCTGCTGTAGGTAAAGGCTCGTTAGCTCAGCAAAGAAATACTCTGTAATTCCAATAAAACTTGCTTGATAGCCACGCTAACGCTAGTTTCATCGGCTGAAGCTGCCATGTTCTTTAGACTGAACTGTCGATCTTCTCATTGCGTCACACCTCAACCCGCCTCAAAGCCAACGCTGATTGGACGTTCGTTTGGTGAACGGCTCCAAATTTTCTTTTAACGGAGAGTATCCAGACTGATCTGCGAGTGAAACCTTGAAAGCTCGCGAGATCAGGATGGTCTCACGAGGCTAGCGTCTGCCTGCTTGTTGTACTGTGATTAGACAGGATTTAGATGGGCGTGTTTTAGGATGGAAAACCAGAAATGTTATACACATCTGTCGAACTTTTAACAGCAAACTCTGTACACATATAGAATAAATGAGTGACAACTCTTCAAGTTCAAAAATGTATTAATAGAAATAAAATTACCATCCAGAGAACATCACTATGTAATGCAAACAACTTTTGGTATGTGTTTCAACCCATTCACAATGCAAAACCTGAGTTAAACAAACATTATTTGATAAAATAACATTTTAAAGAATGATTTGTATAGTGGGGCTGCACAGTGGCGCAGTGGGTAGCACTGGTGCCTTGCAGCAACAAGGTTCTGGGTTCAAATCCAAGTCTTTCTGCATGTTCTCCCTGTGCATGCATGGGTTCTCTCCGCGTACTCTGGCTTCCTCCCACAGTCCAAAAAACATGACTGTTAGGTTAATTGGCTTCTCTAAATTGTCCTTAGGTGTGAGTGTGTGCATGAATGGTTGTTTGTCCTGTTTCTCTCTGTGTTGCCCTGCGACAGACTGGCGACCTGTCCAGGGTGTACCCCGCCTCTTGCCCAGTGAATGCTGGAGATAGGCACCAGCAACCCCCGCGACCCCATGAGGGATTAAGGAGGTCAGAAAATGGATGGATGGATTTGTATTGCAACCTTTGGGAGCCCTTGATTTCATTAATACAATTATAATTATATTATTTAATTATTATCCTGGTATAATTACCTGGCTAAATCCGGTACAGGCACAGTGATCAGGCTGGCTCAGATGACTAGAGGCAATCCGGTCGGCATCAACAGGCAATCAGAAAAGAACGCTGGATAAGACTCAGCAAAAGGCTTGAAATAATCTGGCAATGAACAAAGGAGGAATAAATAGGAGTGGAATGGAATAGAAATTAATTACAGAAAACAGGTGGAACTAATCAAACGAAGGAAAGTGACTGACAAATGAATAGCTTTGATAGCCTGGTGACTACTGAAAGCGGAGTGACACAAACTGATTGGGTGAAGACAGATAAGTGAGCTGGCAGGTAAACAGAACTGAACTAAAAGCTTGCAGAACCCTGACTAATAAGCAAGTAAAAAAAAGAAAAGTGCAAAACTGAACTAACACAAAACCCAAATCGTGGCACTTTCTTCGCTTCACAAAGGAACAGTGGGCTGGGAAATCCCAGATTTGCAAATTAGCCAGAGTAAGATTAATTTGCAAGGTCTGCAAAATGTATTTGTGTTGACAGTACCAAAGGTAGCTGTGCAAAGCAGGTTTCACAATTCATACTGACACCCCTATGCATAAGGAGGACACTATTTGGTCTGGATTCTGGTTCAACTCTCAACTTGGCTGCTTTGAGTACTTTTCAATCTTAATCAGTACCTAATCAGTCTTCATAAAGTCTTACACGTGATTTTTAAACATAAAATCCACATCCACAGACTTTTCCAAAGGTTCCTGTATACTTTGCCGAGACACATTGTCATTGTTGTTTTGTTATGCGTTTTTCATTCAGATCTTCGAAGGGCTTAGTTTGGCAGTTTTACTATTTCTAAATTTTAAACCGTATGTTAAGTAAAAATGTTACCACAGCAACATAGTAAAAAAAAAAGAAAAAGATTTTCCCTGCTGATCACATGTAATACTGGTATCCAAAGGAATAGTTCCTGTTTACAGTCAACAGTAAGTAAGTAACAAGTAAGGTAATAAACAAAACATGATTTTAAAAATACTAGTAAGTAGTTTCTTTCTGATCTAAATTGACAGGTTGGATTAAAATTTTTCACCCAAATAAAGAATCAAGAAATTGATAATTATTGTCCAGTAAAATAGCAAGCATTTATAAAATCAAATAAGATAAATAAATAAATAAAGCAATAAATAATTATTTATTGCAATTAAGAATACAATTGTTCATCGGGTCTTCTACTCTACTCTAATGACACTAACAGCAGCTGCAATGGCTATGGTATGTAAACAATTTTGATACATTCCATGTTACTTTGGTCACTTGTGTAATTTAACTGATTTGATTATGAATATCACTAATAATTATAAATGGATATTCTAATTAATAATATGTTATTCTAGTTAAAGGTAAGCAACAATAAAACATGTTTCCAAATGGTTGTGATTAAGGGCTACCACTGCCACTACTAGCTGCTACTACCGTAAATTGAGCTCGGCCCTGCTGCGGAAAACTCCTCCAAGCAACATTAGAGTTACTGCTGACAAAAACCAGCAACAACTCAAACTGGAGATGTGACCGTGTCTAGAGGCATGGAGAGGCAGTTGAAAAGAGCCTCCCTTCCTTTATACTGACAGCCAGGGTGCGATTTGCCAGGGGGGATGGGGGGGATTTCCCCCCCCTCTGGTTGTGACGTCCCCCCCCTCTGGTCATTCGTGTTTTATCCCTGGGGGTGGGGGGGGGGATACATTCCTCCTCCTTCTGATCTGAATAAGTAATATTATCAGGGGTTTAATGTTCTCCGTTGCTGTGAGGAACTTTCGTCATTTGGAAAATGAGCGCAAAATGTTCTGTGTAGACTTTTTATTCAAGATTTTAAACAGAAGCTGCGCTTAACCAATGAAATCTGGCAGAGCTAGGACATTAGCCAATCAGAAGGAGAGTAGGGCGGGTCTTTGCAAAGCGGAAATCTACCAGTCTGAGGTTTATCGGTGTTCAATCATTTTAACTTTTAAAATAAAATCTCAAACTGACCACAGATGCATGAATGAAAGTAGCGGTAGTCAAAGGTTTTCTTTGGATTTATGTAAACCAGCAGGTCAGAAAGTTCAGTGCATAAAACAGCTGACAACAACTTCCCTCGGTAAGTGTGTCTGTTGCTGTTATGTTTTATTTAAAACTGAAAGAGTAACGCTGTGGCTCGGCTAATTTAGCATGACGCGCTTTTTTTTTTTTAAGAAGGAGGAGGGTCGGAATGTGGAACGATGTCCCGGTTTGACTGGGTCTGATTCGGAAAAAGAGGGCTGTCCTTGATGGTGCAAAGGCTCTGAAGCTGGAAGGTGGGAGAGATACAGGAATTGTCAACGGAAATGTCAGATTTGGTTAAAGTGGACTTGTTACAATAAGCAAATGAGGTTACTAAGGTGGCATGACGTCCATGGCCCCGGGAATATATGGGCTGACTAGAAAATGTTTTCAGTCAAATTGATTGTTTTTGCTTTAACCCCAAAATATGTTGGATTTTTCAAAATTGATATTAATACATGTCTTGTGTCCTTCACATTTGTAAATTAATTTAAGAGTATTATTACATTTTCTGCTCAAAGCGGTTAAAGTAAATTAATACCTACTCCTGAGTCCCGACAGTAGATGGCGCAAGTTTAAAAACAAAGTCTAACCTACTGGATCTAGCTAGCTACCTGAAAGAGCACCTGCTAGCTAACCGTTATTAATAAAACTTTGATTCATTAATACAACTTTTGAAACTACCCCCCCCCCCCCCCTCTGTTTTTATTTTTGCAAATCGCACACTGCCGACAGCACACCTGCTGGCAGTTAATTGAATGCAAGAGGTGTATTCAATCATGGAGAGCAGGGTTTATTCATTCTGCAACATAAACATTCAACAAACATATCCAACAAACTCCTTTTGGAGTAAAACATCAGCATTGACCTACTTCTAAATAAACCTCTGCTAAGGGAAGTATCAATTTGTATGTAAGAAATTAAAGGATTGCTTCCCTTGTGATGCTCCTGGCTGGGAGATTTGGTCACGTCGTTACCGCATCTCGTCGACTTCCGCGGTGGCTGGAGATGTGGTGGCCCGGCGTGAGGTCACGGCACCTTCAGCGGCGTTGGGGTGCGTGGCTTGCCTGGGTTGTGTTTTGGGGTTGTGTGCTTCACCCTATCTAACTACTAGTTAGAGTTCCGGGACCTCCCTGTTATCCCAACAACAGGGTCCAGCCAAGTTGCTCGATCACATGCCCACACCTGTTCCAACACAGGGCTGAGATGATGGGTTCTGTTCGACATAGTGTACGCTGCCAGAAGAAGCCGTGTCATCTGTGCTGGTTTTATCACCTCAGAGTTGGGATCACAGGCACGCTGAGGTTTGGTCTCAAGTAGTGTTGCATGCAGGGAGCCGTAGTCCGAGCGGCCATATAATTGCTTAACAACTCTTACTCCCAAAACTATATGTTTATTTTCATGTTTTACATAGTTTATTTGTTGTATCTGTAGTTCAATTAGACACCGTTTAACGTTATTTAATGTTTCATAAATAACTCTCTGTCTGTAAAGTATTGTCTGGTAATAATCAAGACTATGGTTGAAAGGGATGAATTTGAGCACTAGCGATCTTTTAACAGCAAACTCTGCACACACATAGAATAAAGGACTGACAACTTCTTTTCAAGTTTAAGAATTTAATAACAGAAATAAAATGAACATCCAGAGAACATCACTATATAATACTGTTTATCTGAATGAACACAATATTAACAAATCCTCTCTACTAGGCTAGTGAAACTTAACTAAACTTCTAAGCAAAACAAAGATAAAAAGGAACCAAGCTAAGGAACTATTTACATGCAAAACAAACAAAAGACAAAACAAAAGTGGTTGATCATAATCAGAATAATTCAGTGAATCCTTGTTCACTGCAGATCTGATTCAAAAAGCATGGAATGGAGTTAAATTAGCTTAACTAATTTAGAAAAAAAATTGGCATGTGTTTCACCCCATTCACAATGCAAATCCCGAGTTAAACAAAACATTATTTGATGAAATAATATTTTGTTTAAGTTAAAAAAACAAAGTTCTTTAACTTAAACTTTCTTTAAGTTCTTAACATTCTTTAAGTTCAACTTAAAGAATGTGAATTGAGGTTAAATTAGCTTGACTAATTCAAAACAACATTTGACATGTATTTCAACCCATTCACAATGCAAATCCTGAGTTACACAAAACATTATTTGAGGAAATAACATTTTGAGGAATGATTTGCTCAGTAAAATGATTACCTTAGGAGCGCTCCGGAAGCTAGGGGGCGCTGCGGCGATCAATCGCTAAAATCGGTTACTTTAAAGTTACCAAATTTGCCTTTAAAATTGACATTATTATTCAATATTAATGCGGGAATAAGGCTCATAGCACTATTGAATGATGGCAGGGCGAAACGATTTAAAACAAGCTTTATGCTTTAAAACAAGCTCCGTCCTTTTGAATGTCTGGAACCGGATGTTAACAGAAGCTAATAGCATTTTGGCGAGCGGGTTTTCGGCATTAACTTTAATGACTTTAGCTTTATTTTTAGTCATAATGAGTGGGCCGGATAACGTACATTAATGTCCCATCAATGTATGAAACTCTTGTGGAGATAACCTTTGTTATAACCATAAAACACACTCAAATGATATTAGCAATACCATGAAACCGAGGGCTAGCATGAGCTACCTCCGTTAGCCCTTTGTTCAAAGACACCGTGTGCAAAACGATTTACAAAACATTTCCAAATGAGCCATTTAACTTCTCCCTCTGGTTTCTCTGCCGAAACCTGTCAGTGCCTCATGTGAGTTCGGTTCACTTTGGGCATCCGAGGAAGGCAGTGAAAAGCAGGAAAGTTGTTGGCTGTTCTTGGCGAGCTAGCATTTAGCTCTGCAGCAGCATGTGGTCGGGGGTGGGGGGGGGGGTGGATGGAGGAGGCCTCGACCGACGGTCCACGCAGTCTCTATGTCAGCTCCCTCTTTCTCTCAGCATACAAAGTGGGCCCTTCTGCCGGCTTTTTGGTGTGGCAGGATTTCTTCCTCCTGCTCCTGACGCTGAGGTTAAGACAGCAGACTTAACTCTGATTTGCCCGGTTATGTCCCCCAGGGGAAGAGAGATTTCTCCCAGGTGCTGATTCCTGTCTTTTGGGCCCGTGAGTCCTCATGGTTGCTGATGAAGGAGACCGGGTGGCTCACTAGCCCCCCTCTCCTCGGGAGCCCCAGGAGAAAAGTAGTGGTCGTCTCAGAGTCTGGTCAGAAGAGAGCTGGGTGGGAGTCCCCTGAGGGCTCCAGCCAGAAGTAGAAAACTGAGCTTGTCCTGTGGGAGGAAAGTTTTACAGCAGCAGGGTACCCCTGCTGAGAGAAGGGCCATCCCAGCTGACTCTCTCTCCTTTGTGGCTGTGTGGTCAGAATTCAATCTGACCTCAATTATTTTCATCATGGCTTTATGGCACTACATATCTAACATCAGCATATTTATAACTGTAGTTCTCACATCGATAAAAACATCTATAACTGTTCTATCTTTTGTTCCTCAAAGTCTCATTGCAAATTCCGCAGTCTGTTCACAGGTCAGACAACATAATAATCAGCTTCTGGTGTTAGTAACGTTTATACATGATCAAACCTGAGCAAATTCCCTTTCTCTGCGTTTTGATCTTGATATAACTTTTAGTTCAGATACAGGACTTTGTAATAGTATTCTTCTAAAATTGAAAACTTTAGCTCATCTTATCATTTTACAAGCTTTTGTGAATTTTATTGGGATTTTATGTACTAGATGACCACAAAGTAATATATTATTGTGAAGTGGAGGGAAAAGATGTTTTTTTTTTCACAAATTGTGAATGTTTTGAACAATGGCTCTATTGAACAAAAAAAGTGTATAATTAAACCCAAATGACTATCATACTTGAACTTGAAATCCTTCTCTTTCTCTATCTCCTATGTTTACAAAAGGGTGTACAGGAAGTATCTTGTATGCTGGTTTTCAGTCCGTACAAACATCAACAACTTTCTTGAAAATTATTTATATTTATGTTTTTCTTTTTCATGCAAAGTGTTTAAAATTTGTTAAAATCTGTTAAAGGTTAAGAACATTTTCCTTGATGCAGGAATGGGAATAATTTTGTATTTTATTTATTTTCCCCATCCATCCATTCACTGTGTCCCAATTATCGGAGATCGGGTCACAGCGATAACAGATGTAGGAGGGAAACCTAGAGATCACTCTGCTCAGCAACATCCTCAAGCTTATTCTGAGGGATCCCAGGCCAGACGGGATACATAGTCCTTCCAGTGAGTTCTGTGTCTTTCCTAGTGTCTCCTCCTAGTGGGACACACCAAGAAATCCCCCAAAGAGAGGTGCCCTGGGGGCATCCTGATCAAATGCCCAAACCATCTCAACTGGCTCCTTTCGATGCAGAGAAGCAGCAGCTCTATTTTGATCTCCAGTGGATAACAGAGCTTCTGGCCACCCTCTGGAGGAAGGTCATTTTGGCTGCTTGTACCCAGCATCTTGTTCTTTCTGTCATTATCCATACATCATGACCATAGGTGAGGGATGGAATGTCAACAAAATGGTAAATCAGGAGCTTTACTTTTTGACTCAGCACTTTCTTCACCACAACCGACCTTAGCAGAGCCTACATTACTGGAGATGAAGCCCCAATCCGTCCTTCCATCCTACCATCACTCATGAATGAGACAGCAAGATACTTGCTTTTTCCAAAAAAAGGTAAAAAACAAAGCAACTGGACTTGTTTTCCGTAGTTGAAGACGTTTCGCTTCCTCTCCCGGAAGCTTTCTCAATTCAAAAAGTCTGGAGTAATGATGAGTAACAAGCTTTATACCATTCCAAACAAAGGCCTGTAATGGCTTAGATAACATGCAAATTCAACCGAAACAGGACCACCCCTTAGTAATGGGCGGTCGTTAAAACCATTAAGCCAGCGGAATGGACCGAAACTGGTCCACTCCTCTGTAACGAGGAGTTGTTAGAGTTGTTATTGGCTTGGCTATATTATCTAAGCCATTACAGGCCTTTGTTTGGAATGGTATAAAGCTTGTTACTCATCATTACTCCAGACTTTTTGAATTGAGAAAGCTTCCGGGAGAGGAAGCGAAACGTCTTCAACTACGGAAAACAAGTCCAGTTGCTTTGTTTTTTACCTTTTTTTGGAATGACCATGACCTGGATGACTGAGAATCTTCACCAGCAAGATACTTGCTGTCAAGATAAACTGAACTATATTAATGGAAAGATAACATTGATAATTTTCTTGATAGAAATATTTTACTGATTGAATAAACGGTTGTTAAGATACATGGTCATAAATCTCACTTAAAAGGACTCTTTTGACATTCTGTTGCACTCCCTTATGACATAAAAGGGGAACCCTGGCATATAAACTGACCGCTGCTACGATACCGGATAACACAGACAGTAGGGAGGAGTCTTATGTTTCTGTAGAAATAGCTCAGTAAGCTATCAGCTGACTCACTTTTAAGCAGAGTCAGAATAAGGTCAGCCATCATCCGATTGTAGAGAACAGTGCTCCATCCAAAAACGTCTAATTATAGCTCCTAGCTCCTGTTTCTTGACGTTTCATGGGGTTAACAGTAAGAACACCATTGTGGGGAGCAAAGGAGCTTTGGACCGCCGTACCAATTCCAGACAGCCTTTAACTCTAACGTCCTTATGTGATGGAAACACACATGGATGATGCGAGTCAAATTTAGGCCTACTGTCTTCAGAAAATGAACTACAAAGTGCGTGCTCTCTTTGCTCCAGAGATTTCCGTTACTTTCTGTGAGGTGGGCAGTGCTTATACATTATGTCACGCAAAGGATTGTGGGATTCCTTATAGTCCCTTAGCACATAACGAGATTCCTATGTTAAACTACCTGCGAGAGGAAGCATGCGGGCTCCTTTTCCTACCTCCTTCCTTACTGACTGCGATATTCGGACAACACTTATCATGGCGACTGATGACACACTTCCGCTTTGGCTAAAGAGTCCTTACTCAACAAGGATATTCAAATGGATCCCAAGTTTTGGAAGCGGCTCCATCTATGTTCGAGCCGCTGTTAAGCTGTGCAGCAAAGAGCAGCAGCAGCAGCAGCAGATGACATTTTTTTGATTAGAAGACAATACCTGGTTTGTAATTTTGAAACGTTATATGTAATATTTAGATAAACATTAATTCCAATATATTATATTTACCCTTGATTATTTATAAGGTGAGTTTTATTACAAGTGCACTTGCAGCGACTGTGACATCATGGCAAGTTTGACAGATTGCTGTCAAGAAGTTCTTTAAGTTGTCATGACAGACTGTGACAACTTTTTTCACAAAATCAGGGCCTAACATAAACATCAGGTAGCACCCAGGATTTCCCAACTTATGTTTGAACGTTTGGGTCCTGCAGATAGCGTACAGTGTGCAATAGAACATTATACAGATAGTCAGCTACCTCAGAATCTGCACGTGTAACCACCAGCAATTATATATATATATATATATATATATATATATATATATATATATATATATATATATATCTATATATATATATATCTATATATCTATATATATATATATCTATCTATCTATATATCTATCTATCTATATATATATATATATATATATATCTATCTCAAGAAATGTTTTTTGTAGACTTTACAGAAATACTGCTTATTGTCAATTTGTACAATAGAAACAGGGACATCTTGGTCAAAACGTAACGTTTTGTTACCAGCCTGTGTTGTTGCAGCAATAAAGACTCGTAATGGCCACACACCGCACAGCTTCACTTACCTTCAAGTGTTTTAGGAGCAGATTTTGTTAGTGCCAACCTGGGTTCCTGTGACTCTGCTGAAGACCAAGGTCAGATCGCGTTGACTCAAGAGGGGTTTTGAATGCACACAGCTCTTTTAAGTGACTGACCGTGGGCGAGGAGAAATGAGAAGGTTTTTCTCCAAGGAAGTCAATAAAAACTCAAGAGCAACACATTAATATGAAGGACCACTATGAACAGAGCGGGTCAAACGGAGATCTAATTTTATTATTTTGATAGCATGAACCACACCTGAGGAGTAAAAAAATTAAATAAAAAGGATACTTCAGCTTTCTATACCCAGACAAGCTGTTTCAGATTCGTGGATTTATCGAGGCTTTCTCTCATTTTACACTGAAAGCTGTTAAGTTTTGTCTCTGAAGTGTCCATCCATCCACCTCATGTGGTACAAGGCAACGACTGTCCGCCTTTCCGTCTTTCTGTCATAAGACTCAGAGCACCCGGGGGGAGCAGCTGGGTGCATTCGCATTGGTGACCGCTGAAAGGAGCTTGAGCTCGGTCAAGCTTCACCCTCCCTCCGCTAGCCAACCCACAGCCTGATAGTGAGCACGCCATCAAACCGATAAAAATATCATCACTAAGATTAAAAATCTTTTAAACTATTAATGTGTTCTTCTCACTCCCGCCATGGCTGAGGCAAAAGATCTGACATAAAGCTTTAAATTTAACCATGTGTCTGAAATGCCCCGGGGAAGGCAACAGTTTTCTTTGGGAGTGCTGGCTGCTCCAGACAAGCTCAAGTAAGCCCAAATATAAAAAAAAAAAAATTTTAAATCTTTTTTTATTAACATGTCCTCGCCCACACCATATGAGACCAAAGATTTTATATAAAGGTGTAAATATTAACTCTGTGACTGAAAACAGGCGCAAGGAAGACTGGTCTGTTTCTGGGACTCCTGTGAAATCCAACTGATAAAAATAATTTCCCTGCGGTTAAATCTTTTTTACCAACGTCTTCTCCTCGCTTCCACCATGGCTTGAGCAAAAGATCTCATAAAAGGTGTAAATAACTCTGTCTGAAAATAGCCCGAAGAAGGAGTGGTTTGCCACAGGAACCGATAGCCACTCTATGGAGCTCGAACATGTCTGAGAAGCCTGAAGCTTGCCGGCTAAATGGCTCCACCTCTCTGCTTTTGGCGTTCTCTCTCACTCTCAAACACAGTTTCAAAGCAGTTAGAGTTCAGACAGGTCCTGTTTTTTTTATTATTATTAGATGTGTGATCCAGATATTTATCCCAGTGGATTACTCCTTAAGAATATCCAAGACAATCTTGCATGTACAAGTATAAAAATACTATTAAAAAAATTCCTCTATGTATGTTTCATTTATGATGTGTTTTTGTCATTTACCATTTCTCGCAGATTTAAAAATAAAAAAGTCAACATTGGTTGTGAAGGGAAGGGGGAAGGGGGCTAAAGCAACACCCAAGAGGTATTTCCCTCTTTCAAGGCTGGTGCATAGATAATCCAAGTGGCGAGGAGCTGAGTAGTGTGGGCAAAAACAAGCAGGACAGTGGAACTGATCCTTAACAAAACCATTTGTTGTCCACTAAACAAGCAAGCACCAAAAATGAGAAAAATTAAGTGTATACTTTTAGAGGATTAAACATAAAGCATTTGCACTTTTTACACAAAATAACACGGAGATAAATTATTTGAGTTTAATACCACTGATAATGTAGTAGTGGTCATTAATTAGCCTAACTGTCTTTCATGGTTCAGTCTTAATTTATGTCACCCAAATAAGGACACAGAATTTCTCATAAGTATGGAACACAATAAATAGGAAATAAAACGACCACTTTTTTCAAAATTTTAGCTGTTTGGTGACAGCCTCAGCATTGTCAGAAAGGGAAGGCGGAGACTCTGGCACAACTGGTTCCTTCCGGCTAAACTTCTTTTCTTTTCATCTGGGAACAACACACTGCATGATATTGTCAACATACCCTGTTAGACAGCAATAAATATAAAAATTTGGAACATATTGTATGGATGTACTATATACATGTTGCTCATAAAAACATACAAGTGATCAAAAGAACAGCCAGCAAACTCTATTGTCCAGGTTTCTCATTGCTGTGTAAAGCTTGCATCTGTAACAAAATGTTGAAAAGAATAGAATCACTTTATTGTCTGTTCCCGATAGCAGCATTCCTGCACCTGAAATACAACAAACACATAAAAAAACCACAAGAAACTTTGAGTCTCTTCATTCTTCAATTCAACTACTTTAAAAAAATACAAACCAAGTAAAATTCTCTCCTCGCTCTCTGCCGTTGCGGACAGTGGGAAAAGAGGTTGATTTGAATCAGGAAGAAGGTTTTTGTTAACCTGACTCTAGCCGGATGTATTTCGCTCCGCCTAGCTCCACTCACATCCATCTGGGACTGATCCATAGAATGGCCTGTTTTGAAGGCTGGGCCTTATCAAAAATCCTTGCATATGATTGGATAAGCCACTTGTCTGTCATCTTTATCGACGTGCTATTTCAACCACTCACACCGAAGCCAACCCGTGACCAGTGTTGGGAGTAACGCGTTACAAAAGTAATGCATTACAGTAATGTATTACTTTTTGATGTAACACAGTAGTGTAGGGCATTACTAATACATTTTCTGTAATATTTTACTCGGTACATGTTCAGCAAAGCTTTCGTTACAACACTTATTTATTTAAAAAAAAATCGAAAACTGCGAGACCGCGAGACTTTTATGAAGGAGGCTTAGGGCGGGTTTTACAGGACTGACGCGAGACATGATTTTTGCGTAGTGCTCGCGCTTGCTAGTGGAAAAGCTAACGGAGATGGTAGAAGACGACTGTACATTCGCGATATGGACGTATGCGCATTACTTCGAGTTTGTCAGATGTAAGGACAAGAAGAACGTAATAGTCAAATGCAACCTTTGTGTAAAACCAAAAGAACTGTCAACGTCGCGAAATAGTACTAGCAATTAAAAAAAAATCTCGAACGGTGCCATGCGACCACTACACTTGCTGAGAAGAGAAAAATAGCAGAGGATGAGAGAGATAAGCCAAAGCAGCAGAAATTAAATTTGTGGCAGAGTATGTTGTCGAAGATATGTTACCATTGTCTACGGTGGAATCTCCTGCTTTCAAGAAGTTAGTTAGCAAGATCCCTGTGACCAACAACGACAAGGTAAGCTATTGTTTCCATGATAAATAGCTAGAATTGTATCTAGTTCATTAAGATTCTAGGTCACTGGGTAAAAATGTATAGTCAAAATATTATAGCCATTACCTAAGGAATTGTTTACGACACAGAATGAAAAATAAAAAAGGTATTGCGACTTTTTATCTCACAATTCTTTTTTTCCCTCACAATTGCGAGTTTACATCTCGCAATTCTGACTTTATTTCTCAGAATTGCGAGATGTAAAGTAAGAATTGCGAGATATTAATTCACAATTGCGTGTTATAAGTCAGTATTGCAAGATATAAAGTCAGAATTGATAGATATAAATTCACAATTGCGTGAGATAAAAAGTCGCAATTATTATTTTCTTTTTTTTATTCAGTGGAGGAAACAATCTTCCATAATCAACAGACCTAAACTGAAAAAAAGATTCATGATTGAATTTACAAAATGTTTTTAAAGTGGTTGCAATCATTTTGTTTTAACTCCATTTGAAAAATAACCATGTTGAAAGTCATCTAAACATGTTTATTTAAATTTAGAGAAAATAAATTTATTGCAACCACTTACCTTAAAAAAACACAGTTTATGAATCATTGATATATTCAATGTATATACAGCAGCATAATATGAATGTATGTGTTTATATTAATGTATAAACAGACGATTTGCAAACGTGTGATTAAGAATGGCATGATCATGATCTGGAGTTTTAATATATATTTTAATAATATGTGTATTTTACTTATTTTTCAGCATGTACTGCCATGCAGAACAACATTTGCCAGAGAACTGGATAGGACCTATACTGTCATGGAAAAAGAGCTAAAGAAAACAATTAATGAGCAGCAGTACGTGTCAACAACTGCAGACATATGGACTGCCAACATCAGAGCCGTGCACTGGAGGGCAGAACGTCTGAGCCGTGCAGTGGAGAGCAGAACGTCTGAGCCGTGCAGTGGAGAGCTGAACGTCGGAGCCGTGTACTGGAGGGCAGAACGTCTGAGCCGAGCACAGGAGAGCTGAACGTCTGAGCCGTGTTCTGGAGAAAACAAACTGACGGAAAGTCTATGGGCTGACTGTAACAAAAACCAGGTTGAACGGAGTCTTCAGGCTGACGGTAACAAAACGGAGCTGACAAGAATACTGGCAGAGACTGAGCGGGAGTGAACGCTATGGACCGGCGACGGGAACAGAAAGAGGTGAGTCTTATAAAGCGGTGGAAACAGGTGGAAGCAGTTGTGGGTTAATTGCAGCCTGCCAGGTGAAACCGATCAGGCTGCGCAGGAACAAGAGAGAGGGAGAGAGGCTCAGCATGCAGCCAATAAGCTGCATCTTGACAATAATGAAGTAAAGAATATTGTTTTTATTTGTAAAGTGAAATTTGTACGTATTTGTTGATTTAGCCATACATACTTTAAGCTTCAATCATGGGTTGTCTCACTGTATACATGGATACATAGTGTTTCACTTCTAAATTGGCTATTAAAACATTAAACTACTATGTGAAACGTTTTAACTTTGTGTACAGAACATGTTTAACTTGATTCACACAAACAGAGCATACCAGCAAAGAAGTTAAATAAACTTCTTATCCCAACTCTAATTGTACCCTTGTGTTTTTGTATTAGGGCTGTGACAGACTAGTGGCTGGTGGGGAAACTGTCACCAAAAACGGTAAGATCACACGCTAATTACAAGAGGTTAATTTCACCAGGGCCATGACTACTTTGGTTCAAATAAATCAAAACAGTGTGCCACCAATAGTACTACTGCTATCATGACTAATGCCATTCACAATGCAAGAACCTGGTCAACAAATGATATTGATAAACTGTTGATAAATGGTGATAAAATGTACACTTTCATGAAGCAGCATGACATGATTAGTGATGTCAATGGTAGTGGATACGTTTTTGTCAGGGAATTACCCACAAAATACACATTGGACGGAAACATATTCACCCTACAATATTTAGACACATTTACTGGACATGTTAACATCCAAGAATATGATCGGGATCTTGCCAATGTTGCTATGCCTCTAGATAAGGCTTTACAAAGAGCACTCGATGACGACGCCTGCCTAATCACAATTATGAACAGCACATGTGCAGTTTTGAAGCATGAGTCTGGGTTTTCGGTCTTTGATCCACATGCACGCGGTGATGATGGTGGTCTGGATTTAGATGGCTCCAGTATTCTTGCACACCATGCCACAGTTGATTCATTGAACATGCACATCACAAACCTAGTTCAGTCTTTATGTGGTGATGAGCTGCATAATGCATACCACTTGTTTGAAGATACTGGTGTTAAGGTTGTTAGTGATGGAACATTTTCTGCTAGGACTGGTGGAATGGATACTGACAGTGTAGCATTGCATGACAGTTTTGCAAATATAGCAAGCCCAGATGAGAATATGCACGGTGTTTCTTTGGAACCAGGTCATGTAACTGATGACTCTGTGAAGATAGTGTCTCAAAGTAATTGCAACAGCCTCACATTTAGTCCACTGACACTGACTGAAAAAAGGAGAATATGCACAAAGCTTAACCTTGTCCCAAGTTTTCAGGAAGAGAAGACAGTTTCCAGCATTACTGTAAATCAACCTGTGCCTTGTGCAGCCACAAGTATAAGGTCAGATGGGAATTGCTTTTTCCATGCTCTGTCCTATGTTTTTAGTGGATCTGAAGAAAAGCATAGGTGTGTTCGTTATGCTATTGTAAAACAGATGCTTGCAAATGCAGAGATATACTCAAAAATTATTAGACCTCAGTACACATCTGTGCAACAATATGTAACTGCTTCAAAAATGAAATATGTGGGAACTTGGGCCACTGAAGTGGAAATTCAGGCGGCGGCAGATTTCTTTCATGTGGACATATACACATATACTTCCGAAAAATGGTTAAGATATCCTTCCAACAACACAGATGGCCATTGCAAGGGACTCTACCTTAATCATTACAACAATTGTCATTATGAACCCATAACCTGTGTAACAGATAAAGTCTCTAATGAGTGTATCGAAATCACTTCATGTCATGTAAAACACCATAGCATTAACAAAGACGAAATCGCAAGCTGTAGAAAAGTAGATACCAGAGAAAAAAGACAAAAGAGAAAGAGGTACAATTTGGATAACAGGTATGCCAATAATGCTGGGTTTCAAGAAAAAGTGAAACAGTACAGCAAGAGCAAGTATCGCAAGGATCTTGTATTTCAGGAAAAGGTCAAACAGTACAGTAAAGATAAATACACAAATGATCTTGGGTTCCAGGAAGAGGTCAAACAGTACAGCAAAGATACATATGCAAATGATCCTGAGTTTCAGGAAAACGTGAAACAGTACAGCAAAGGTATAAATGTATATAAATATAAACATCAAACAGACTTTAAAGAAGCTGTCAAACAGAGAAGCAAAGACCATTATGCATCCATGAGTAAAGAATCTAAATTGGAGCTACAAGCCATGAATGTTGAAAGGTATAGAAACAATTCTCCCCATCGTAAACGAACAAAACTTTACCACAAGGAATTGTATAATATCAGTATCGATCATGCTATATCTATTAAAGATGCTGTTGGTAAAAGAAGGAATACTATATTCCTCCAAAAACACAACATAGACTTTGTTATCAGTTTAAGATAAAAGTCCAGTCAGGTCCAACCTATGTCTGTTGTGTTTGCCACAAGTTATTGTTTAAACATCAAGTTGTAAAATGTAACTTAAACCAATACAGAAAAAGTGCTTTGGCAGAATCTGTAGCAAAGAAATGCATCACTTATACATATGTCCACACTTGTGGAAATTCTTGTGAAGTAAATTGCCATCTCCAAAAAACCACTGCAAGCATGTTATGGATTTGTCACACCTGCAATAACAAAATTCTTAGAGGTGTAGTACCAGAAGACAGTGCTGTAAATAATCTCCACCCAGATCCTATTCCTGAAGAACTTGATGCACTAAATTCATTAGAACAACATTTGATTGCACAACACATTCCCTTTATGAAGCTTTTAGCTTTACCAAAGGGAGGTCAAAACGGGGTTCATGGGCCTGTGACATGCGTGCCATCAAGCAGTGATGCTGTTTGTAATATTCTTCCAAGATTAGATGATCAAGATCAGATGGTTAGAGTTAAACTAAAACGTAAACTAACATTCAAGGGTCACTATGAGTATCAGTATGTGAACACGCAAAAAGTTCATAATGCTCTGAACTTTTTAAAAGCCCAGAACAAGTGGTACACTGATGTACATATCAACAACGAGTGGTCTAATCCGTTGGAAAAGGTTACAATTGAAGAGGCTGGCCAGCCTGCTTGTGGCTCTGGGCCTGGCCAGCCTGCTTGTGGCTCAGTTGATGTTCCAGAACATTACACTGATAACCAGCACCATGGAATGTATTTGGATACATGCTTGCAACCTGTTGACATCGCACAAGAAATTCTGGACAATCACTTTGAAAGTATTTTATCTGTTGCTCCTGCTGAAGGAAATATCCCTGTAAGATTGCTCAGTGACATTGCTAATGAGGCAAAGTGTTTTCCTGTCCTTTTTCCAAAAGGAACAGGCACATTCCACGAACAGAGAGATCACAGAATTACACTTGCTAAATATCTAAAAAGCAGAATATTAAATGCAGATGGCAGATTTGGAAAGAATTTGGAATATATTTTCTATGCACAATACTTGTCTGAAATTAATCAAGTGGTTTCCAATGTATCAATAGCTTTGAGAAAAGGATATCAGGGACAGCATAACACTGATGTTGCGTCATCTTCATCTAACAACCCAGACTTTTTGAAAGACCTCTTAAACTATGATATGGGCTACAAGTTTTTGAAACCAATTAGAGGCACACCTGTATTTTGGCAAGGTGTTCAGAAGGACTTGATGGCCATGGTGAGAACTCTTGGAATTCCCACATTCTTTATGTCATTTTCTTCTGCTGATTTACGCTGGCCAGAATTTATGGAAGCATTTATGTATGCAGACAATGTCATAGGCAATATTGCTGACATGGAATGGACCCAAAAGTGTGACTTGTTAAAAAATAATCCTGTAACAGCAGCTAGAATGTTTGACCATAGGTTTCATTGTTTGTTAAAAGAAGTCATAATGTCTCCAGCTCAACCCATTGGAAAGGTCATTGATTACTTTTACAGAGTAGAATTCCAGCAATGTGGCAGTTGTCACACACACTGCCTTTTTTGGGTGGAGTCACCTAAGATTGGTGTAAACACCAATGAAGAAGTTATCACATTTATTGACAAATATGTGACATGTGAGCTTCCACCTGAAAGTGACCCCATGCATGAAGTTGTCTCTAGTGTTCAGATGCACAGCAGAAAACATTCTAAAACGTGTAAAAAGAAGGGCACACCATGTAGGTTAAATTTTCCTAGACCACCTAGTAACCAAACCTTTATTTCAAAACCACAGCCAAATGTCTCTTGTAAAAATTAAAAAAAAACATCAGCTAAAAAACAAAACCAGCCTAACAACACAGATCAGCAACAACTACAAAGTCAAGCGCCACCAGATGAAACCGTGGTTGCCAAACAAATGATGGCCAAAGTTAAAGAAGCACTGACAAATGAAAATGCAACCTATAACACCATTGATGATCTTTTCGATTCCATTGGCGTCAATCAATCAATATTTGAAAAAGCTTATCAATTAACTGCACACAAACTAAGTGTTGTCCACAAACGCAATGTAAATGATGTGTGGGTTAATCAATACAATAGAGACCTTCTTCGTTGCTGGAATGCAAATATGGACATTCAATTTGTCTGTGACGCCTATGCCTGTGTGGTTTATATAATTTCATACATTTCAAAAGCTGAAAGGGAAATGGGTTTATTGTTAAAACGTGCCCAGAATGAAATAAAAAATCAAGGTAATTTGGCAGCAAAAGAATCCCTAAACAAGTTGGGCAGCATATTCTTACACAACCGAGAGGTTTCTGCTCAAGAAAGTGTTTACAGAGTAACAAACATGAGATTGAAAGAAGGATCAAGGAAAGTGGTTTTTGTGCCAACAGGAGACAACATTGTTAAAATGAGCCTTCCACTCAGTGTAATACAGAGCAGGGCTCAAAACCTTGACCCAACCAATAACCAGATATGGATGACCAATATCACAGATAGATACAAAAATAGACCCAAAACACCTGAATTTAGAGACATGTGTTTAGCAACCTTTGCCTCTGAATACAGATGTGTTCCCAAAAGTCAAAAATCCTCTGTTATATCACTTGATAACAAATATGGCTATGTTCAAAAAAGGACCAGGTCAGATGCAACTGTTGTCAGATATGCTCGTTTCTCCCCAACACAACAGCCTGAAAAACATTATCAAAGCTTGCTTCAGTTGTTCTTGCCCTATTACTCAAATGATGAGATTAAACCATCAGATTTTTTAACTTTCCAAGAGTTTTATACTGAAGGTTCCTTTACAACTGCTTCCAAACAAATACAACCTGTCAAAGATGTTGTCGAACATAACAGATCAAAATTTGAAATTAAAGCAGAGGAATTGCAACACTGTCAAGATCATGTCGAAGACCATGGATTTCAGGAGGATGGTTGGGCTAACTTGTGTCCTGAGTCTGAATAAGATCGACTGGAATGCCAAGCAGAAAGTGCTTTAAACAACAATAAAAACCCTGATGAAAGGGAAGAAATTCCAGATCTTGAACTAGTAGAAAAAACACCTTTTGCTGTAGAGTTCAGAAAGCAAAACATCACACACGAGGAAGGCCAATCACTCATGCGTTCTTTAAATGAACAACAGGCTGAAGTGTTCTACAAGATACGACAGTGGTGCGTTGATAAGGTTAATGGAAAAAACCCTAACCCATTTCATTTTTTCATTTCTGGAGGAGCAGGTACAGGAAAGTCGCATTTGATAAAGGCGGTGTATTATGAATCAAACAGAATACTTGCACGACTATCAGACTATCCAGATGATACTCATGTTTTGCTAACTGCTCCAACTGGTGTTGCTGCATTAAACATAAATGCAACCACAATACATAACAGTTTTGCAATAGGTAACCAAATTTCCCTACCATATCAACCATTAAGGGAAGAGAAAATAAATACATTGAGAGCCAACTTACACAATTTGCAGATACTAGTCATAGATGAAATCTCAATGGTTGACAACAAGATATTAACATACATTCATGGTAGACTGCGACAAATAAAACAATCATCAGACTTTTCACCTTTTGGTAATGTTTCAGTGATTGCTGTCGGAGATTTTTTTCAGCTGCCACCTGTCAAAGGGAAGCCTCTTTACAAAGAAGAGGCTGGCTTCTGCTTATGGCATAACACTTTTACACACATTGAGTTAACTGAAATTGTTCGACAAAAGCATCAACAGTTTGCCATGACACTGAACCGCATTAGGAAACACAAAAAAGGCATGAAGCTCAATGAAAATGACGAAAGACTATTGAAACAACGTGAAACAGGTACGTCTGACTTTACAGAAGACCTTCACATTTTTGTAACAAATTCTGATGTGCATACCCATAACTTTAACATGCTTCACAAGATTTGCACAGACATTGTTCAAATTAAAGCACAGGACTTGAAAAAAAATCAACAAACAGGTACTTGTATTAGATTATCTCAAACACAAGCTACTCATGAAAACACATATTTGGAAAAACTATTAAGTGTTGGGACAAAAGCTAGAGTGATGCTGATCAAAAACTTGGACATTTCAGACGGTCTGGTTAATGGAGTGTTTGGTACTGTAATTCAAATCAAGTTTTCTGAAAAACGCATTGCACATACGATTTATGTACACTTTGATGACAAGAGAATAGGCACAAAACTGAGACATAAATTCCCCTGTTCTGATCCAGAACTTAAATATGCAACTCCAATACATCAAGATGAAGACAAATTGGCATACACTGGAGGCATTAGAAGACAGTTTCCATTACGACTTGCTTGGGCATGCACAATTCACAAGGTGCAAGGCCTAACATTAGACAGAGCTGTGGTATCATTCAAAAAAATCTTTGCTGCTGGCCAAGCTTATGTACCATTAAGTCGAGTCAAATCAGTTGACAACCTTGTCATACAAGATTTCAAACCCACTGCAATTTATGCAAAGCCTGACATAGAAGACAATCTAAAAGTAATGACTAGCTTCATTAGCCCTTCATTAAACCCAGTACCCAACAGCAATCTATCTCTCAGTCTACACAACATCCAAGGGTTACCAAATCATATAAAAGATCTTAAAAGTAACCTTAAGATGTTGGATACAGACATAATATGTCTAACAGAGACATGGCTTGAAGACAATAAACAACTCAACTTTGTAGAAATGCCAGGTTGGATATTCAAACACAAAACAAGATCCCAATCATACATTGACACAGCTAACACTTGCAGCTTGAAAAATAGAAATCATGGTGGTATTGGTGTTTTCTACAAAAATACGATTGCTTGTAATATTCTTGATGTACAGTATGACGATTTAGAAGCAATTGTATTTAATGTACAACCTCATGACTACAACGTGTTACTGTTGTACCGTCCACCATCATATAACATCTCTCATTTTAAGATGCGCTTGGGTACTGCTTTAAGCCTTTTCGATACCCTTTCTGGACCAAAGATTGTTCTGGGTGACTTCAATGACGATGCTCTGACTTCTAATTCCATACTGGATTTCATGGGTCAAAGATTATACAATCAAATAGTAACCACACCAACAACTGACGGTGAGACTTTAATCGACCACATTTACATTAAGGACTTTGGTCCAACAACAGTCAGTGCTACAGTTATACCGACGTACTACAGCTACCACAACAGCATCTTCATGACTTTCATTTGACCAAAAATAATCTTATATTTTAGATATGCAGAAAGCAACCCCCCCTTTTTTAGATCATTACTAAAAAGGTAAAACGCATATCATGAAGTTCTGATACATTCAACCTCAGACCCATAAAACAAAAATATAACTGTATTCACTTTTCTAATATCTTCAACAACAGTCAATATTTTTTGTGCTCCAAAAACCTTATTGACCTGAATAGATCTGCCTACCAATTTTATCATTGATAATAAATGCCAACCTATGATAAACACACATAATGGAAGGAACAGAACAACAGAGAAGAAACACCAATTCAATTAACCAAAAAATTGCCATACTTGGATACAAAATAGGTATAGATAATCAAGAACAAGGGTCCCCTAAGACCAACTTGCACACATTACATAAACAAATTACTTCAGTCACATTTGCTTCCACAGGTTTTGATAACTTGATTTTTGTTTGCTTTATTTTTGTATATTGTATTCGCATTTATGCTTTTTTTCTTCTAAACTTCATTTTTTTTCTGCACATTTGTGTTAATTTTTTACTTCAGTCTTTTTTTGCAACTTTTTTAAGTTTGCAAATGTATCGTTTTGTGCCACATTTTTCAATTTTTGATTACTTTTTAAAATTTACACTTTTTAAATCTTTTTACAGATTGAAATCTTTTGTGTACTTCTCATTTATTTAAGACAACTTTTGACAATCTAATTTTTTTTCTCACAATTTAATTTTTTCCAAATTTTATTATTGATTTTTGTTTTTGTTTTAATTGCTTTTTAATTTTCAAATGTTTTGCATGTTTACAGTGATACTTTTTCCTATTTGGGTATTTAAGTTTTTTGGAAACGTTTTGTTTATTTTAAAGCATCTCCTTACCAAGTGTGTATATAACAACTTTATGGTAAAAGTCATATGTTGTTCCACTGGTAAAAGCAAAACTGTTTGGCTCTCAATGGCAATCAGACAACAATTCTAACTGCCACCATGCCAAACAGGACACAGGAAAAACGTAATTTTGCTCAAATGTGTTAAGTTTACTTGTATCTTTTACTGAATTATTTTTTGTGCTTCTTTACATTGTTTGTATTGTTTTTAATAAAACTGTGGTGAAACAAATACACAAATTTGTCCTCCATTGATATTTTGTGCACAATAACATTTTCTGAGAAAATGTATTTACCAAAGGCTTTGTCACAGTGATCAAAATGTAAACAATGCAGGAGACAGTGTGTAGAAAAATGTTCAACTGTTGTTTATGTACAAAAATGATGCAAAAGGCATTTGTGCAAAAATGCATTAACGTTGTGTATTTTTTTAAATAAAAGTTGGGCAACATTGGTAATGCCAGGTAATGAGGAAAATGTGCAAATATGGTGTAGAGTCCAGTTTAGAGTTTAACAGTACAACAGACTGATGGCAACAGGGAAAAAGCTGTTGCAGAACCTGGTGGACCTGTAGTGGATGCTGCAAAACCTTTTCCCATTGGGCAGCAGGGAAAACAGTCCACGGTGGGGGTGTGAAGGGTCTCTGATAATGAGATGTGCTTGGGACATGCAGCGCTGGGATGCAATGTCCTTAATGGAGGGAAGAGAAGCCCTGATGATCCCTTCTGCTGTCCTCACCACTCTCCACAAGATGCTGTGGGATGAGGGTGTTGAACGCTGAAGTCCAGGAACATGCTCAAAGGGGGCGGTGCGTGGGCTTGGAACCCGTTAATAACTGCTTGCAGTTCTAGTTTATTAGGGTCCCAAGCCCGCAGCGCAGGCGAACGGCTATGCCGTTCGTCTGCTCTGTGAGCAGAGAACCATATTGTTTTTCGTGTGTTTTTAAATTATTAGGGTTCCAAGCCCGCAGCGCAGGCGAACGGCTAGTTTTCGCGCTACATGGCTACAAAGGTTAAACCTTTCTTGTTAACCTCCTCCTACATTTTTTGTGCAATCCGCGCAAAACTTTATATATAAGCGTGTCATGGACAAATAAAAAAAGTTATCACGGCGGATTTTTGAATTTTGACTTTTTCGAAAAGTAACGCTAAAATAAGTGATTGTTAGCTAGCTAGCTCTAAATGTAATTGCTGATTATTGTAAAACCATAACAGATTTTGACATGTCCTTCATAACCCATTGTCCAAATAAGATTTTGCACATGTGACCCACATTTGAGGATCGTCCATCACTAGGGGGCGCTGTGTTGCCAAGAAATCTACTACGCAAGAATGGCTGATCGGATTTTTACAAAACCTTCTTCATTCCCTTCCAGACATTGCCCTTAACTAAAGTATTAAATATGGTATTTATTGAAAAAAGTGGGCGGGGCCTATTTCCAAAAGTGTGGAAAAAAACTTGAAAACTTCAAAAATTCACCTAAAATCACTTGTGTGGTGTAACAAGCTCAGATTTTCAGGATGTATTCCTTGAATAAGGTGCAACAATTCTCTCACTGCATGTATTCCAGTGTTTGAAAGTGCCACACTCTGTTTTTTTCAAAGTTTGTAAAATGGAGAAATCAATGTATTTTCCACAAATATTGGTCAATCCCAATAAAAATGGCCTCTATCTGTAAAGCACAGCCAGAATAACCATGTCTTTCAGTTTGGTAAAAATCCAGGCGATTTTGACCAATTTACAAGATTTTAAAAATTAATGATACAAGATTATAAAGTTTAATATTTTTTTTCTCTAAATCCATTTTTTTAATGACCATCAAAAAAATCGTGTGGTTAGATAAAACACTCTTGGGCATTCATGAATATTTTCAGAATTTTAGATCAAACAGTTGAATTTTAACAAATTTATGAAGTTTGTGATCAGTTTACAGCTCTCATCATCGAGAGCTCTGCCATCCAGAACTGTGAACAGGGCGGCCATTATGCCCATATTTGGGCACATCACCGGAAGTGACGCCACATCCTGTGTTTTTTCTAAGCGGAGCAGAGATTTGAAATGGGAGGATAGCTTTTAGAGTTTTGAAAAGAACACATAATTTAAAAAATTTTATTGAATATAAAAAAGATCAAGCAGAAGCAAGGAAAGTTATTTAGAAGGCAAAGAAGACAAAATGGAGAGATTTTTGTGATTCAATAGGCAGAACAACTTCTATAGCTGAGGTATGGGGAATGATTAAGAAAATGAAGGGAAATAGACCAGAGAGAACATATCCAGTTCTAAAACATGAAGAAGGAACAGCATTAACAAATTAAGAAAAAGTAGAAGTAATGGCAAGAACATTTGCAAAGATCCATAGTTCAGATATGGATCAGACTTATTTGAAAAGTAACGCTATAATATAATATGGATAGATAGATAGACTTAGAGAGAATTAGAAAACTTTATTTGTCATTTTGTATGCACAGAGTGCATACAGAACGAAATTCCGTTGCATACAGCTTGTAAATTGCAGTAAAATAAATTACAGTATAAGGTGCAGCAGTGATTTGAAGTAAACAATTGAAATGCAAACAAATCAGGAGAAGTCACAGTGTACAGGTGTGTATTTTTTAAAAAAAACATTTGTATATGCAGAATTGATTGTGCAGAGGGCAATTTGTGCAAGAATACAGCTTGTAAATTACAGTCAATTTAAATTACAGTATAAGGTGCAGCAGTGATTTAAAAGTAAACAATTGAAGTGTAAACAATGCATGAGAAAGTCACAGTGTACAGGTAAGTATTTTTAAAACCATTTGTATGTACTGAATTGATTGTGCAAAGGGCATTTGTGCGAGAATGCATTTAGAAACTGAGAGTTCGACAGCATTTGTAATGCTAGTTGGAGATGCAATGATGCAAAATGAGCAAATATGCGAATGTTGTGCAAAGTTTATGGGTTATAGTTATAGATAGCAGTGACATGCATTCAGGGGAGGCAATCGTGGAAAGAAAATATAGAATAATGATAACAATATATATTGTGATTCACTCAGTCATTTGTAATAATAATTGTTTTTTTAATCTAATTTCCTTATTTTTCTTTATCATATTCTCTTTAAAATCAAAGACTTTTGGCTATTTTTAATGTAAATCCTTGGTGGTGCTTGATAGTGAAGTGCCACCAAGCCAGCGATCTTGGCCTCCCCTGGGATTGCGCAATCCCATGTTAACTGCGCTGACTTCCATTCCGTGAATGCATCTTCCCGTCTCTAGATCATAAATTCAGTTGTTCAAACACTGATGAACTGATTTTCCACAATTTAATATATGTGGATTACAAATTGTGTTTTGGTCATTAAACTATGTGTTTTCGTGTGCTGCTGGGCGATCATAAAAGCCAAAGAGCTGGTTGTAGGTGAGGCCGGCAGTTCCTTGGCCTCTAGGCAGGGGGCGCTCAAGGGGCACCGCTCTGATCCCCAAATAGTAGAGTCAAAGCAAGTTATGGATGTGTTATTAGCGAGTTTTGCTAAACAAGTAAAGCACTAAAAAGACTCTAAACATACAGCTGGAACAGGACTGATGAAGGAAGGCTTTCCTCCCTGTCAGTGAGCTCCACTGAGACTGAGAAACTTTTAAAACTGAAGAAGATAAAAAGAACTTTTACCGGAAAGTGACCGATATTTTTGTTCAGAAAGAGCGCAGCTGGACTTCATTTCTAAGTAGAGGTAAGACAGCGCTAATTATTCATGTTTTGTTTTTGTAATGAAATGTGCGTAATGTAGGTTAGTTTTTGAATGTGTTACAAATGTAGAAATCCATCATAACTCATAAACTGCTACCAATCAAATGACAAATAATTTAGTTTTATTTATTTTTTAACAAATCAATATTTTTTCCATGTCTCTTGGTTAATTGATTTGGCTCAACCAGTCTCCTTCAGCACTTTGCAATGAGTCTACTCTGTAGAGTGTATATATTTGTAAATCTGACTGATGACGTCAGTGCTCCACCAGCTATGAACCCTACCGCACGTCACTGATAGATAGATATATCTATCAACATCTGCATACCTTGATTCAAATGAAACCATTTTAGTCTTATTTAACACTACAAGCTACAAGGATAAGAAGAGAATATCTTGGTTGAACTTAGAATAAAAAGGTATAAGTTACGGGAAACATGTAATTCATATATTATGAGTTGTCATGAAAAGGAGTAATAGCATTAATGGTTTAAAGGGTCACTGTAAATGAAGAACATTCATTATATATATATATATATATATATATATATATATATATATATATATATATATATATATATTATATATATATATATATATATATATATATATATATATATATATATATATATATATATATATATATATATATATGGGGAACAGTTCATGGTGGGGGTTTGAGGGTCTCAGTTGATGCTATGGGCTGGGGACATGCAGCGCTGGGATGAAATGCCCTTAATGGAGGAAAGAGGAGCCCCTATGATCCCTTCTGCTGTCCCCACCACTCTCCTCATTTTCCACCAGTCGGAGGTGCTGCCGCCTCCAAACCACACAGAGAGACAGCTGGTCAGAATGCTCTCTATGGTACTTCTGTAGAAGGTTGTGAGAATGTGCGGGGACAGGTGGGCTCTCCTCATCCTCTGCAGGAAGTACAAGTGCTTCTGTGCCCTCTTCACCAGTGACGTGGTGTTCACAGACCAGGTGAGGTTGACCGTGATGTGCACCCCCAGGAACTTGGTGCTGCTAACCACCTCCACAGCTGAGCTGTTGATGAGTTTATGTCATCTGCAAACTTCATGATGTGATTGGGGGTGAACCTGGGGGTGCAGTCGTGTGTCATCAGAGTAAACAGCAAGGGGCTCCGGATGCAGCCCTGAGGGGAGCCCGTGCTGAGGGTGATGACATCAGAGGTAGTCTGTCAGACCCGGACCGACAGTGGTCAGGAGGTGAGGAAGTGGTGAAGGGGTGTGCTGAAGCCCAGATGTTCCAGTTTTTCCACCAGATGCTGTGGGATGAGGGTGTTGAACGCTGAAGTCCAGGAACATGCTCAAAGGGGGCGGTGCGTGGGCTTGGAACCCGTTAATAATTGCTTGCAGTTCTAGTTATTATTATTATTATTATTACGGAATTAAAACGCGTTGTGGAGCCCACGCGGATTTGTAATGAATCAATTGGATCAGGTATCTAAGTTCAGAACGTGCTCCCCTACTCAAACCCAGAAATTCAGACCCCTCAACAACTAGGGGGCGCTATAATAAAGGACAATGCGTTTACGCCTGTAACCACCAAACTACTGGCCCTACACTCAAAAACTTGATGGCACTTTGTTTATTGGATGATTCTGCAAAATAAAGGGAATTGGCACACCCTTCGTTTCCCAGCTAGTTTTCGCGCTACATGGCTACAAAGGTTAAACCTTTCTTGTTAAACTCCTCCTACATTTTTTGTGCAATCCGCACAAAACTCCATATATAACCATATAATGGACAAATAAAAAAAGTTATCGCGGCGGATTTTTGAATTTTGACTTTTTCGAAAAGTAACGCTAAAATAAGTGATTGTTAGCTAGCTAGCTCTAAATGTAATTGCTGATTATTCTAAAACTATAACAGATTTTGACATGTCCTTCATAACCCATAGTCCAAATAAGATTTTGCACATGTGACCCGCGTTTGAGGATTGTCCATCACTAGGGGGCGCTGTGATGTCAAGAAATCTACTACGCAAGAATGGCTTATCGGATTTTTACAAAACCTTTTTCATCCCCTTCCAGTAATAGCCCTTAACTAAAGTCTTAAATATGGTAATGATTGAAACAAGTGGGCGGGGCCTATTTCCAAAAGTGTGAAAAAAACCTATAAAACTTCAAAAAATTACTAAAAATCAATTTTGTGGTGTAACGATCTCAGATTTTCAGGATGTATTCCTTGAATAAGGTGTAACAATTCTCTCACTGTATGTATTGAGGTTTTTCAAAGTTGCACACTCTGATTTTTTTTTAAGTTTGTAAAATGGAGAAATCAATGTATTTTCCACAAATGTTGTTCAATCCCAATAAAAATGGCCACTATTTGTAAAGCACATTAAGACTAAATGTTTACTTCAGTTTGGTAAAAATCCAGCCGATTTTGAACTATTTCAAAGACTTTGAAATTCACACGTGCAAGACTATAAAGGCTAATATTTTTTTTCTCTGAAACGCTTTTTTCAATGGGCGTTTAAAAAATCACAAGCAAACCGTTGATTTTTAACAAATTTATGAAGTTTGTGATCAGTTCACAGCTCTCATCATATAGGAGCTCTGCCATCCAGAACTGTGAACAGGGCGGCCATTATGCCCATATTTGGGCACATCACCGGAAGTGCCGTCACATCCCGTGTTTTTTTCTAAGCGGAGCAGAGACTTGAAGAGGGAGGATAGCTTTTAAGGTTTTCTAAAGAACACATAATTTAAAAAAAATAATTGAATATAAAAAAGATCAAGCAGAAGCAAGGAAAGTTATTTAGAAGGCAAAGAAGACAAAATGGAGAGATTATTGTGATTCAATAGGCAGAACAACCCCTATAGCTTAGGTATGGGGAATGATTAAGAAAATGAAGGAAAATAGACCAGAGAGAACATATCCAGTTCTAAAACATGAAGATGGAACAGCAGTAACAAATGAAGAAAAACTAGAAGTAATGGCAAGAACATTTGCAAAGATCCATAGTTCAGATAATTTACCAGAAACGGGAAAATTTAGGAGAGAGCAGACAAGAAGGATAAATGATTTTATTTTAGAAGGTGAAACAACTCCAGGAAATGTCATGGATGTTTATTTTTCTATGCAAGAAATGAAGAGAGTGATATTTACATCAGGATTAACAGCACCAGGAAAAGATCAGATATGCTATATTATGTTAAAAAAACTTAGGGAAACAAGCTGAAGAAAAACTTCTAGGTTTATATAATAAGATTTGGAAAGAAGGAAGATTACCTTCTAATTAGAAGGTAGCAATTATTGTGCCAATTATTAAACCAGGAAAGGATCCAACAAACCCTTTAAGTTATAGACCAATTGCACTTACTTCATGTTTAGGAAAGATTATGGAAAGAATGATAACAGAAAGGATTACATATTATGTAGAAAGTAAAAGACTGTTGTCTTCATGTCAAAGTGGATTCAGAAAAGGAAGTACAATGGATCCAGTTGTGTGTTTGGAACCAGATATTAGAAAAGTTCAGATTAATAGGGAAGTAGTAGTAGCAATATTTTTTGATAATGAGAAGGCATATGACATGGTATGGAAGGATGGGTTGCTTATAAAATTATATAAAATGGGGATAACAGGAAGGGCTTATAATTGGATTGAAGATTCTTTTGTTTAATAGAGTTATACAATTACAGATGGGAGTAACAAGATCTGATAAGTATAAAATTGATAATGGAACTCCACAGGGAATTATTATCAGTCCTTTATTATTCTCAATTGTAATTAATGAACAACTGACAACAGCTTCATCGGTAAGTGTATCTGTCGCTGCAGTTAATTAATGAATTATTTCCACCTGTGGCCATGTCACCTGTCAGCGTGTATTCCCTTGCTGCCAGTAACTTAGCTGATAAACCAAACAGGGATCTCCTCATGATTCGCTATTAGCTCAGGCTAATTTAGCATGATGCACTTTTTCTTTTCTTTTTTTTTTTTTAAAACAATGGTCGGAATGTGAAACAGTGTCCCGCATTTTATTGGGTCTGATTCAGAAAAAGTGAAAAAATTCCACCTGCACTTTTCTGTAACAAAGAAGGCAGAGCTGCATCGGCTGTCAGTCAATAAGCAGCAGCTCCACCTCAGGAGCAGCTGCTCTCCAGGACACTCGTTAAATAAAATCACAAGGATTTTGATGCATGCAAATTATTAAGGAAACTACGTCAAATAAAAATAAATAAACTGCAGCTACAATATGGACTGGAGAACAGGTTCTAACTGGGTGAGGCCAGAGAAAGGCGATTGTCAGAAAACTTTTATGAAGTTTTTTTTTTTAACAGTGTAGAAGGTGAAGTGAAACGACACTGTAGAACCAAATCGCACTAGAACCAGCTGAGAAAGCCTCCTGTGGTTCTATGAACAGGAATGGTCAATGGATATTGTAGACCTACCAGATTTGGTTAATGTTGACTTTGCACAATAAAGAAGTGAGGTAACTGATGTGACATTATGTCCACGGTCGGGAATATATGGGCTGACTTGAACTTTTTTTCAGTCAAACTGATTATTTTTGCTTTAACCCATGGTATATATGTATGAATATGCACTTTTACTGTTGCTGTTTAGAGTTCAACAGTCTGATGGCAACGGGGAAAAAGCTGTTGCAAAAACTGGTGAACGTGCAGCGGATGCTGCAGAACCTTTTCCCAGTGGGCAAATGGGAGAACAGTCCACGGTGGAGGTGTGAGGGGTCTCTGATAATGTTATGGGCTCGGGACATGCAGTGCTGGGATGAAATGTCCTTATGGACAGGAGAGGAGCCCCGATGATCCCTTCTGCTGTCCTCACCACTCTCCACCAGATGCTGTGGGATGAGGGTGTTAAACGCTGAAGTCCAGGAACATGCTCAAAGGGGGCGGGCTGAAGTCCAGGAACATGCTCAAAGGGGGCGGTGCATGGGCTTGGAACCCGTTAATAACTGCTTGCAGTTCTAATTTAATTTGTGTATTCTCGAAAAATGTCTAGTCCTATAGTTTCATAGAGCCAATTGTAAACTGGTCATTGTAGCAAGTGGATTTGTTTTAACCTTCCTCTATTTGGTAGCCTGTTTTGTTTTAGTCTTTTTAGAGGCATAGACCTAAGGGTCTCTATTTTTGTTCTGTGTTGTCTTACTAATCAGTTAGGTTATGTTTAGCCTACATGTGCATTTCTATGGACTGAAAGACTGAGGGTTGGCCCTCCAAGTGCACTTTATACTTCCTGAAAAAGGATAAGGTTTGTTCATCATGTGCACTTTGTTCATGACAGTTTTGTGTTGTGGACCTCTTGAATAAAAAATAAATAAACAAATCTTGTCATGACATTAGAGTTTACATACAGTTCTGTTGTGTCTAATATTAATATACCCAAGCTATTCATGGATATTACCAGATAATCACTTTACCTCTACCATACTTTTAACAGACTTAGATAATTTGTGATTTTGTATGTCATCCTTTCTTGTCTTGAGACTTCACTTACCAAATCTGGTCGGGAGAAGGGCGAAAACATCTTTTCCACCAACAAAAGCCTTCAGAGCCATTCTCTGATGTTCTTTTAATGAAACAATATTAGGTAGATTGGACAACACGGAAGAAATAGCAGCATCAATGTTAACGCTTGCTTCCTCGATGCGAGCTGCCATTGCTGTCTGAATAAAAACAGCCTCACATCACGGTCGCTTCTCCACTACGTCACATCTATGAAACTCCAGCTGATAGAGTTAAGTTTTAATATCTCTTTTATTCTGGAAAGAAAACCAACACAAACAAGTTTTAGACTCTTCTCAAAGAAGAGAGGGCAGAAGGGCCAGAAACGTGAGGCCGTTTTCATCACAGTCTCGACTCCCATCTGCGCTGGCTACCTTCTGTCTCTTTGCCTTTATTATCAGACATCAAAGAAAGGGCAGGAGGAGTCAGGAATTCACAACATGGGGTTGGTACACAAAGAGGTATAAGATTAACATATATAGCAAGAGACTCCTTGTCTAGGAGAAACATCTGTTTCTCCTGTGTGAAGTTAAAACAGTAGAACAGTCCTTAATAAAAGATAAAAAGAAAATTATTACATTCACATTTCTTCTAACACCAGCCCTGCGTCCTGACCCTAACCCTAACCCGCTACACAATAAAATTGTTTGGAGAAATGACTCTCTATGGACCAGTTCACGCGTGACGTCAGCGCTACATCCGGGTCCCGCTGGTAGGCAAAAAACAGTACTGTTCTCGTCTACTACATGACAAAACGGGTAATTTAGAGCGTACTTTGAGTTAGTTTATTTTTGGAATGTAAACATTGCCTACGACTTGTGCTCCTGGTTGCACACAGAGGCATTCCAAATCGTCTCTGTTGTTTACCAAAGGACGAAGAAAGAAATGGAAAATTTCAATAAAAGAGCGCAGGCAGACACTCCCAATGGACTGGGGGAGCCATCATACCCCGACAGAATATGCAGTCTACACTTCATCTCCGGTAAATACAACTTAATTCTGTACTAGTCATTGTTCTACTTAAATAGCGACGGAGGGGAGGTGGCGATCGCTAGACGGGCCGGGAGAAGCGGAGTCGATGCGCTGCAGCAGCAGCACGCCGCATCATTTTAGTTTTCTTCACAGCAATAATGTGCACCAGACAGCGGCTGCATTACGCCCCTGTTCACACGCGCTAGTACGTCTGTGTTTACGCTGCAATGTTGCTGACACCCCTACTCATTTTAACAAGACAAAAACACCAAAATAATCCGTAGTGAACAATGTTTTTTTAACCTACCGGGCAGGTCTTCCTCTCTGTTGAGGCGCGGTCTGTGTCCGATGCCGCTTTGTGCTGTTACACAAACATGTCTGAACATCCATCCATCCATTTTCTGACCCGCTTAATCCCTCATGTCGTCGCGGGGGTTGGTGGAGCCTATGTCCCGATATAAAATAATTGTAGCCGTCCAGTGGTTACAGGGGCTTTCGTGCTCTCTCGTGTGTACTGGCCCGCGTGTTTATAAGGCAGCTCGGTACGGAACACTCGGCCAGCATTTCACAGACTCAGGCTTTTGCTGTGTGGATCTGGCAATCTGATACCATCAACCATCAACTTACTCTTAAAACAGTCTTATGATACGTTATCCAAAGAAGAAAAATACGTGAAGAACTGGTCAGTTTCTCTGTTTGCGTCCGCCATTTTGTACGCCTTTTGCCTACCAGTCCGGCGCGCATGCGCAAAAAACCCGCATCAAAACAATAACAATGAACTGGTCTATGGGAGATGTCCCAGATGGATGTGAGTGAAGCTAGGCGGACGATATCAATCTGGCTAGAGTCAGGTTAGGTTTTTGTAAGATCCCAGGAGGTATCCTGCTGTAAGGTCAGTCCTAGGGAAGTTCCTGCAGTCTCATATTTCTCATGGATATCAGATTACAATATATTTACATTCATCGTGGCTGAGAGACAACAATTGACAGTCTCCTTCAGATGAATATGCAAATTTATTTTCGAACACTCTGGGCTCATGTCTCTGATTTTTTAGCTGTAGAGGCCAGAGCTGTAATTAAATTAAATTTTATCTATTTAGCGCCAATTCATAACATGTCATCTCAAGGCACTTTATGAAGTCAAATTCAATAAAATCATACAGACAGATTGGTCAAAAAGTTTCCTATCTAAGGAAACCCAGTAAATTGCATTGAGTCTTAACAAGCAGCATTCACACCTCATGAAAGAGCATAGAAACACAGTGGACAGTTGTCTGCATTGTTGATGACTTTGCAGCAATCCCTTATACTGAGCATGCATGAAGAGATAGTGGAGAGGAAAACTCCCCTTTAACAGGGAGGAAAACCTCCAGCAGAACCAGGCTCAGTGTGAACGGTCATCTGCCTTGACCGACTGGGCGTTAGAGAAGACAGAGCAGAGACACAAAAAAGTACAGACACACATTGATCGAGGAATCCTTTCTATGTTATAAGGTAACAGCAGATAATCTACCTCCTTGATGGTGTCACAGCTAACAGAACGGCAGACCAGGTGTACCTACTATAAAGAGAAAAAATATTGAGTGAACATAAAGTTGAAAGTTGAAATAACAACAAACAATGCAAAATTGGAGAACAGTAGGAGAACTCAACAGAGTGAGAGAAATAGTTCCTGATGTCCTTCAGCAGCCTAAGCCTATAGCAGCATAACTATAGAGGTAGCTCAGGATAACCTAAGCCACTCTAACTTTAAGCTTTGTTGAAAAGGAAAGTTTTAAGTGTAGTCTTAAAAGACGGGGGTTCTGCCTCATGGTATAAATCTGGGAGTTTGTTTCACTGGAGAGACGCCTGATAGCTAAAGGATCTGCCTCCCAGTCTACTTTTAAAGAGTCTAGGAACCAGTAACACTCCCCTGAAATAAGATCCCTGTTGTTGATTTTCATCAGAACACTTCTTGGAGCATTTTGGGTCAGCTGAAGGACTTCCTGATAGTGAAGAATTACAATAGTCCAGCCTTGAAGTAACAAATGCATGGACTAGTTTTTCAGCATCACTCCTAGACAGAATATTTCTAAATAGTTCAGAAGCCAGAGACCCAATAATTCAGCCAACAACAGAAATGGTTTCAAGATATTCATTGTAATACTGGAGTTGCTAAAATAGGAGCTGTCTGGAGCTCACCCAGGAACCACTGTAAGGAGGAGATGTTAGCAGAGAACAACTCAGTGTGATGTAATATGCACTAAATAAAAACCACTAACTAGAAGTGTTTTTTAAGCAGGAAGCTTAAAAACCAGTGCAACCTCCCAGCTTCTGGGAGGTTGCACTGGTTCTGATTAGTGGGTCCAAGGGCTCCGCTTGAGTGAGCTGAATCACAGAGTGATTGATGCATTTCTGACTGGATGAGTGTGGGGCAGAAACATAATGGAAGTCCCTAGTTCAGGCTTGGGTAATACACAACATGGCAAATGCCAAGCAGAGGTCTCCAAAGGAGCAGAGGCAGGAGGAGAATCTGTAGTCCAGGCTTGAGTCACAGACAGTAAGGCACACATCAGGCAAAAGTTTTGAAAAGGACAGAGGTAGGATTGGACATGAGATGGTTCGGGTTTTGGATGTCCAGATACAGAAGGCTGAAGTAGAGTCCGAAAGAGGCAGGGCAAACAGACAAAACCCTCAAAGGCAAAACTGGTCAATGACAGGCAGGCAAACAAGGAACACTGGATGGTCTACTCACACTATGGCTTTCAAGAATCTGGCAACTACCTACTGGGAGAGGCAAGAATATGTAGTGGGTTTACAGGTGCAGCGACTCTACTAATTGGAACCGCTGCAGGTGTATCTGCTTAGGCATAGGATGGCGTCACTGCAGAAATGAGTTTCAGCATGAACAAAACAGGATCAGACAGAATCATTATAAGGGGAGTTACTACAGTAAAATGTGCTACTGTGTGGTTCACAGTATTTCAGCATTACTACAGAACCTTTCCCACTCTGTGCAGACTTGGAGGAGGGCCTCTTCACAAAGGTTTGCCTGGGGCACCAAAATTGTTAAGTTCGCCACTGCTAAATGGTCTACTAATGCTTTTGAAAGCAGTGTGAAACAGCTAATCCACTATCAAAAGTTGGTTCTGCTATTTGCTCTTAGCTGATTAGAGGATCTGTGCCCACCACTGATTTTGAGCAAAGCCAATTAAATTTAAAATAGTATTAAAGACTACATCTAGGCTACCACTTTCAGGGTCAACATGAGTATTAAATGATTTCACCACCAGGGCTTAGGACTTGTCATCATCCGTGGCTGCACAAGCTCTGCTCAAGGGCCGCTAATTAAAAACTACCCTTTTGTGGCTCTGTGCTAGCTATGTGGCCTTGGCTAAATGCTGATTTTTCAACAGCATATATATACTACAGTCATTACATGCACCATTATAACTAAAGTAAGAAAAAAAGAGGGTGCACTGTTATGTAAAAACCACCATCAATCATAGCTCATCCTCTTGCTCAGCACTCACTTCCACTTGCTGTTTTTCGTCGCTTACTAGTTCTTACCTAATCCTGTTCAGTTCCATGTATAGAAGCTGTGACTTTTGTTATTGTTTTGATTATAAATTCTAAATATTTTATTTCACACATACATAAATAATGCAGGAGTATTATTAGGGGTGTAGACAACCAGCGGGGCCCCTAAGTGGTAGGAGGCCCCAGGTGGTTGCCTACATTTGCCTATATGGTAAGTCCACCCCTTGTCCCAGCCATTAAAAGATGACTTGGAAAAAAAGGGGTGGGATGGAGGGTTGTTCTGGAGCTCACAAGCTTAGGAAGATATAAAAATCAACATTTCATGTCTTCATTTTAGTTCAGGACTGCCATGTAATTCATGCTTGTTTGTGACTACAGATCTTTCTCTGGATAAAGACAATTGTTATGGTGCACTGTATTTCACGATATGAAAGACTATGGTTTGAGTTTGTTGTTGTTGTAGAGCATTGTGTTAGCTTCAGCACTTAGAGTAAGACCTGAAATCTGACACATTAATAATTCTGTGTTTTTGCGTTTAGTTTTTCCCCCAGTTTCACTTGTTTCACCTTCAGAAATCACTGCTCCCAGTGTACAGTCATATTCAATAAATAAGAATATGTCTTTTGATTAAACTTGCTTGTCAGGCTGAAAGTAATTTTTTTAAATGAACAACCTTTGAGGTACAAACAGAATCGTGAACCTAGTAAACTAGCAAACATTAACAACAGTTGCAGCAGTGAGCCAGAACCTATACAGGGCCGTCGAAGCCGCTACCAGCACCAAACTGAAGAAAAAATCCAAAAGGGGATCTAAACCCCAAAAGAACAAAAACAAAAAACAGGACATCTAGTCCCACCTGGCCAAAACCAAAACGAAGCTAAAGCTAAAACGTCAAGTAGTCTAAGGCACGCTGCTACAGCAAGCGACAACAGCATGCTGCTACAGCCCATCGCACAGGCAGCTGACTTTGGTGTGTGCACAAGCGAGACATGCCCAGGGAGCGGAAACAAGTGACGAGAGCGAGCAAGAGCGAGAGGGAGAAGAACATGCTCTAGGGCCCTAAACTGAGCACATTGGTGTCCCCTGATGCAAATAGTTGCTTCTCTTTCTCTTCGTGGAGGAGTGTTTTATCCCTGCTGGGGGTTGGTTTTCAGCAACTTTCAGCTCAGTCAGAGAGGGTTTATTGACACTGAAACCAAGAACCTTACCTTTTATAAAAGGCTAAGAGAGAAAAACCAAGATATCTCCAGGGATGCTGTTTCTGCTAATGTGTGGATTAAAATTTCTGAACAAAAAACTCAGAATGAAGGCTTAATTTAATTGGGATGGTACCACCTTCTGTTTGTTGCTGGAATAACAGTGAGCATTTAGTCAGTTGTAGCGTAGAGAGCTCCATCCAGCAGAACGTCTTAGAGCAAGTGGGTCCAGTTTATGGTTACAATGTTCAGATGGTTTAAAAAAAAAACAGAGGGGGTGGGTGGGGGGGGGGGGGGGATATCCTTTCAAAAGTTTTATTAATGAATAAAAGTTTTAATAATAATAAGGTGACCAGATTGCTGAAATCAAATCTGGGGAAATTTCTTGCTTGTGGATAAAAATCAATACATCTCATCAAGATGAAATTAGGAAATGGTTTAGTAATGGTTTCATTTATTTTTACATATTTATTATTATTTAAACAACAAAAATCAAGTGTAAAAGCCAGGAATGTGCCTCTCCACACTTTTAGTATATCCTAAGATTAATAAAATACATCAATAGTGTTATTAATAGAAAACTAGAACTGTGTCTCTGGGTTGGGGCAAAGTGGTGGGGGTGGGAGTGGAGGGGTCAAGGGTGATTAGCAGGGCTTTTCAATTTTGTGGGACCCAAAGAGCTCTGCCGCCTCCTAAGGGGAGAGTGACATGAGGAAAAGAAAAAACAGAAAATACATACATTTAGCCTGTGGCTGTCTGTGGAGACAGAATTCCCCCACTTTTCAAAAAAAGTGCAACAAATACTTATTCTGTTCACATCTACATACCTATCAGAAATAGGTTTTTCTGCATTTACTTCAAAAACAAGTAGCGGCCATATGGAGTGAGGATTGTCTTAAAAAGATTTGAATAAATATAAAAGGATATATATACATACATTTATAAATATCCAAGTACAAAATACAAATATAAAAATGTGACATACAAATTAAATAAAGATTTGAAAATTGTTATATTTTTCCAGGATGAACCCGGACACAGCACGCACACACAGAGCTAGTTCTTGGGAGTGAGTTTATTGAATAGTGTGGAAGATGAATGATGATGGAACCCAGAGTCTTACAGCAGACGGAAGTGTAGGGTGCAGAAGCTGGCCGGCAGGAGGCGTGTTGAGAGACTGACTGGGAGGAACTCTGGAGCCGAAGACTTGAGACCAGGACGGAGCATCTGAGCCGAGGACTTGAGACCAGAACATCAGAGCCGAGGACTTGAGACCAGAACGGCTCACCAGGAGTTGAGAACAGGAGTTGGAACTTGAGAGCAGAACGGAACCCGGGAGTCGTGAACAGGAGTTGGAACTTGAGAGCAGAACAGAACCCGGGAGTCGTGAACAGGAGTTGAGAACTTGAGTTGGAATAGAGCTGAGCTGGATCTAGGAAGAGACTGGAACAAAAACAAAGTTGGAGAAAAGACCTCTGGCAGAAACTGAGCAGGAGTGAGCACTATGGACCGGCGACGAGAACAGAATGAGGTGAGTCTTATAAAGAGGTGAACACAGGTGGCAACAGATCAGGGGTAATTGCAGCCTGACAGGTGACGGGAATAAAGACTAATTAGTGTCCAGAGGTGTGACTAATAGCTGAGCGAGGAAGAGCTGAGTGAACTGTAAAATAACAAGAAAGAAGCCAAACAAAACTTAAACCATGACAAAAATAAATATGCTTGACTTTGTACGTGGAATCTGCATTTGTGAATCTCCTTTTTGCATTTGTGCATACAAAGTCAAGCATATTTATTTTCAAATCTTGAAAATATATTTACAAAGACACGTTTATATAAATTTGTTTATTTATTTGTATGTCACATTTTAATATTTGTATTTTGTTTATTTATTTGTATGTCACATTTTTATATTTGTATTTTGTACTTGGATATTAATAAATGTATGTATATGTATAAATATCCTTTTATATTTATTAAAATCTTTTTAGGACAATCCTCACTCCATACGGTCAAGCCTGCAGGTAAAGGATGATATATGGTTCTTACTGTCAACTGGCTGCATCAGGGGCCTGTGCATCTCAAAGAATCAGATACATTTCTCCCACTAATGGGCTATAAGCACAGCTCCACTACTTCCTGAACTTCAGCAGCTCCTTTGTTTCCAGTCTTTCATTACTGGACAAGCTGATTCATCTGGTTACTGAGGTCAGACACACCTGGATTAATCAGTCTGTCCAGTAATGAAAGACAGGAAACAAAGGAGCTGCTGAAGTTCAGGAAGAAGTGGAGCTGTACATAGAGCCTGTTTGGGACAAGAAAATGGGTTGTGGTGATGTGAGGTGAAAAGGTGTTAAACATGTTCAAATAGGCACAGACTTGGAAATCCCCTTGACAAGAATGCAAGTGATTGTGTGTAGTGCAGCATGAGCATGTATAAACTTACATAAAGTGTGTATAACTACATTATGTGTATGTGTATGGTAGTAGTTGATGTGCTAGTATATTGTTTGCTCCTATAAGGTGAGTTAACTCTGGTCAGTGAGTCAGCTAACATGAGATAATCTCTGGTTTCTTCAAGGCCTTCTGTCTCTGAAGAGCCATCAGCCACGGTATCCAGAGGTCTGGATAAAATAAGACGAGGAGAGGATATATTATGTGCAGAACAGAAATTTTTAAAACACAAGAAAAACATACAACTAATCTGCCTCTTCATTCGGTCACAGTAAGGGAAGTGTAGTGAAACTCATGTTCAGTGCAGAGACTCAGAGGGAGGTTATATCCTCAGACATTGGGCTTCCCATCTCAAACTTGAGTATACAGCCACTCTGTTTTACATAGCATACTTCACACACTACATTACTCAATACGTTAGTTTATAACTTAAATCATGTCAAGTCTTTATCACTTGAACTTTATTAATACTCTAAGTAAATTTTCTCCCTTCTTGTCAACCGTTCTTTCCATCAGTGCTCCTATTTTCCTCCACTCATTTAATCTCCTTTCTGTCTTCCTATCTTCTTCCTCTCTCCTCTTGTATCAATATTACATTATTCTAAAACAGACATTATATAATTAAAATCACTTCCAAAAACATTAGAAGGTACAACATGAAAACTTCCTATCATCATCATCATTATCATTATCATTATTATTATTATTATTATTATTATTATTATTATTATTATCTCATCAGATTAAATACAAAAAAATGCTAATTACCACAATATTAGGAGCTACAAGAAAAAACAACATAACAAATGACCATTAAACAGGTGGTTATCTCTTCCTCCATCATTCTCAGATCATGCAGATCTTGTCTCATTCAGTGACCATCTCCTATTTTTTTTCACGAGGAACTTCCATATATAACTGAGCAGTAAAAAAGCACACCTAAGCCTGGAAGTCCATGCTCATAAATCACAACCATAAATCTGCAAAACAAGTTGTAATACCTACTTGTAACTAACTATCTGACATATAAACTAAAGGTCACCAATCAGTTCTAAAACATATTTAGATGAACCCTTGTTGATCCCTGGAGAACCAGCGTACCAGATTAGCACCTTACAAAGAGTTTTCAATCATTTTATTACAATTATATAATAAAACAAGAAAAGAATAATGGTTAATCAAGTGTTTGGTCAGTGTAAACGCCCAAGAGGGGTTGAGTTCTACTTATCAACTTAAAAATATTTCATGACTGCGTGTAAGAGAAATGTTTAATTGAGCTCTACTGAGAGAAATTACGTTTATATTAAGGTAGATTTACAACTCATGTTGGTAAACAATTAATAATTTATTTTTTTCCGGTTGATATATCCTGATTGTTAAAGAGATCGTGTGTTATTTGGTTGTCTGATTGTACATGTTGTTTGGAGCCCATATGCGCAGTTTTTTTCTTTGCTTCGGCGCAGCTGTGTGCTAATGGCATGTTCTTATGTGTTTTAATAGTTCTGTGCTTTTAACATGAGAGAGTTTGAGATTTGGGCTTGTTTTTTTTATTTTAAGTTGGGCAGGTTTTATGCTGGTTTGGGTTACTGGAAACTAACAGTGACATGGGGTAACCTGTAGCGCTGTGTCTTAACTCAAAAGCCCAGCATAAGCTACACGCTAATAAACATGAGCGCTGGTGTCAGGCTGAACACTGACTGAAGTAACAATTGTGACTACAGCAGGTTCTGTAATTACAGCAGCTATGAGAACAAGGAGCAGAACAGCTTGTGCTCGTAGCTGTCCTAGCTAATCCTGCTAGCTGTCTAGCTAACCCTGCTAGCTGTCCTAGCTAACCCTGCTAGCGTTAATGTTTACTCCAGTTTAGACTTCAGTGCTGGCATTTCAAACAGAAATTAATAACGCTCCTTCCAGCTCGCTCTCTGCTTCGTTGTCACTTCTTGTAATTGTTTGGTAATCAGACCAAATTTTCATCCCGCTCTACCGACACCAACGGTGACCACCACAGCCGAACTCCGGCGGCGACTGAAGGCTATGACTCGGTGTCCCGCCCCACTCCAGCTCTGATTGGCTAGCATGTTGCCGTCAGTTGTTGATTTGATTGGTTAAATTGTATGATTGGCACATCAAAGATAGTACTAAAAGGACGATGGCCACTCCGAGGTAAAAAAAAAAAAAAAAAAGAAAATACAGCTTCCAGTCCAGGGCGGGCACAGCTGGCTCACAGGGCGGGCACGGCCCCCCAATGCCCGCCCATGCCGCCGGGTCTGGCCAGACCAGGTGTACCTACTATGAAGATAAAAGAGAGAACAGAAAGTTAAAGCAGAAATGACAACACGTAATGCATAATTGAAGAACAGTAGAACTCTATAAAGTGAGAAAATTAGATCCTGATTTCCTCCAGTAGCCTAAGCCTATAGCAGTAAAACTATAAAGGTAGCTCAGAGTAACATGAGCCACTCTAGTTATAAGCTTTGTCAAAAAGGAAAGTTTTAAGATTAGTCTTAAAAGTAGACAGGGTGTCTGCCTCACGGACCAAAACTGGGAGTTGGTTCCACAGGAGAGGAGCCTGATAGCTAAAGGATCTGCCTCCCATTCTACTTTTAGAGACTCTAGGAACCACCAGCAGACCTGCAGTCTGAGAGCGAAGTGCTCTGTTAGGAACATACGGGGTAATCAGAGCTCTGATATATGATGGAGCTTGATTATTAAGGACTTTATACGTTAGAAGAAGAATTTTAAATCTATTCTTGATTTAACAGGAAGCCAATGACGGGAAGCTAAAATTGGAGAAATATGATCCCGCTTGTTGATTTTCATCATAACTCTTGCTGCAGCATTTTGGATCAGCTGAAGGCTTCGAACTGCATTTTGTGGACTTCCTGATAGTAAAGAATTACAATAGTCCAGCCTTGAAGTAACAAATGCATGGACTGGTTTTTCTGCATCACTCCTGGACAGAATGTTTCTAATTTTGGCGATATTCCGGAGGTGAAAAAAGGAAACTCTGGAAACTTGTTTAATATGGGATTTAAATGACATGTCTTGGTCATAAATAACACCAAGATTTTTTTACTTTATTACCAGAGGCCAAGTTAATGCCACACAGATTAAGTGATTGGTTAAGAAGTTTATTTTTTGAGGACTCTGGCCCAAAGATTACAACTTCGGTCTTGTCAGAATTTAGATGCAGGAAATTTAAAGTCATCCAGCTTTTGATGTCATCAAGACATGACTGCAGTCGAAGTATTTGATTGGATTCATCAGGATTTATGGATAAATATAGCTGAGTGTCATCAGCATAACAGTGGAAATTAATCCCATGCTGTCTGATAATTTTGCCGATCGGAACATATATATAGTAAAGAGAATTGGTCCAAGGACTGAACCCTGTGGTACTCCACAGGTGACCCTAGAGTTTGAGGAAGATTTATTATTAACATGAACAAACTGGAATCTGTCCGACAGATAAGATTTAAACCAGCCTAATGCTTTCCCCTTAATCCCTACAGTATGCTCAAGTCTTTGTAGGAGAATATTGTGATCAACTGTATCAAATGCAGCACTGAGATCTAACAGGACAAGTACAGACACAAGTCCATTATCTGAGGCCGGGATAATATCATTAGTGACCTTCACCAGAGCTGTTTCAGTGCTATGATGAGCTCTGAAGCCTGACTGAAACTCCTCAAGTAGGTCATTACTTTGTAAATGTTCACAAAGTTGATAAGCAACTACTTTCTCAAGAATTTTAGATAAGAAAAGAAGATTAGATATAGGTCTGTATGCTGGTGAAGATTCTCAGTCATCCAGGTCATGGTCATTCCAAAAAAAGGTAAAAAACAAAGCAGCTGGACTTGTTTTCCATAGTTGAAGACGTTTCGCTTCCTCTCCAGGAAGCTTTCTCAATTCAAAAAGTCTGGTGTAATGTGGAGTAACAAGCTTTATACAATTGACAAACAAAGGCCTTGTAATGGCTTAGATAACATGCAAATTCAACAGAAACAGGACCACCCCTTAGTACTGGGCGATCATTAAAGCCATTAAGCCAGCAGATTGGACCGAAACTGGTCCACTCTTCTGTAACGAGGAGTCGTCAGGGTCGTTATTGGCTTGGCTTAAATGAACAATGTTTTGATCACCCGAATGAGGGCGAGAGTTAAGGTAATGGTTGGCCGGAATTAATCCTATAGCTGTGTTGTAAGTTTTTGAGAGTTGAAACCTAAGGCCTCCTCCTTCTGTTCAAAGTTGTTTTTTCTCTCTTAATGTAGATCGCTTCCTTCACACCCCTTTCAAACCATCTGTCTTCTTTGTCCAAAATGTGAACATTTTGGTCCTCAAAAGAGTGTCCTTTGTCCTTAAGGTGTAAGTGGACAGCAGAGTCTGGTCCTGAGGAGGTAGCTCTCCTGTGTTGAGCCATGCGTCTGTGGAGAGGTTGTTTGGTTTCTCCAATATAAAGATCAGAACATTCCTCACTGCACTGAACTGCATACACCACTCCGCTCATCTTAGGTTTGGGGGTTTTGTCCTTGGGATGCACCAGCCTCTGTTTGAGGGTCCTGTTTGGTTTGAAATGTACTGGGATTTTGTGTTTGGAGAACATCCTCTTGAGTTTTTCAGAGACTCCAGCAACATATGGGATGACAATGTTTTTGCGTTTATTCTTCTCACCATTATGTTCTGCAGTGGGTCTTTTGGATTTTCTTGCTGATTTGACAAAAGCCCAGTTAGGGTACCCACAGGTTTGGAGGGCATCTCTGATGTGTTTCTGTTCCTTGTGCGTCCCTTCTGTTTTAGTTGGGACATGCTCGGCCCGGTGTTGTAAGGTTCTGATGACAGAAAGTTTGTGCTCCAGTGGGTGGTGTGAGTCAAAAAGAAGATATTGGTCTGTGTGGGTGGGTTTCCTATACACTTCAATGTTGAGGTTTCCATCTCCTTCCATGTTCACCAAACAGTCGATAAAAGGTAGCCTGTTGTCATTGGCATCCTCTCGAGTAAACTTGATGTTGTTGTCCACCGATTTGATATGTCTTGTGAAAGCTTCCACCTCTTTTAACTGCATTTTGACAATATGTGTCATCCACATATCTAAACCAGTGGCTTGGTGGTGTTCCTCTGAAGGTTCCCAAAGCTCTCTTTTCCATTTCTTCCATGTAAAGATTGGCTACACTTGGTGACACTGGAGATCCCATGGCACAACCATGCCTCTGTCTGTAAAAATGATTGCTGAACTTGAAATAAGTTGTAGAAAGACAACTTATTGCTTTGTTTTTTACCTTTTTTTGGAATATAGGTCTGTAGTTTACTAACTCATCTTGATCAAGAGAAGGTTTCTTAAGTAAAGGTTTAATTACAGCTACTTTAAAAACTTGTGGTACATATCCATTTACTAAGGATAGAATAATCATGTTCAAAATAGGGCCACTGATCAAAGGGAATATGTCCTTAAATAACTTGGTTGGGATTGGGTCTAACATACAGGTAGAAGTTTTAGATGAAGCTAAAATTTTAGATAGCTCAGAAAGCTCTACTGCTTCTAAACAGTTCAAACACTGTGCAGGTTCTAAAGATTCCTCCAATGCTGCCTCACTTACTGAGGATGAGGTAATCATGTTTGGGAGGATGCCAAATATTTTATTTTTAATGGAATCAATTTTATTTATGAAGAATCCCATAAAATCGTTACTACTAAGAGCTAAGGGAATGGATGGATCAACAGAGCTGTGGCTCTGGATAAGTTTGGCAACTGTACTAAAGAGAAATCTAGGATTATTTTTATTATCTTCAATTAATGATGAAAAATATGCTGCTCTAACTCTGCGAAGGGTCTTGTTATACAACAATAGAGCTACGTTCAAGGGAGCTACATTATCTAATGCAGAACGCAATGAGGAAGTCACACTGTTAGCAAAGGTATCAATTTGTGAATGGGAAGAAACAGCATTGCTGCTATCTACAGGGCATTTCTGCAATACTGAGGATATTAAAAAGGGGACAGACTCTTTAAGTTTTGATACAGCATTATCCGATAAAGATCTACTATAATGGAACCCTCTTTTGGGGGTGGAGAACTCAGTTAGATTATACTCAAATGTTATTAAAAAAATTATCAGACAGGACAGGGTTGTGAGAATATTGTTAATTCTTCACAATCAATGCCATATGTCAGTACAAGGTCTGAGGTATGGAGCCGAGAGTGCGTCGGTTTATGCACATTTTGAGCAAAACCAATTGAATCTAGGATAGTTTTAAAGGCTACACTAAGGTTATCACATTCAGTGTCAACATGGATGTTAAAATCGCCCACTATAATAACCTTGTCAGTATTTAGCACCAAATCAGATAAGAAATCTGACAACCGATCCAAAAACTGAGTGTAAGGGCCTGATGGATGATACAAAACAACAAACAGAAGAGGTTTTATTGCTTTGCAGTTTGGATGAGGGAAACTGAGGGTTAAATGTTCAAAAGAACTGTAATTATTAATTGGCCTGTGACTAATTAATAAATCAGACTGAAAGATAGTTGCCACTCCTCCTCCTCTTCCCACAGATCTGGGAATGTGGAAAATTTAATAACTGGAGGGAGTTGACTCATTTATACTAACGTAGTCCTCCTGTAGCCAGGTTTCTGTGAGACAAAACAAATCAATCTGATTATCAGAAATCAATTCATTAACTAACAAAGTCTTTGGAGGGAGAGACCTTATATTTAATAGACCACATTTAATTCCTTTATTTTTTGGTTCAAAGGGATCCGTATGGATTTTTATTAGATTTTTATAATTTGTTCCTTTTAGATCAGTTTTTGATCTGTTAAGTTTTGGCCGTGGGAAAGACACCGTCTCAATAGGATAATGGGTGGGTAACAGTACAGAAGCTGCAGAGAGGTGTGTTAAACTACGGCTCTGCTTCCTGGTCTGGACCCTGGGTTGTCAGCATTTAGGAGAACTAATAAATCCGGCCAGATTCCTAGAAAGAAGAGCTGCACCATCCAAAGTGGGATGAATGCTGTCTCCTGATCAGACCAGGTTTTCCCCAGAAAGTTTGCCAGTTATCAATGTAGCCCACGTCGTTTTCTGGACACCACCTAGACAACCAGCGGTTGAATGACGACATGTGGCTAAACATGTCATCACTGGTCAGATCAGGCAGGGGACCAGAGAAAATTACAGAGTCCGACATTGTTTTAGCAAACTCACACACCGAAGCAACACCAACTTTGGTGACCTCTGATTGGCGTGACCGGGTGTCATTACCGCTAGCGTGAATAACAATTTTGCGGTATTTACGCTTATCCTTAGCCAGTAGTTTTAGGTAGGATTCTATGTCGCCCGTTCTGGCCCCTGGTAGGCATTTAACTATGGTCCCTGGTTTCTTTAGTGCCACATTTCTCACCATTTCTCACCTGCCAATAATTAAGGTCGGCTCCTCAGCGGGTGCGTCGCTGAGTGGTGAAAATCTATTAGAAACGCAGATGGACTGGTGGTGATCTGGGGCTGGGATCTAAAGCTATGTTTCCTACGAACCGTCTCCCAGCCAGCCTGGTTACGAGGCTGTTCGGGTGCTACTGCTTTTGGTTTGCTACGTGAAGTTACTCTATGCGGCTCCGCACTAGCAAAGGAGCGGCTCTCAGCTGGTTTTTCAACAGCACGGAGCCGGGTCTCCAATTCTGATACCATCGCCTCCAAAGCTACAAAAACACTACATTTATTACATGTACCATTATCACTAAAGGAGGCAGAGGAATAACTGAACATCTGACACAGAGAGCAGCAGATAGGAGACTTAGTCAGAAGCCATTATGAGGCTAAGGCTTGGCTAACGCTAGGCTAAAGGTAGGCTAGTGCCCTGTTATCATGCCGAAGAACAAACCGTGTGAAACACGAGGAGTTCCCAAATGTGATGAGCAGCCACAGAAATTTTTTTAAAAGTGCTTATTTGTTATTGTAACAAGCGTCTTTTACTCATGCGAGCAGCAACTCGTGGTCTTGTCTTATTTTTTATTGATTGTTTTTTAAACCTGGACACAAACCAAACATTTATCACAGGCTCAGCCTGATCCAAATAAAATGAATCGATTAACACACTTACCATGACACAGCAGCTCCCCATCAGTTGCCACCTGTTGACAATGAACTTCCACTTCTTCTTCTGTTTTAAAAGTGGTGCACTCTTCTTTTTCTTTTTTGTGTTTTAATGGCAGCTGACATCCAAAAGCATCATTACCGCCGCTCTAGTGGTGCGCTCTGTACGTCGTCTTTATGTTGACAGCAGCGCAACCAGCTACCGTAACACCTGTTTCTGTGCGCAACAGTTCTACCGTAATAACAGTCTAAACGCAACATTTTACCCCTCGGTAAAATCGGGGACGGTTTTAGCCAGGGATATTTTAGCCCAGTGACATGTGTTACAGGTCCCAAATATGGGACTGTAATAACAAATTTAACTAGAAACGTTCAACTTCTGAAGAAGTTGAAGAAGGCGCCCGCCTGGTGGTGCACGTAACCGTCAAAGGCAAAGCTTCCGAGTTCCTTGGTCGTAGGCTTTTATCACTTGGGGATGTTAAATCAAATCTTATGAGTGTGAAAAGGATTTGTCTTCGTCAAAACCAGCCGACAGGGGAAGGTCTGCATCCAAGCAGCATGGAAAATTGGTGTTATTAAAACATGATTAAATACTTCAGTGTAGCATGAAAAAATGAAATATGTGAATAAAAATGTTAAAGGCATTACAAACTACTAAAGGAAGTACAACCACTGTGAAGCAGAAGTTAGTGAGACCTTCCTAGAGCTACTTCCGGTTAGCAACATGCTAAGCGTTAGCCGCTAACATGGTTGTGTCCAGTATCACCGGGTGATTGTACTCTGTTAGTTTGGTCCAAATCCTGTACTGGGAAGTTCCTCAAAAAGGGTGCCAATACTTAATGTCACCAAAGCTCACCAAAGGCCATGTGTCAGATCGGCCTCCTTTAGCAACTAAGCCTCACCAAATCTGGGCCCAGAACTCAACATTTGACAAAAATGGTGTGTAGTGCCATTTCCCACAGGTGAGTGGTGTTGTATTGGCCGGGGCGTAGTTCTTGCTGTTGCAATTTTTTCATCATTCATTCATTTATATCAGTTGTTCACATTGTTTATTTGTTACTTGTAAAAAAAAAAAAATATTGGGTACCGCCAGCGGGTTGCGAACCTGCGACCTTTGGTGCACCAGCCCAACACCTAAACCACTGTACCAAAAAAAAGTGCCATGCAGAGGTCTGCATTTTTTTTCGAGGTCAACTGTGTCTAGGAAGTGGTTTTGAGTAGTGGTTTTTGGTTAATTTTGTCACCACGGTAACTTTAAATGGCGTCAAGTACAAAAAGCCCGCTTCACGGCGTCGAGACGAACGTTTTGATGCATAGTATGTGGGGGTAGACCCTACGGTTCGGCCTGTATTAACGGTGATGGACCCTTATTAGGTGCATAACATAAGGCCTCCGCCATGCATTTTCAATGCATAGGCGGGCGCCTAAATATCCTGAAAGACAGGTGAAATGAAAGGAGATTTAGACACAGCAGCTTTCCATGTTTTCTCCCAAATTGGATCTGAGTTATTTATTCAGAATAAACCACAAAACACCTGTGCATCAACTGTCTCGCTCAAGCTCCAGTGTGGTGCACAACACACAAAGCACACAATACACAAATATACAATAGTAAATAGCAATGCATACATAACAATTCATACAAAACCACTTCTAACAAGCAGAGTGTCGGAGCTCAACATGCTATGTTACCTGAAAATGAACCAAGAGACGGCAGTTAACCGACTGCAGTACCGTTATTCCAGTTAAACCGTTATTTCAGTTAAACCGTTATTCTACTGGCTAACGGTTTACAGTAGCCTACCTCAGCTAACTGCCTCGATCAACGGCAAACTTTCTATTTATACTCTTATTGTTAGATTATAAACAACACTACAATCAGTTATCAAACAGACATGTAAAGATGGACAGTTTACCCATTACTGACCTGAAAGACAGGTGAAATGAAAGGAGATTTAGACACAGCAGCTTTCCATGTTTTCTCCTAAATTGGATCTGAGAGCGAGCGGAGGTCCGTTCCCATAGCAACCGGAACGCAACTGCTTGTGCCATTCCTTAAAGCGACAGTGTAAATATATATATATATATATATATATATATATATATATATATATATATATATATATATATATATATATATATATATATATATATATATATGTATGTATATATATATATATATATATATATATATATATATATATATATATATATATATATATATATATATATATATATGTGTACATAGAGATCATATTCATTTACTAATAAACATATGACCAATGTGGTCACCTGTTTTGGGTGCGCCACACGCTCCCCAACTTCAAAAGTGGCTCCTGACACTTGCTACTATCAGCAACTAAACCTAAGAATCACTAGTGAGAATCTCTGTGTGACTAAAGGTAAGTATGTGTGTGTTTGAGCATGTGTGTGTGCGCGTGCGTGTATGTATGTGTATCTGTCTGTTGCTCAACCCTGCAGGCCAGTCCCAGGTAAGTATGTAGGTGTGTGTGTGCATGTGTGTGAGTGTATGTATGCGGGCCAATCAGTACACCAGACACATATAAGGTATACTATGAATGGGAATAAGGTATGGAAGTGGTGTCTGGAAGTAACTGGGGTATGTATGCACTCCCCATGGTGGCATTGACGGCGTCCCATAGGCCCCTACTGTATTGCAACTGGCTGGGGGTTGGGAAGAGGGCTGTCCTAAGGAGCTGTACGTGAACATCTGGGCAGGCCTCCTTTCACGTGTTGACCTCCGCATCTGTAGTGGGCTGGACTGTTCATTGTTGGACTGTTCACTGACTGCTTCAGGGGTTACTGGCCTCTCCTGCATGGCATCTTCCTGTCCATCTACTGCAGGCATTGGATTGACGGGTAGGTATTCCTCTTGGAGTGCTCTATGTTCACTTTGTCTGCTTTCTACTACAGGCATGCTCTCTCTCCTTGGAAGTACACTGTCAGTCCACTGGTCTTCCCTTTCAGGCAGGATTTGCTCAGGTACATTGGGTCTCTGAGGGGAGATTACTGGACTGTAGGTCCTCTGGAATTCTTCCTGGGGAGGCTGGGTTTGGTTGTTCTCAGACTCCATTCTTGATGGTATCCTCAACCAGTATCGAGGCTCATCCTCATTGTCGGAGGAGTCACTACTCGGGCGCCACTCACTCTGTCTCTCTGTGTGGCGTGAAGAGCTGTTTCTTGCTCTCTGTCGTGGCTGGTCTGTTGATAGAGCAGGTAGGTGTCTCGGTGAGCCTCCTTCTCTGACAGGTGATCTCTGTGATGACTGGGGTAAATCCACAGGTAAGTCGTTGACCAAGTGAAGCAGGTTGCGGTGTAAAGTTCGTACTCGACCTCCACCTGTTTCTGGAGACACTTTATACACCGGCCCATCTGCGATCCTCTCCCTCACAACATGAACTGTGTCTTCCCAGTGCGGCTTTAGCTTTCCAGGGCCCCCTCTTTCCCTCATGTTCCGCACCAAGACGCGGTCACCCTGCTCAAGGACAACACCCTTCAAATGTTGGTCGTAGTATCTCTTTCCCCGAGAGCTGGATTGTTGACTGTTCTCTGAGGCGAGTCTGTATGCTTCCTGCATCCGAGAGGCCCATTTCTCTGCATAGCCTCTTGGAGAAGTTGTTTCTTCTTCAGACAGCAAGCCAAAGATCATATCCACAGGCAGACGTGGGTGACGGCCATACATCAGGTAAAAGGGTGAAAATCCAGTTGCCTCGTGCCGGGTACAGTTATAAGCGTGGAGGATTTGGGGTAGGTGTTCTCTCCATCTTTCCTTTTCCTTCTCCTCCAGGGTCCTGAGCATCTGAAGCAGTGTGCGGTTAAATCTTTCTGCAGGATTTCCTTGGGGGTGGTAGGGAGTGGTCCTTGAGTGACCCACTCCACTCAACTGTTGCAGGGTCTTGAAAAGGTCATTCTCAAATTCCCTCCCTTGGTCATGATGTAGTTTCCATGGGTAGCCGAACCGTGGAATGAAATCATCGAAAAGTTTCTCTGCAGCTGCCTTCCCGGACTTGTTTCTGGTGGCATAGGCTTGGGCAAATCTGGTAAAGTGGTCTACACCAACCAGGATATACTCAAAGCCTCCCTTGCTAGGTTCTAGATGCAGGTAATCAATGGACACAAGTTCTAGGGGTGAGCTGGTGGTAATGCTCCCCATTGGTGCTCTGATGTGGGAGACCGGTTTCTTCTGCTTGATACAGGGACACTTCCTTGTCACATAAGCTTCAACATCCTGTTTCATGTAGGGCCAGTAAAACCGGTCTCTAGCGAGGTCCAGGACTCTTTCCATACCCATGTGACCCATGTCGTCATGGAGGTGTTTAAGGACCAAGGATCGGTACTGAGATGGCAGGACAAGTTGACTTCTCTGACTGGTTTCCCTGTACAGCAGACCATCCTTCAGCTGTAGTCTCCCCCACTCATGCAGTAGTTTCCTGGCCAGGCCACTTACTCCTCTTCTCATGTCACTCGTCAGTATGTTGGTGTTCTCTTTCAGTCTGATGACTTGACTGATCACAGGATCATCTTGCTGAGATTTCATGAGTTCGGCATGGCTTATGGCAGGGAGCAATTCTGGTGACTGAGATGCTGGGCGTTGTGAGAGGTTCAGAACAGCCACATAAGCAACGTCTTGTTGCTTTGCTGCCCTACTGCCCTCCCACATTGCCAGAATGGTGTCTCTTGACAGCTCTTCTGTGCAGGAGTCGACATAGCTGTTGATGTTCACAGGCAACCTTGACAGTGTGTCTGCATCCACGTTTGCTTTTCCCGGTCGGTATCTCACTTCGAACCTAAAGTCAGCGAGCTCACCCACCCAACGGTGACCAACAGCATTCAGCTTAGCAGTGCTCATCACGTATGTCAATGGGTTGTTATCCGTGTACACAGTGAAGTGGGGTGCATAGAAGAGGTAGTCCCTGAATTTTTCACATATTGCCCACTTCAGTGCCAGAAATTCAAGCTTGCCTGAGTGAAGGTGGTAATTGCGCTCAGCAGGCGTGAGTGTTCTGGACCCATAGGCGATTACTCTGAGTTTCCCTCCCTGCCGTTGGTACAGCACAGCACCAAGTCCTTTTTCTGACGCATCTGTGTGTAAGACAAAAGGGAGGTTAAAGTCAGGATAGGCAAGTACTGGTGGGTTAGAGAGGACATGGATGAGCTGGTCCAAGGCCCTTTGATGTTCCTCCCTCCACTGGACAGGAGTCCTGGATGACAGCTGTGCTCCTTTTCCCTTGTTTGTTCTGGGTGGAGGCGTACCAGTGGCAGGGGGTTTTACTTGCAAGAGTTCATACATTGGCTTGGCAATTCTTGAGAAGTCTTGGATATATGTCCGTTAATAGCTGAGGAACCCTAGCAGCTTACGGACTTCTCCCACGGTGGTCGGGGTCTTGGTCCTCAACGCCTGGATGGCTTCCAGATCCTTGGGGTCAAGTCTTACTCCCTCAGCAGACACCAGCCTTCCCACATAGCAAACTTCCTTCTTGAAAAGCTCGCACTTTGTTGGTCTGAGCTTCACACCGTGGAGCTGGAGGGCCTTCAAAACATGTCTCAGCGCCTCCACATGAGCTCCAAACGTCTTGGCATAGCAGAGGACATCATCTAAGTAGGGGATGCAGCATTCGTCCCGCAAGGAGCTGAGCATCTCCTCCATACTCCTCTGGAATGCTGCTGGGGCATTGGAAAGGCCAAAAGGGATACGTACCCACTCATACAAGCCCCATGGGGTGATGAATGCAGTCATGTGCCGTGACCCCTCTGCAATGAAACCTTGATGGTAGGCTTTTCCTTGATCTAGGATTGAGAACCAGCTGTACCCACCCAGCGTGTCGATAAGATCTTGGATACGGGGCAGGGGGTGTCTGTCTGGAACGGTCTTTTGGTTTAGCAGTCGATAATCAATGCAAAGCCTCAAGGTTCCATCCTTCTTGCGGACACAAACAACAGGAGCGGCATAAGGGGATTTTGATTTTACGATCCACTGCTTAGCCAGCAAGTCCTGGATATACTCCTTGACTTCTTTGTAGAGGGGTTTGGGGACAGCCGCATAGGATCGCTACACTGGGATGTCATCTTTCAGTGTTAAGCTCATCTGGAGACTTGGGACACACCCAATGTCATTGTCATCCTGTGCAAAGGCGCTGGACTCCTCATAAAGCATTCTTCTCACTGTTGCTTGTTGTTCATCTGTTAGATGGCTTATATCAACAGGAGGGTGCCACAGCTGGGACATAGGCTCTGCTCGGTCTTTGTCATACTCCCCAACAGGAACAAGCTCAGGTGAGTTGACACTGTTTACCTCGAAGCTGTGCCTCTGGTCTGTCTCTACCACCTTGTCAATTGACTGGATACTGCCTAGTATTGTAAAGTGGTTGAGTGAGATGCTGTGCTGAGTATGGTTGAATACAGGGATCTCAACAAAAGGCCGTCTAGTGTGGTGGACCTCAACCAGGCCATCACCCAGGTCTAGCTGTTCCAGTCTTGGGTCTTCCTGGCTGACCTCAAACAGCACCACTGGTGAGATGAACTCAACAGGCACCTTGCATCTGATGTGAGCAGCTCGGCCAGGGTGGATGACAAAATCCCGCCGGCCAACTCTCACCAATGCTTGGTCCTGGGTGTGTTCCTGGGTCTGCACAAAGTTCACAATGGCCTCAGCTGTATCCCCTTCAATCTGCATGGCCTTCTGCAGCAATTGAGCAACGATAGTGACCACTTCAACTCCGCCCTCCCGTCCTTGGATTAGCTCCTGGATCACATTAAAGCCTACGATGGGTCTTGTGAGGCTCACACGGCTGACCAGAAAGGGTACTCGGATGGGGAGCCTTGGATCTTCATTTCCAGGCAAGTTAAAGGTAAGTTCAACCCATCCATCATATGGTATTGGCTCACCATTAGCAGCTGTAAGGTCAAGGTCCCTATCACCCATAAGCTCACTGAGAGGGTGCAGTTGTTGTTGAGGTAAGTGTTTTTCTTTCCATGCATGGCTGATGATGCTGACCTGAGCGCCCGAGTCAAGAAGTACAGTCACGGCATGTCCACTGAGATTGCATTTCAATGTGCATTTCTCCCTGATAAGCTTGGCCACTCGCTCTGCTGATGACTTTGCACCAGTCAGTGGCTGGGGGGGGATGGCACGGCTGTAATTAACCCGTGCTGGACCTGGCATATCAGCACCTTGATGGGACTGAACGTTATAGCCGATCACAGGTAGTCCCCTTGCCGTGACCGGGGTGCATTTCCCGACGGTTTGGTCCTCTTCAGGCATCCCACAGCACGGTGTCCGTTTTCCCCACAAGCGAAGCAGTGGTTGCAGTCAGGACGGCTATTAGCGACACAACTGGGGCAGCCACGGGGTCTCTCTGTCCTCAGTGGTCTACTCTGCCTATTGGGGCAGCTACAGTTACACTGTGGCTGAAGCTCGGAGGTTGCTGGCTTCACTGCTGAGGCACTGGACTGAAGGGTGCTCACTACCTGGGTCAGGGCCTGTACTTGAGCACTCAACTCATGAATCTGCTCGTCCTTGTGGTCAGCGGTACACTTCCCTGCACTCTCGTCCCTGCTGCTGGCTTCAGTACTTTGAGCATGAGCGGTTCTTGGATGGGTGCTGCGCCCCAAGCGTCGCTTTCTCTCACTCTCCTCACTTGTTGTTTTAGTGACCTGCCTCAAGATTGTCTCATCAGTGACTACAGGGTCAGAGAGGAGGAGTTTTAACTCACGACGGACGTAGTCATGCTTTTCGCTTAAGCCCTGATAGATGGTGTGGAGGAACACATTCTGTGCTGTTAGTGCCTCGTACTTGATGTCTGCTCCCGCCCACTTGGATGTGAATATCACTCTCTGTTTCAGCCCCATCATCCTGTACAGGAACTGCTGCGGTGTTTCATGCTCGTGCTGCTTGGCCGTCATGAGTTCCTGGAAGAGCTCAGTGCTGCTTTTCTCTCCTAGGTGTGACTGAAGGAAGCTCTTAAGTTCACCTACCGTCAGGTCCTCTTTACTAGCAAGCATGTCTTTGAAGTTGCCAGGCTTTATGACACGTAGCACAGCGCGGGTGATCTCACCTTCAGTGTGATTTTCTCTGAGGCCTTCATCAATCTGCCTAGTGATGTTGTTGTAACTGATCTCTGAAGTGTTATCGCCAATTTGCCCACCATGTATCTTGAACTCTTTCCTTTGTAGGAGGGGAAGGTCTTTAAGGGCAATCATGCTTTCTGTGCTATAGGTGGTGTGTGAGGTGTTTGAGTGCAGTTGCAGTGTGTCATGTGGGGTGCGAAACTGGCTACTGTCACGAGCAGTGGGTGGATTGTCTACCATGTGCGTGGTGGGTGGAGCACTACTCTGTTTTAGCTTGAGTTCATTGTACACATCGAACAATTTACTAATCTGTGTTTCAAGATCTTTGGTCTGAGAAGCTAAATCTGTTGTCGCAGTGTGTATACTGGTACCCTGGGTGTTCATGCGTGCAACCTCAGATGTCACCGGTGATACTTTCACATCAGATACCACCTTCATATCAGACACATTAGAATCTCCACTACCCCCACGACCTACACTCTGACTATGGCTGTTAATCATTTTGTCAACCTGGTCTTTTAGCAGAAGTAACTGCGACATGCCCTCATCCTCCAATTCCAGTAAAGCTACACTGTCCATGTATGAGCACAAATACTCAATACCACTCTCGTCATCATGTTGGTGCAACTTAGCTGGGTCCTGGTCGGGTGTTGGCGTGATGTCAGTTGCAAGCTGGAACAGTTCATCAACAGACAGATGGAACAGTCCCTTCTTGATGGACCACACCAGCTTCTTTCTCTCGTGGCTCATGGTGGACGGTTGTCAGATGTCTGTGGTCCTCGAACTCCCTCGCTCTGGCAGCAGTCAGACGCCCTGGATTCGGACAGACCCTCTTCACTCTGATGACACGTCACCGTCTGGTCCACAGGTTCATGGATCACTGGACTGGCGTCCTCCAACAGCTGTCAGCGGTGGCGCCAATCCCGGACTCGAGCCCCCAAAATTTGTTACAGGTCCCAAATATGGGACTGTAATAACAAATTTAAATATCCTGAAAGACAGGTGAAATGAAAGGAGATTTAGACACAGCAGCTTTCCATGTTTTCTCCCAAATTGGATCTGAGTTATTTATTCAGAATAAACCACAAAACACCTGTGCATCAACTGTCTCGCTCAAGCTCCAGTGTGGTGCACAACACACAAAGCACACAATACACAAATATACAATAGTAAATAGCAATGCATACATAACAATTCATACAAAACCACTTCTAACAAGCAGAGTGTCGGAGCTCAACATGCTATGTTACCTGAAAATGAACCAAGAGACGGCAGTTAACCGACTGCAGTACCGTTATTCCAGTTAAACCGTTATTTCAGTTAAACCGTTATTCTACTGGCTAACGGTTTACAGTAGCCTACCTCAGCTAACTGCCTCGATCAACGGCAAACTTTCTATTTATACTCTTATTGTTAGATTATAAACAACACTACAATCAGTTATCAAACAGACATGTAAAGATGGACAGTTTACCCATTACTGACCTGAAAGACAGGTGAAATGAAAGGAGATTTAGACACAGCAGCTTTCCATGTTTTCTCCCAAATTGGATCTGAGAGCGAGCGGAGGTCCGTTCCCATAGCAACCGGAACGCAACTGCTTGTGCCATTCCTTAAAGCGACAGTGTAAATATATATATATATATATATATATATATATATATATATATATATATATATATATATATATATATATATATATTGTTAATTTAAATCTATGTACTATATATAGTTATATATTGATATATATATATATATATATATATACATAATATATGTATTATGTATGTATGTATGTATATGTATGTATGATAGATCTATTAGATATATAATATATATTAGTATAGATATATATAGTCTATATATGGTCGGATGTATGTATGTAGGTATATATATATTATATATTAGATAATATATATATATATTATATATATATATATATTATACTATATATATATATAGATATATATACTATATATATATGTGTATGTTAAATAGCGATCATATTCATTTACTAATAAACATATGACCAATGTGGTCACCTGTTTTGGGTGCGCCACACATGTCCAGGATGGACTCTGTGTCCCCACCTCTCGCTCAATGAGTGCAGGAGATGCTCAACAGCTCCTCCACGACCCTGTGTTACGTCAAGCCGTGTTTCCCCATCAGATACAGCATGACGTAACACCTGTACGGAAAAGCAGGTATAGAAAACCCATGGATTGGAGGATTACATTTTTAAAAAGTTTAGTAAAATTGCTTAAAGTTTATCAGAAAAAACTTAACTTGCTTTTAAAGATGAACATTTTTCATTAGAAAAATTTTATTAAACTTCTGCGTTAAGTTAAATATTGTTTAAGGTAATCTTGGCTGGTGTAGCTTGTCTGTCTGGCAGGTGTTTTTGGGTTGGAGTAAAAATACTCCATAGATAAGAAAACCTTTGACCACCACTACTTTCATTCATACCATCTGTGGTCAGTTTGAGATGTTCTTCCAAAAGTTAAAAATGATTGAACACCGATAAACCTCAGACTGGCAGATCTCCGCTTTGCAAAGACCTGCCCTACTCTCTTTTTGATTGGCTAATGTCCTGGCTCTGCCAGATTTTATTGGTTGAGGGCAGCTTCTGTTTAAAATCTTGAATAAAAAGTCTACACGGAACATTTTGCGCTCATTATCCAAATGACGGAAATCCGTCGCAGTGACAGAGCACTTTAACCCCTGATAATATTACTTATTCAGATCAGAGGGGGGAGGAATGTATCCCCCCAGGGATAAAACATGAATGACCAGAGGGGGGGACATCACAAACAGAGGGGGGGTAAATCGCACCCAGAGGACAGAAGATCCTAACAGCAGGATCTACTTTGATCCTAACAGCAGGATCTACTTTGCACTGTCCTAACAGTAAGTTAGGACAGTGCAAAGTACTTCCAATGACAATATCTAATGTTTACTGTGGTTATTTGACCTGTAAATGGCTTGATGAGCTCAGCAGATAGAAATTCCATTGTTTACAAACAAGAAGTCTCATCTTAAAGCAACAATATGGAACTTTTGACCATCAGAGGACCTAGAACTGAAAGTTTTAGGTTTAGAGCATTGATCTCTATTTATTCACTGGATTGCACATTGGCAATATATAATACATGTCGCTGTGAAGCCACCAGCCGCCATATTGGTACTCCCTATTTTCCCCCAGTAACTAGGGAATATGTGCGCTACAGCATTGAACAACGAGGATTTTCTCATGTTCAGTGAGGCTTAAGACTTTTATAATGTCAAATGCCATATACTTTTGTTATGTACTAAAACTATCAAGTACTGTGCTGAAATATTTTTATATTTTGCATGTTATTTATATATATATATATATATATATATATATATATATATATATATATATATATATATACAACATGCAAAATATTTCAGCACATAATTTCCTAGTAGTTGATAGTGTTAGTACATCCACTGACTGTAGAGTTACCTGTGAAACGTTTTCACACAGCCAGAAAACTCCTTGTTGTTGCAACCAAATCCTATGGGGTTCTGTGAGAGTAGGGAGTAGCAAGATGGCGGCCAGTGACTTCAGTTTTTCGGGCAAATCAGCAATTCAGTGAATAATAGAGATCAGTGGTTTAGAGCCCCTCCAGACCTCTAGCAAGTGGCAGCTCTCTTGTTTAAGGGTTCACATGACTTTCTGAGTGACGGTCCTTGCCTCTCAAGTTACATAGCCAGGTTTTTGAGAAGGGGAGCCAGCACAGACCGTCAATACATGCTGAGTGCTGTATATTGACATGGAAAATCAAATAATACATCTCAAATTAGGCTAATATGTGTGGTAAAAGTTAAGTTTTGGGGCTTTGATATAAACTTTAGATATGTGTCTCTCTGCTGCACTTTTGGTATAAACAAGTATGTTCTTTATTTAGTGAAGTTAGGATAGAGTAGCCTGAGATTTTACTCAAGAGTAGTGATACTTCTTTATAATATTTACTCAAGTAAAAGTCAGAAGCATAGTGCAGTAAAACTACTCCTAGGAATACATTTTGTTCAAAGAGTTACTCAAGTACATGTAACTGAGTAAATTTAACAAGTTACTAACTACTTCTGCCTGACCAGGGTCAGTTATATTTATTTTCACTGTGAGGCTGTGTTTTTCATTCAGTGCTGTGTTTTTCATTCAGTCGACTCGGCAGAGGAATTTAAGAGATAAGTAATTTGTGCAATGCAATACTAGCTAGTAACATTATCTGAGAAAATGTTAAACTGTGTATAGAAACAAATGAAACAACTTCCAGGGTGCTAACGATCCTAACAGATCTGCTAGCAGCTTTTTCATTGCATCCATAAGAACACTAAGCACCTATTGTCTTGAGCATGAGTGTGTGTCTGTACATGTCTCTTGTTCATTCCTCCACAGCTTACAAAAACACTGAGTGTTCAAACAGGTAGTCACAACAGTCAGCATACAAGCTGTAACACTCTGGAGAGCTCCAAAACTGGCTTAATCTCCTTCAAAACTACTAATTTATTATTCTAAGCTCTGATTGGGCTAATATGCCTATTATCGGCAGGCGGTGCAGTCCTGGCATTGCTATTTCCTTCTCAACTCAAATGAATGTAAAACTGTGCCTTCCCTTGTAGATTTAGTCAGAACTGGTGTTGTGAAACAGAGAAGCTAGACCATGCTTGATCTTGCCTGAAAACTGCTACACAAAAGGGTGTTGACTTCCAGTTTCAGAAGCTCTTTCTTCCATATGACAGCTATTACTCATTCATCACAGCCTTGTTTAACATGTGCCAATAGTGTTAGGCAACATTACAGCATCCTGGTAAACTTTCTGGAAATGCTGCACAGCATCCAAAAAAGGTTCAAAAAACGAAACAACTGGTTCTTGTGGTTGAAAACATTTCACGCTCTACATCTGAAGGGCTTTTTTTTAATTCAACCTCTTGAATAAATTATTATTATTATTCCATTCCTTTATTGGAGAAACTAAACAACCTATTCACAGACAGGAGAGGCAGGTCCTCAGGACAAGAGTCAGCAGAGCGCCTACTCCTAGATATAAGGGACACTATTTGAGGACCAAAATGTTCATACTTTGGAGAGAGAAAATAGGGGTGAAGGAATCCATTTACATCAAATTGACTGGCTTGAAGTTGAGAAAGTGAGCATAGCTCTACAGGCTCCTGGAGAGATTTAGTGGTTTCTGTTTTCAAATGATTTTCAAGTGATTTGAAAAGGAAAAAGAGATTCTGTTATAAAAATGTGTAAAACTGTTTAGGTTCCGTTATAAGTCATCTGAGTTATAAAAAATGTGTCTCTGATTTACCCTAAAAGTCCTTATTAACTTGCAGGTGTTCTACATTCTACAATCTGATTTCAAAGGTATAGGCTAATCTCTCAGACCAAAGTATGCAACCCTGTCTTCAGTTGTGTTTGAAATAAACAGTAATGGCTAGTATGAAAATTTTCATAATTTCTTTACCTACACATAATATGTGGCCAAAATGTAAAAAGGGACACAACTACATTTTATGTTTGAGAATTATAAATATGGAAGTCACAAAAGGCCTGCAGAAAAGACGGCTTCCACAGGTCCTTCCTCCCAGCTGCTTTTAGACTTTATAATCACTGCTGCGCAAAACAAACTGGTTGCACAGGTCCTGATCTGATCACAAATCCTTTAAACTGTCTCTCAGATGCTGATGTCCATTTGCAGACATTTTTGGCCACTTGTGTTGCTTGTACAATCATGCATGTTGCGTATGTTTATCACATCATTCTGTAAATCGGCAGCTGAATACCCTTTGTTTAACTTGAATATAAAATTTTTATCTGAAAATGCCAGTTTATCAACAATTGTGCAATACTTACTCTGGTTTTATTTTTATCTTTTGCTTTCTGAAAAGTACATTCTCTGATGCTATAGCACTAACTTTAGATTAGATTGGTTTGTTTTTATTAATGATTTAGTATATAATCGTGTTTTTGCCACCGTCACGCTGCATTTTCCACATTGTAGGACAATAAAAGTATTTCTTATTTTATTGTAACTAACAACATTAAACATCCCTTTGCATTTTGCATGTGGAAATGCTCTTACTTTCACAATTAAACATAGCCCAGAGTTCTTCTGTTTTTTTCTTCTATTTGATTTCAACAAACATTTAAGTGATCACAGATCACGGTTATTCAGGATTATTTTCCGGACACATTTTTTCCTCAAAGATGATGGGTCCCCACTATCCTTTCAATTTTTAACAATGCATCTGTCATGAACACAAGAAGCAGGACCCAGTAATCAGCCAGACAAGAGGATAAAATTAAAGAAGGTTTATTTAAACAAAAGGTCGGGAGCAGGAACCGGGATTTAACAGACAGAAATGACGGGCAGGGCAAGACAAAGCTCTTGGTTGATAAACAGTCCAGGGTCGTTACACAAGCAGGCAGGTAAAACAGGCAGGGAACAGGCAAGCTCAGAAAATCCAAAAACTGGCTAGGTCTGGTACACAGGTAAACAAGCAGGAACAGGTCAAAGAATGCTGGCAAGTGAACTGAATAAAGGCTAGTGATAGAAGTGATTGGAGCAGACCAGAAGAACTGATAACATAAAACAAAGTACAAAATTCAATTCAATAAAATTTATATAGCACCAATTCATTAAACATGTCATCTCAAGGCACCTTACAAGGTCAAATTCAATCAGATCATACAGATTGGGTCAGATTATACAGATTGGTCAAAAACTTCCTATATAAGGGAACCAGTTGATTGCATCAAAGTCTTGACAAGCAGCATTCACTCCTGGAGAATCGTAGAGCTACAGGGAGAGTCGTCTGCATTGTCCATGGCTTTGCAGCAATCCCTCATACTGAGCAAGCATAAAGCAACAGAGGAAAGAAAAACTCCCCAAAAACGGGAAGGAAAAACCTCCAGCAGAACCAGAACCAGGCTCAGTGTGAACGGTCATCTGCCTCGACTGACTGGGGGTTAGAGAAGACAGAGCAGAGACACAACAAGACCAGTGATCCAGTATTCTGTTCTACATTAGATGGTAATAGCGGATGATCTGTCTTCCCTGGATTATGTCACAGCTAACAGAACACCAGACCAGGTGTACCTACTATGAAGAAAAAGAGAGAGAACAAAAAAAGTTAAAAGCTGAAATGACAACAGTCATTTCAATGTAATGCAATGCAAAACTGGAGAACAGTAGACTGGAGAACAGTAGAACTGAGTAAAGTGAGAAATATAGGCCATGATGGCCTATAGCAGCATAACTATAGAGGTAGCTCAGGGTAAAATCAAACCACAATAGACCAGTTCATGCGTGACGTCATGCGCTACATCCGGGTCCCGCAGGTAGGCAAAAACAGTATTGTTCCCGTCTACTACCATGACAAAACAGGTGAATTAGAGCGTACTTTTAGTTCGTTTATTTTTGGAATCTAAACAATGCCTACGACTTGTTGTGCTCACGGTTGCACACACAGGCAATCCAAGTCTTTGGATGTACGTTTCTTTCGTTTACCGAAAGACGAAAGAAATGGATAATTTCAATGAAACGGATGCAGGCAGACAATCCCAATCGACTGTGGGAGCCATCATACCACGACAGAATTTGCAGTCTACACTTCATCTCCGGTAAAAACTTAATTTTGCACTGGTCATTGTTCTACTTAAATAATTATATAAATAGAAAATTAGGATATATACTTAAGTCAAGATGTAAACGTTTGTTTCGTAATAATATACGTACATGAACATTGTATGCAAACCCTATGGCATGAGTCTGTGAAAAGGACAAAAACACCAAAATAATCCTTAGTGAACAATGTTTTTTTTAACCTACCGGTGGCGGGTCTTCCTCTCTGCTGAGGCGCTGACTGTGTCCGACTCCGCTTTCGTATGTTACACAAACATGTCTGAACATCCATCCATCCATTTTCTGACCCGCTTAATCCCTCATGGGGTCGCGGGGGTTGCTGGTGCCTATGTCCCGATATAAATTGTAGCCGTCCAGTGATTTCATGGCTTTCATGCTCTCTCGTGTGTACTGGCCTGCCGTGTTGATAAAGTAGCTGTATATGTCGGCGTACGGAACACTCAGCCAGCATTTCACAGACTCGCCCCATCCCTTCAGGCTTTTGCTGTGTGGATCTGGCAGTTTGATACCATCAACCATCAACTTACTCTTAAAACGATCTTGTGATACGTTATCTAAAGAACAGAAATACGTTGAGAACTCTTCGTTTCCTTTTTTTGAGTCCGCCATTGTGATCGCCTTTTGCCTACCAGTCCGGCGCGCATGTGCGAAAAACCCAGATCAAAATAATAACAATGAACTGGTCTATAAAACCCAAACTATTCCATAAACCAAAATCCAAATCATGACAGCATCGGACAGTTCGTAACCCAATTTTGGTCGTTTCTGCTATCTTCTGCAAATGTTTTGTCTGCTTGATGCATGCCAATGATTTGACCAGTCTGTTTCAGAGACTGACATCTTTTCCACAACCACTGTATGTGTCGTTCGACATGGTTGTTTAAGAAATGAGAGGCAACTCATTGCACCAGTTAGGGTTAAATAACTTGTTGCCAGCTGAAACATAATCGTCCCTGCAGTAATTATTCAATGTGAGACTCATACCTATTTGCTTAGTTAAATCCAGGTGGTGACTTTCTAGTTTTTTGGAAAGACAGTGGATATGAGTACCCACCCACCATTCCACATTCTCTCCAAAAAATATTGCACCAGTGTTCGAGCTTGTGAAGAAAATTGGAAACTACCAAAGGTGTTCCAAAAAATCTTGTCTTCATCCTCCAATCAAACCCTCTCCATGCACATTGCTTCTCATTATTCTCCTAAATTGTAAAATTCAACTCCAGCACCCATTTATTTGTAATGTTAAGAGCATTGTCTGGTATAGCCATTAATAGGTTTCTGTATATTGATACTAGCATTATAACATTTAACAACAAATTAATAAAGTAAAGATAGTTAATGGTGGCTGTAAGGACCAAACCCTTTCCCTGAATGTTGAGACGATTGCTTTCATGAACATGCTGTATGGCAGAAAACCCAAACAGATCTTGGGTAGAAAACAGAGATACCAGAGATATCTACAGCTGTTATTTGGACACTAACTTGGTGCATTATTAAAAGTATGACATTAAAAATTCACCTCCCAGAGTGCAGTGTGAGGCGGGAATGCCGGCTCACACTTTTAAGTTCACAGTGGAAAATGCATTTTTTTTTAAAAATCACTCTTTGGTTATATGAATCCATCTTTATGAATTAATATAAGATCGATTCAAAAAAACAAAGTGAGGACCAGGAAAATGGCTTCACTTTGCTACAAACATTCCTCACTTTTCTGGTAAAATACAAATAACGGTCATCAGCAGCACGAATAGGACACACACACACACACACACACACACACACACACACACACACACACACACACACACACACACGCACACATGCACGCACGCACGCACGCATGCACGCACACACACACACACACACACACACACACACACACTCCAGAGTGTCCAAGTGGACTGTGCATGTGTGATGGTTTCTAAAGGAAACGTGCCCAGACCTGAATGCTGATGGACAATCTCTGTGAAACAATTCCTAACATGCTCTCCAGTCAACCTTCCGCATCTAGCCAAACCTAGCTGACACCCCCACCATACCTCATTCAGCCACTCCAGCACACACTTTAGTTAGTAGCAAGGTGATAGTGTAGCACCTAGCTGTTTTACAGGAAACTTTCATTGTGAGGGTCAGCTGTATTCTTGAGGATCCATTTTTTTCTTTGTTGGATTCTCCAGAAGGATTATCGCAGGAAGGTTGGTAAACAAAAGGACGTTTATGTGGGAATGTTGAAAGAAGTCGAAGATGTGTGCTCAGTCCAGCTGAATGGAATACCTTTAGATCTTTTCCAGAATACAATGTGCTGTTTCTGTATGTATTTTGTAAATTTTTATCAAATTTTTGTATTGATTATTTCTGGATTCTCAAGCTGGGCCAATTTAACATTCAATGTAATTAGTGCATAGGAGATCCTGGGCTTACTCACTAACTTCAGACTTTCTCTGTGTGTATAAAAAACAACTCATAACAAATTACATATTTTGGATTTGATTATTTAAAAAGTCTGAACAAGTCTAATGTGGTTGCTGCTGTATATGATTTTTGCTGTGTCCCGATTAAAACGATGCTCTTCATAGCACTAGCAAAAGTTGATCACTGGTAATTAAAAATGCCGCATTAGTGACAATGACAAACCTCATCACTCAATCTGCCTTAACCCTCTGTTAACGAGCTTGTAAACAGTTTTAGTTAAAATGCTATGGCAAATGATTTTCCTAAAAAGAAAAGACTACTTACAACTTAGAGCAGGCGTCATGGTGTGCCCTCCATATTTTAGCATTTTGCACAGGGCCAATAATCCAACACAACAACCACAAATTTCAGTGGCATTGGCATGTAACAGCGCATAAAAGCTCTGGCTGCAGTTAATTCCCAGCAGTGTGATTGTCCTAACTACAACCTTTAAGCCTGATGTTCTGGATCTGGCCTGGATAACCGAGAGTCTACACCAGCATCTCAGTACTATCCCAGTAGCTTTGCACAATACAGAAAATTTATTGAAAACGTATTCTTACAGTGAAAAATAATATTTTAAATGGTTGTTTAGCAGTTTTCAGTGTAGAGTGGCAGGAATGGTTGTCTGAGACACATTTATGCATTACAGACTTGATACTTTAGTTTAGGTGATGTCAATATTTAGGGAAAATCTGGAAGCTGCCACTGTGTCAACATGCTCCAGAAATTTGTTCAGTATTCAGGAGGCTTTACTCTTTGAGAAACAGAGACCACAAAACACCAGAGAAATGTCTCCTGTTCCCTGACATTTTTTTTGCAGAATTAGATTGTGTAACAAATGTGTAATATTAAATTCAAAATGTTGTTTGAACCGAAAGAAATGAGTACATCATGTGTCTTGTTTTGTATCTGTTTTTTCTTTAGGAGAAAATAGCTGTGTGACCTGCCTGTTGTGGACCAAGATTACTGACATTGTCTCAAATGATGGCATCTCACAGATGTCCATCAATACTGATCTGAGAGCATTACAATGATTTTTTTTAAAGACAACTCAACATTTTCTGGAAGACATTTGTTCCGAAGACCTTTGTAATTTTTTTTATTCTGCATTTTTTTATTCTGCATTTCCTATCTCAAAACATCTGGCTTGGAACGTATTTGGTAAAGCTCAACCTCGTCCGTCACACCTTCCTCTTTAGAACTTAGGAAACGCTTCCGGGCTTTTTTGCACCTGCATTACAGATTTAAGAGAATATTTATAAAGTAGAGCCACAGCATTTGACTTTTTGACTGGATCACATTCCTCACAGACACTGACAGTTTATTTTGGGTGTGAAGTCAGCTGCCCCACTTACAAAATCTGATAACTGTTATACCCCCGGCATCACAAACCTGTCAGTCATACAGTACATCAACCATTATGGAATCTGTGGTGGCTAGAATGGCCATGGTGACTGACTCTCCCAACCCATCGCTGAAATCCAGGACAACCCTGACAATAGATGATGACTCTTATGTGAGCACCGTCAGCCTTCCCTGCAGTCACTTCCTGTCTGCTAACATCATCACTGTCGGTAAGTGTTTGCCTATGTAACCTGCAGGTGCTTTGAGTGTGATGATAAGTTCCTGTGTCTCTAATTGAGCCAGACAATGTGCCAAAACACTTCCCGCGTGTGTGGACATGTGAAGTTGAGTGTTGTGGCAAGTATTTTGTGGTCTCTGCCGAACTGTTTCATGGGCAGTTGTTTAATGCAAAGTTGGTTTAAATGCGACAAAACACTGTTTAGATTTTTGTTGGATTCAAATGCTGGTTAAGTAACAAACTAACACAACACAGAGACATTTGGAGTTCTGGTGAATGATTTTTCAGATTATGGAGGAGATGTTGAAAACATTAGACTTGCTGATTTTATGGAAGGGAGACTTTCTGGATCAGCACCATCTTGTTTAGATTAAGCTAAAGTTACAGGATTTCTATATGTAAAACGAAAGCTGATGCTTTTTCATTTCAATAAATCATGACTTAATCATGTGGCTCCCAAGCTTTTGTCTGCCTTTGGTCCTTCTACAATTCCAAACAACATGACACATGCAGTAGAAAAAAGTGAGTCGAATATTTTAAACAAAAATGTTGTAAATGAAGGGTCCCACTGAAATAAATCAAGCCATACTCATATTGCACATAACGGTAAGGGGGTTATTTTAAAGACATTAACATTTCTGAATGAAATATTTTGTAATTAGAATACATTTATTTATCTGGAATTCTAAATCTTTATTTGCATAATACAGCTTGCACAACTGTCTGCTAAGATAGAAATAATACCTTTTTAGATTAGAGCCCACATTGCAAATTGTTTCCGAAAACCCACAAACGACCTCAAATGAAAGAAAAATCTATTTTGCAAAACCTCAATATGACTATAACAAAAATTTAGTCAACACTAACTCCAAATCATATTGAATTGGTAAATAAACACAAGTGATTACAAAAAGTAATATGAATGGCATCTTATTTATGGTGAAGTGGCATAAAAACACAGACTATCTGAATTCTGAGAACTTCTTCTGTTAACGCCACTTACAGGTAGATTTAAAGTTTTGAGTCAATGATATTTGGTTTGACCAATCCTGTAGTTTAGGATCACTCAGCAGGTGCAATTGGTTAGTGTGTGGTCCTTCCGTCTTTTAACAGACACCAGTCTGCTAGTATGAATTCAAAATCCTTTTAAAAGCTACTAAGTAGTGTGTTCCCCACTTTAATACAAAATCCAACATGGCTGCCCCATGCACAGACAGCCCTGATACTGATGCAGGTAACCATTTTAATTCTTAATTCTCCATAAAATCAGTATAAATGGTAAATTGGTTGTACTGGTACAGCACTTTTATCAAGTTCAACAACCTCAAACTCCAGTCAGTCATTCTCACACACACACACACACACACACACACACACACACACACACACACACACACACACACACACACACACACACACACACACACACACACACACACACACACAGACAGACAGACAGACAGACAGACAGACAGACAGACAGACACACACTCCCTGATGGTGGTGAGCTATGTTAGTAACCACAGCTGCCCTGAAGCAGACTGACAGAAGCAAGGCTGCCACACATTGGTGCCACCGATGTATGACGATGTATGTTCCCTCTGACCATCACCAGCAAGCAATGCGGCGGAAGTGTCTTGCTCAAGGACACAACAATTGAGATGGTCAGAGCAGGGGATTGAACCCTGACAGGACAAACTCCCTAGCTCTTGCGAGTTAGGGAGAGTCAGAAAACAGGACTCCGAGCAGTAAACAGCAGAATGCAAAAAGGGAGAACAATAGAGTGGTCAGCTCTGCAGGCCGGGACTCAGCTCCGGGGCCATTTCAAATAGATTCAATACGTCTAAGATTGGACTACTGGCGGACTTCAAGGACACAGTGACAGTTTAGGACCTTCCTAGTTCTAAAACATAGTTTATCCTGGCCAAGCACGGAAGAAAAATAACAAAATAAAACAAATGTCGTTCACTTGTTTTGCCAGCTGTTTCTGAGATAAAATTTGGAGACAGTGCATCCACTGGGTCTCAAGGCGATACAGTTTTACTTCAGTTCAGGAGGCAAAAATTATGAAAACCTCAGTTAGTCGACTAAGAATCGAGGGTACCTTTGTCTCATTGAAAATCTGTTTTAGATTGTCTTATTTTTTCTTTTTATTTATTAATTTTGTAACTATTTGAACTTATGACTATAAGGATTTTACGTCATAAATAGACTTAAAATTTAGCTCCTAAATAGAACTCCATTCTATTTAGGAGCTTACCCTTCCAGTAAGGAAAGTTTATCATATAATTATTTTTTTTGTAGGGTGTCAGGACTAGTCTAGATAGATGTACGCTTGCACAGGATAAGTGATGACTCTGTCACTTTAAGAAACTCACACCATGCTGTCAGAGAAGAGCTGGTGTTGATTTTTGCATGTATGTAGTATGCATGCCATTTTATGTTTGAGTTAATAAATGGCAATCTTGATATCATCATATCAGAAATCTTGATATCATCACATATTTTCTGTTCTGTGTCTAGCCAAAACATTGGAGCCTATTTGCAAATAATTGGTAAGGCAAGGCAAATTTATTGATATAGCCCAATTCAGTACAGGGACAATGCAAAGTGCTTTACATGATTAAAATATAGCAAATTAAAACAGAATAAAAGCAAGTAGGAATCAAATGTAGATAGAAAATAGAACAAAAAAGTGGTGATTCAGTTAACTAGAACAGTTGAAAGCAATCCTAAACAAATGTGTTTTTAATCTTGATTTAAAGGAACTCAAGCTTTCCGCACCTTTACAATTTACTGGAAGTTTGTTCCAGATAAGTGGAGCATAGGAACTAAATGCTGCTTCTCCTTGTTTAGTTCTGGTTCTAGGTAAGCAGAGCAGACTGGAGCCAGAAGACCTGAGTGGTCTGGAGGGTTGATACACTGATAACAAGTCTGTGATGTATTTAGGTGCTAAGCCATTCAGGGATTTATAGACTAACAGAAGTATTTTAAAGTCTATTCTCTGAGATACAGGGAGCCAGTGTAATGACTTTAGAACTGGGGTTGGAACTTGGTGGTGAAAATGAGGCAGATCTAGCCCTCCTTTATCTAGAAATTTAGAGATGGAGGAGTCCAGAGATTTAGCCCTGTCCAATGATGGTTTATCTAGGATAATTGAGAATAAGTAATTAATTCTAGGTAAAAGTATAATTTTAATTGAAGCAACCATTCCCATAAGTGAAATTGGTAGAGATTTCCATTTGGCAAGATCATCTTCTATTTTATTTAAAAGAGGTACATGATTACGTTTTGTTAAATCCGTCAGTTTAAAGAACACACTAATAACCATATATTCAATGTTCCTTGGCTGTAGTTGTAAATCTAGGGGGGTTCTGTAAAGAACAGTTATATGGCAGTACTGTAGATTTTGACCAATTTATAGAGTAATCTGAGTAAGATTCTAGTAATCCAGTTACTTGAGAGAGAGAGGTGTTTGAGTGCTAGAGATAAAGTAATACACAAAGACTGATTTTATGCTCTATTTTATGCATTTTATACTTTTAATATCATTAGTTTGTCTAATTGTTGCTGCTAGTGGTTAAATAAACATAGCAAACAGTGAGGGAGAAAACGGGCATTCTTGCCTGGTGCCTCTATGGAGACAAAAACTGGTTATTTCTCTTGACACATGCGGTTGGGAAACTGTATGGAATATTTAACCAATTTATAAACAAAAAGTTCCAAAACCAAATGTATGTAGAGTAGTTACCTCTATCAAATACTTGTTCTGCATCTAAAGATAATATATTGGATTGAATGTTTTTACTATAGGAATAATCTATTGTCACCTTGGCGTTCCGATCCTCGGCTGCAGAAGCTGGCTCTTGGGACGTGGAATGTCACCTCTCTGGTGGGGAAGGAGCCTGAGCTTGTGCGCGAGGTTGAGAGGTTCCGACTAGAGATAGTCGGACTCACCTCGACGCACCGCTCTGGCTCCGGAACCAGTCTCCTTGAGAGGGGCTGGACATTCTTCCACTCTGGAGTTGCCCATGGTGAGAGGCGCCGAGCTGGGGTTGGCATACTTGTTGCCCCCCATCTCGGTGCCTGCACGTTGGGGTTTTCCCCGGTGAACGAGAGGGTGGCCTCCCTCCGCATTCGTGTGGGGGGACGGGTTCTGACTGTTGTTTGCGCTTATGCGCCAAACAGCAGTTCAGATTACCCACCCTTTTTGGAGTCCTTGGAAGGGGTACTGGAGAGTGCCCCTCCTGGGGACTCCCTCGTTTTGCTGGGGGACTTCAATGCTCACGTGGGCAATGACAGTGGGACCTGGAGAGGCGTGGTTGGGAGGAATGGCCCACCTGATCTGAACTCGAGTGGTGTTTTGTTGTTGGACTTCTGTGCTCGTCATGGACTGTCCATCACAAACACCATGTTCAAGCATAAGGGTGTCCATATGTGCTCTTGGCACCAGGACACCCTAGGTCGCAGTTCAATGATCGACTTTGTTGTCGTTTCATCTGACCTGCGGCCGCATGTCTTGGACACTCGGGTGAAGAGAGGGGCGGAGCTCTCCACCGACCATTACCTGGTGGTGAGTTGGCTCCGATGGCGGGGGAGGAAGCCGGTCCGACCGGGCAGGCCCAAACGCACTGTGAGGGTTTGCTGGGAACGTCTGGCGGAGTCCCCTGTGAGGCGGAGCTTTAACTCCCACCTCCGGGAGAACTTTAAACACGTCCCGAGGGAGGCGGGGGACATTGAGTCTGAATGGACCATGTTCCACGCCTCTATTGCTGAGGCGGCTAGTCGGAGCTGTGGCCGCAAGGTTGTCGGTGCATGTCGTGGCGGCAAGCCCTCGAACCCGCTGGTGGACACCAGCGGTGAGGGAAGCCGTCAAGCTGAAGAAGGAGTCCTATCGGGCTTTTTTGGCCTGTGGGACTCCGGAAGCAGCTGATGTGTACCGGCAGTCGAAGCGGCAGGCGGCTCGGCTGGTCGCCGAGGCAAAAACTCGGGCGTGGGAAGAGTTCGGAGAGGCCATGGAGAAAGACTTCCGTACGGCTTCGAAGCGATTCTGGTCCACCATCCGGCGTCTCAGGAGGGGGAAGCAGTGCAGCACCAACACTGTTTACAGTGGGGGTGGTGTGCTGCTGACCTCGACTCGGGACGTCGTGCGTCGGTGGGCGGAATACTTCGAAGACCTCCTTAATCCCACCAACACGTCTTCCATTGAGGAAGCAGAGCCTGAGGACTCTGGGTCGGGTTCTCCCATCTCTGGTGCTGAGGTTGCCGAGGTTGTTAAAAAGCTCCTCGGTGGCAAGGCTCCGGGGGTGGATGAGATTCGCCCTGAGTACCTTAAGGCTCTGGATGTTGTGGGGCTGTGTTGGTTAACGCGGCTCTGCAACATTGCGTGGACATCGGGGGCAGTTCCCCTGGATTGGCAGACTGGGGTGGTGGTCCCCCTATTTAAAAAGGGGGACCGGAGGGTGTGTTCCAACTACAGAGGAATCACACTCTTAAGCCTCCCTGGTAAGGTCTATTCAGGGGTTCTGGAAAGGAGGGTCTGTCGGATAGTCGAATCTCGGATTCAGGAAGAGCAGTGTGGTTTTCGTCCTGGCCGTGGAACACTGGACCAGCTCTATACCCTCAGCAGGATTCTTGAGGGGGCATGGGAGTTTGCCCAACCAGTCTACATGTGTTTTGTGGATCTGGAGAAGGCATTCGACCGTGTCCCCCGGGGGATCCTGTGGGGGGTACTCCGGGAGTATGGAGTACCGGACCCTTTAATAAGGGCTGTCAGGTCTCTGTACGACCGGTGTCAGAGTCTGGTCCGCATTGCCGGCAGTAAGTCGGACTCGTTTCCGGTGAGGGTTGGACTCCGCCAAGGCTGCCCTTTGTCACCGATTCTGTTCATAACTTTTATGGACAGAATTTCTAGGCGCAGCCAAGGTGTTGAGGGGATCCGCTTTGGTTGCCTTAGGATTGCGTCTCTGCTATTCGCGGATGACGTGGTCCTATTGGCTTCATCAGGGCGTGATCTACAGCTCTCACTGGAGCGGTTCGCAGCCGAGTGCGAAGCGGCCGGGATGAAAATCAGTGCCTCCAAATCCGAGACCATGGTCTTGAACCGGAAAAGGGTAGAGTGCCTTCTCCGGGTTGGGGAGGATGTCCTGCCCCTAGTGGAGGAGTTCAAGTATCTTGGGGTCTTGTTCACGAATGAGGGGAAGATGGAGCGGGAGATCGACAGGCGGATTGGTGCAGCGTCTGCTGTGAAGCGGGCGCTGTACCGATCCGTTGTGGTGAAGAGAGAGCTGAGCCAAAAGGCGAAGCTCTCGATTTACCGGTCGATCTACGTTCCTACCCTCATCTATGGTCACGAGCTTTGGGTCGTGACCGAAAGAACGAGATCCCGGATACAAGCGGCTGAAATGAGTTTTCTCCGTAGTTTGTCTGGGCTCTCCCTTAGAGATAGGGTGAGGAGCTCAGTCATCCGGGGAGGACTCAGAGTAGAGCCGCTGCTCCTCCACGTCGAGAGGAGCCAGTTGAGGTGGCTCGGGCATCTGGTCAGGATGCCTCCGGGACGCCTCCCTGGAGAGGTGTTCCGGGCACGTCCCACCGGGAGGAGGCCCAGGGGAAGACCCAGGACACGCTGGAGGGACTATGTCTCCCGGCTGGCCTGGGAACGCCTTGGGGTTCCTCCTGAGGAGCTGGCCCAAGTGGCTGGGGAGAGGGACGTCTGGGCCTCCCTACTGAAGCTGCTAACCCCGCGACCCGACCCCGGATAAGCGGAAGACAACGGACGGACGGTTAATCTATTAAATTAAGTAATCTGCATGCATTTGTGGATGACTGCCTTCCTTTTATGAAACCAGTTTGTTCAGGGTGTATTATGAGAAGAGTGACTTTTTCTAATCATTCTGCAAGGGCTTTAGAGATTATTTTAATATCTACATTAATAAGGGATATGGGGCAATAAGTGGTAGGAAACATAGGATTTTTGCCTGGTTTAAGCAGGAGACTAATGGTAGAAGAATTCATATTAGTGTCATAGTTTGAGTTCCTGCCTCAGTTTTAATTTCTGTTTTTAGGTTCTTGTTTTCTATTTTAGCTTGTGTCCTGTTTCAGTCTTGGTTTGAGTTCCATCTTAGGTTGGGTCTTGTCATTTATTTTGTGTTTCAGATTGGTTCTTGAGCTGTTTTTTAGTTTAACCTGTTTTCACATGTCAGTAGTTCAGTTCCACTTCCCTGATCAGCTCCTCCTAGTCTAATTAGTTTGATTCCATTCACCTGCTCACTCCCCTACTTATGCCTGCCTCTGTTCCTTGCACTCTGCCCGATCATTGTGTGTGTTTTTTCCCTGCCTGGGGTAAGTCAGATCCTGCCAGTTTTTCTGTTTCGCCTGTTCTGCCTGAAACCCTACCTGATTCTGTTAGTTTTTGCCTTAATTATTTGACCTGTTCTGCTCACTTTGTTTTATTAGACCAGCCTGACTTCTGTCCAGCTTATTTTAGGTTGTTGGCTGTGGACTGTTTGAGTTTTTTTTGGTCACTGCCTCCTAGTTTTTTGGCTTGGTGCCCTTTTTGGTTTTCTGCCTGTTTTTGCTCTGTTAATAAATCACCTTCTTCATTACAACCTTTTGATTGTCTGGCTGAATTCAGGGTCCTCTGTTTCTGATTCATGACAATTAGCCATGGATCTGCCGTTTTCCATAGCTTCCTACAATATTCTGTGGAAAGTTGATGCCAGAATATTCCAGAATTCTTTATAAAATTCCACTGGAAATCCATCTGGACTCAAAGCATTTTTATTGGGCATGCTTTTAAGAGCTTCCTGAATTTCAACTGTTCCGGGATCATCATTTGACTATCTGATAATATAGGAAGTTTTATTTTATCCAGAAATTGATCGGCCATTATTTGATTATTTGGTTTAGCTGTGATGTGTATAAGGATTTGTAGTAATCTCAGTAGGTGTTGTTTATACTTCCAGGATCATATAATGTTTTACCAGTTTAATCTGTAATTGCAAATATAGTTGTTTTTTCTTCATTTATGTTAGTTGATTGGCCAAGGTATTTTGTTTTTCAATATATTCGTGGCAGGCTCAGAAAAGGAAGATCCAGTTTACAAGGCAGACAGACAGTTAGTTTTCTGTGAATGTTTATTGATAACAGAAACGGAGCGGGCGGCGTTGGCGTCTTCAGCAGGAACCTCTGGTCTTAATGTCCAGTTCTGATCTAGTGATGGAAGTAGGTTCCAGCTGGCTGGCTGCCAACACGGCACAGCGGTATGTCAAGCTCAGAGAGTCCGAGGCGCTGAGCTATCGGTGGTCGGTGGACAAGCAGAAGGTCAGAACCGTGTAGACGAGTGTGGGCAGGAAGATCCAGAGTGCAAAGCCAGAGCCGATGTCGGAGACGTAGTCAGTGGTCGAATCCAGGAGGTCAGAGAGCCGGTGAGGTGCCGAGGGACAATCCAGGACGAAGTCGGGTCACAGTTCCAGGTTTGGTACACAGTGCAGCTGACAGACTGGACGAGGGCAGGCAAGCTCGGTAGTAGGGAAACGGTTCTGGTCGGTACACGGTCAGACAGAGATCAGGTAGGTAGTCAGGTCGGATGGATGTCTGAAGACAGGTCAGGCAAACAGATCAGGCAGGAACAGGCAGACACTGAGGTCAAGAGGCAGAACGGGTCAAGATCAGGATCAGGAAGTCAGAATAAAGAACGCTGGAATAAGTCTCACAATAAGGGTCGAAATAATCTGTCACTGATGACTGGTCTGAAGCCTGGACTTATTACAGGTCATAAACAATTGGGCCATATATACCGACAATACATAATTTTTCGTTATGAATAGATATGTTTATTATTATAGCACTACCTTTAGGATCTATAATTGTGTCTAATATTGTAAAACTAACGTTTTTGTGGATTAAAATTCCTACTCCTCTTTGTCGAGAGTTATAGCAGACGGAAAACATGTTAAGGAACTCAGGTGAGTTAAGATCCTTTACAGTTGTAGCTGACTTAATTTTTTGCAATAACACAGCATCTGCCTTTAATCTTTAAAACTGGTTAAAATGTTCAACCTTTTCTCTCTGGTGCCAGGTCCATGCACATTCCATGTCACAAACCTTAGCTTTACCATAGGTGTGTGGAAAGCTGAAGTTGGAAAGCGCATGTCCCTACAGAAACAGACATACACAGACCCAGGTGACATCATATAAAGTGATTGTGGTTGTCTGATCCGCAGAAAAGAAGCAGAGGAATACGATGAAGAAAGACAGAGAATTAAGAGGGTACAGAGAATGAGAAGGGGATGAAAGAAAAAGGATTATGACCCATAACACAGAAACCCAGCTGTAACTTAACCCACATACACTGCAAAAATCCTGCTGAGCTGTGCATACATTTAATTTATCACCATGTTCAATTCTATTCTCTTTTAATCAGTGTTACATGCTCTAAATTCACCTGTTATGCTGCTAATAAAGCCATGGAGTTACCCCCCAATCTCTGAACAGCTGTCCATTAATATAAAGCTTATCTACAGCAAGCCCTGGTGCCCTCAGCCATGTATTTCTTCCTGATTGTGAATAATACTGGCCTGCGATCAAGGATTTATTTTTAAAACTGGTTATTGATGCTGAAATTCGTTACTCACAGCTCTCTGCCATAACTCTGCTCCTTTTGCTTTTAATGCTCGAATTTAGCTGCAGCTGGCCAAGGCCGGGTTTTATCTGGCTTCTTACCTCCAAGCCGGTGAACACATTGCAAGGTGATGTTTTTTTTAATTATCTAATCTCCTGGAAGCTTCAGATGCTGCCAAAGGAACCTGGCATCCTAATCGTGCTGCTTTGGGATACCAGCAAAGACAAGGGTATCTCTCATACTTCGGGCCTGAATTAACTCTTGCATCTTCCTATTTTCACCGGACAGCTGAATCATCCCATCGGTAAGCTTCCTGACTTCTTCTCTTAGTGATTAATTCTCGACGGTGACAGAAGGTAGTTGTTCCTGGCTGCATTCCAGCGACTCCCTCAGGGCTTGAAATTCCTTGTGTAGGACCTCTACCAAGGTGAAACGGACATCCAGACTAGTTAGCTTTTTTTAACTATTTAACTATTCCAGAACGTCGCTGTAGCTCCTATCTGTAGATATCAACCTGCCAAGGACAATGATGGTGCACTTCTACCCGTACATCATTGAGTCCATTCTCATCTCCTCCACCAGACTGCAGCATACTGCAGTGTGTCATCCGGTCTGCAAGGTGATTGGCTGCAATCTTCCATTTCTCCAGGACCTGTACGCCTCCAGGACTCTGAGGCGTGCAGGGAAGATTGTGGCTGATCCCTCGCACCACAGTCACAGACTATTTCAGACACTTCCCTCTGGCAGGAGGCTGTGGTCCATCAGGACCAAAACCTCACGTCACAAGAACAGCTTTTTTCCCCATCTGCTACTGGCCTTAATAACAAGGCCAAGAGCCACCTGTGACACTGGACACTGCATCTCTTCCCCATTCAAGACATAGAAGCTTCTGCGTTACATTAACGCACAGGCTACTGTGTGTATATAACTTCTGTATATATAAATCTATTCTATTTTATTTTGTCTGCACCATCAACAGCAAGTCAAATTCCTTGTAAGTGCAAACCTACTTGGCAATAAACTTGATTCTGATTCTGATTTCTGATATCGTGGAAGTGCCGTTGGTCAAGCTTGAACGAGAGCGTTTTGTTTATGGTGTGTTCATGGTTGTGGAACTTTTTGGCTTCCACCATTACAATGCTGCCAAATCACTCACCCAGGTAGCTCTCAAGGCTGGGGTGGATCGGATTTATATTATGTGTATACCACCATTTTTACTTAAGCACAGCTTTCATGAGATCTCAGCCAATCATCTCCTCTCCCAAGCCACAAAAAGTATTCTTTTTTTAGATTTTCTGGCTCACAATCTGCTTTAATTCCCTATCTTTAATCAGTAAAAAGGGGTTGGAAATCAGCTGGTTCCACACTGCTGGATTTCAAAGTTGCATTGAGTTTCATATTCTGGGTTTTGTTTTGTTTTATGTTATTTAATTAGTCAGTTCACTTCCCTGTCTTAGGTTCAATTTCTGTCTTGAGTTCTGTCTTGTTTGGTTTCTATTATAGCTTGTGTATTGTTTTAGTTTACCCCGGCATATTATTAGTTTTAGTCTTAGTGGTTATTTATGTTCCGTATCCTGTCGTAGTGGTAGTTCTGGTTTCCATTATGTGCTTGTGTTCTGTTCAGTCCAGCTTATCTTCTGTTTCCTGCCACTTGTCCTGTCAGCCCTTCAGCCATTTCCTTGATCTCTTCCACCTGTTCAGCTTAATTGGTTTTCACTCTGCTTACCTGTGCCTAAGCCTATTTAAGCCTGCCTCTGCCAACACTTTCCTGCCATCAGTAGGTGGTGGTATGCACCTATAAGTTGTTTGCGATCCGCCAATAAAAGGAAAGAAGAAGAAGAACACTTTCCTGCCAGAACGTCATTTCTCATTCACCTGTCCACTGGTAAGAGCACCCCAGAACTCTTGTTATCTGCCTGTCTAATTTCCTGTCCTGATCCCATTGCCTATTTTTGAGTCTACCCAGTTCCTGTCAGTTTTTGTTTTTTGCGTCGCCTGGATGTCTGCTCTGTACCCCGCTGTGGATTGTTTTTTGTCTGTCTGGCTGACCCATCATCACATCAATAAATCTCTTAAGCATTCAAGTGTCTGGCTGAATACCGGGTTCTCCTCCTGCTAAGATCATCACAGAACGTTCTAGCCATTATGAACCCGTCGCCAACACTTTTTTCCTGATCAGGAAGAGCTATGCTTTGTGAGCCCTGTTTTTCGCCTAGCGTGCCGGCTCACGCCGATCACTCACCCCAAGCCTCAAGTCTGTCTCCCCCAGAGTGTTTCCATTCGGACCCAGACTGGTTTGTCGAGGTTGACAAGGAGGTGGTGCAGGATATCTATCAATCCTTATGTAATTTTGTCTGTGTTGTGTGCACCTGCCTGTTGCTTTAATCCTATAAATTTCCCCATCATGAGATATATAAAGGATTAGCTAATGTTGTCTTAAATAACACTTTTTAATAGGATATATGTACTGGGTTCTTTCAAGGTCTTAATTACATTTTCTGTGTGGGCTCCAGTAACATATGATAGATAATATCTACTTTGAAAGTTAACATGAACTGCTGCTGAAGATGACTGCTCTTATCTACCTGGATGTTCTCTGGAGGATTGAAACGCCTCTGTCAGTGACGTCATTCTGTGGGTCTGGGTCTGTCGGGGCAATGAGAGAAGATTCGTCTCCTCTCCTTTTCTGTCGCCCGATGTTTTCTTGCTCATGGTTTTTCACGTGCTTATATAAAATTGTTGTGTTTCCACTGAATTTAACAGGCTTTTTACAAAACATACAGGTTGACTTCATTTACGGTATTAAAATAGAGCCAAACGGCGCTACTTTCCCTCTTCTTGTTTTTCCGCTGTTGTGGTCTCTCTCCCTCTCTCTCTCCGAGTCTGAGCAGCAGCGCGGTTGTTTGAGTGTTGAGTTTGTGCGAGAGCTGAGTGGGCGTGCCAGGCTGAGCCTGCGTGCTGATTAGCTGGTGCCTCTGAGCCATGTACGAGAGGGGAGGGGGAGCAGCAAAGTGCTGTGATACAGACTGGGAGACTGGTGAAGCTGCCGCAGTCGCGCGCGCCCTGACTGACACTCTGACCATTTTAATGGTCAGTCAGAGTGTCAGTTTTGGGCCCCCCCTCTGTCCTGGGCCCGGGACAACTGACCCTTCCCCCCCCCCCCCCCTTGTCGGCGGGCGTGCCTCTTAATATCATTTGACAAAAAAGAGCAAGACTGAGTCTTACTTAAACAATTCTCCTAGCTTCAGATTTCTCATGATAAAAGGCTGATTTGCTGAGAGATTCATCCCAACCATTTCTCTGCCTTCTCTATTGTTTTCTCTGGATGAAGAGCTTCAGGGTTAATGAGGTTCTTTCCTCAGTGCTTGACCTCCCTGGTGATACAGTATTTCGAGATCTCTTTTATTTATAGTAATGGTTGAAATGGAAACTGGAAATTTTGTTGAGTTGTGCAGAAGATTTAGGTTTGGTTGTGGCGCATAATCTCTATAGACTCAGTTTATGTTCCATAAGGTTTTTGAAAGGGATATTTTAATGAATGAAATTGTACTTTTTTTAAATTTACAATAATGATATGAATGAAATGTTACAAGCATGAGAAAATCCATGCTCCTGATTTTCAGTCAGCTACAGCTCTTAAAATGGGAAGTTACATTTTCATGCTAAACCATGCATTATTATGGAGGACCAAGTCTTCCATATCTAAAAATAAATACAGAAATAAATAAATGCTCAATAAATAAATAAGTATACAATTAATTGCCACCAAATTAATAAATGTAGGTAGAAATTAAATTATACAGTGAGACATAAATGTATATATCTCATTTAATTAGCTTATTTATTTATTTGCCTTTGTAATAATTACCTTATTTATTTATTGTGCGTTATAATCTTCAACTTTATTTATTAATTACTTATATTTTTAAGTATTTATTTATGTGCATGTTATAATATTTTTGTCTGTTTTATTCTTCCTTTGTATTTTTTTACCCTATATATTTCTGTGATGCTATTTATTTCTGCCTGTCCTTTTTACATTTCTGCCTGTCCTTTTCACATTTCTGTATGCATTTCTGCCTCATTATGCAAATGAGGAGGGGCTGTGTCTTAAGGGCTCAACTTCTTCCCATTGGTTGGTTAGCATTTTACTGCATCGGTCAAACCTACATGGCTTTTCCCCGCACTAAAGCATTGTTTAATAATGTCAAACTCAGCAGTCAGACGTTCAGTGTCCGACCTCTTAAGGGAAGCTGCTAATAGACTGGAAGAATTAGAACGCTGTACATTTGGGATCTGAATGTTTTTTTATGGTTTCAGATTCGGTTTTTCCAGATCAGTAACTCATCGGCGGATGATTTCTTCTACAAAACAGACACCTCTCTGCAACCACAGCAAGGCAGACAGTGAGCTACAACCGTAGTTTCCTCAAAACGAGTCTCCCACCGCGCTGGGTGAATTACATTGGACCCTATGCAGAGCTCGCTTGATAAGAAAATACTGTAGTTGATTATAAAAGGCACAATATGAATTATCAGATTCACATCCTGGCAATAAAAAGCACTACAGATTATCATTATTCTATCCATGTTGGTCTAATTTGTGAAGGAGGCGGAGTTTCATCAAGCCGAGCCAACATTTCCCCTCAGCTGCAACACTTGGGGTTCACGCTGCGTCTTTACGCATGATCCAGCACCGCAGTGAAGTTGGTTTGAATTTGGATATTGGACATTACAGCTCCACGGAGTCATCAGGATCTAGCTCATGGTTAATCCGATTGAGGGACTCCGATTTCGGCCAGCGTCTCTCAGCTGCTCCCTCCTCCCACACGCGGTGGTGCATTTAGGGACTGTCAAAAACCTTTTGAACCAAGCTCTCTTGAGAAATAAAAATCAATAAATGTATTATCTTGTGACCAGCTAAGATAAACTAATATAAACTGATGTCAATAGATAAAATCTGTAAGGCACATTTATTTTTATTCATTTTTAAGCTATTTCCAATTTTCAAGACAAAAATTGGGACTTTTCCTTACAGATGTTTTTTAGTGGCTTGATTTTATATTAGTTTTGTCATAGGTGGTCACAAGATACGGAATTTATTGACTTTTGTTTCTCAAGAGTGCTTGGTTCAAATGTTTTTTGACGGTCCCTAAATGCACCACCGCGTGTGGGAGGAGGGAGCAGCTGAGAGACGCTGGCCGAAATCGGAGTCCCTCAACCGGATCAACCATGAGCTAGATCCTGTTGACTCCGTGGAGTCAACGGGACTTTTATAATCAACTACAGTATTTTCTTATCAAGCGAGCTCTGCATAGGGTCCAATGTAATTCACCCAGCGCGATGGGAGACTCGTTTTGAGGAAACTATGGTTGTAGCTCAGTGTCTGCCTTGCTGTGGTTACAGAGAGGTGTCTGTTTTGTAGAATAAATCATCCGCCAATGAGTTATTGACCTGGAAAAGCAGAATCTGAAACCATAAAAAAACATTCAGATCCCAAATGTACAGTGTTCTAACTCTTCCAGTCTATTAGCAGCTTTCCTTAAGAGGTCGGCCACTGAACGTCTGACTGCTGAGTTTGACATTACTTAAGCTTTAGTGCGGGGAAAAGCCATGTAGATTTGACCGATGCAGTAAAATGCTAACCAACCAATGGGAAGAAGTTGAGCCCTTAAGACACAGCCCCTCCTCATTTGCATAATGAGGCAGAAATGCATACAGAAATGTAAAAAGGACAGGCAGAAATGTAAATACGACAGGCAGAAATAAATAGCATCACAGAAATATATAGGGTAAAAAAATACAAAGGAAGAATAAAACAGACAAAAATATTATAACATGCACATAAATAAATACTTAAAAAATATAAGTAATTAATAAATAAAGTTGAAGATTATAACGCACAATAAATAAATAAGGTAATTATTACAAAGGCAAATAAATAAATAAGCTAATTAAAAGAGATATATACATTTATGTCTCACTGTATAATTTAATTTCTACCTACATTTATTAATTTGGTGGCAATTAATTGTATTCTTATTTATTTATTGAGCATTTATTTATTTCTGTATTTATTTTTAGATATGGAAGACTTGGTCCTCCATACATTATAGTTGTAATTTTACTAAAATTGTGGTGGTAGAGAGAGGATGCTATTTTATTGAAAACATAGCACATGCTGAAAGTCAAATACCTTTGTCTGAATGATGTGAAAGAAGTAGTGAAGGCTAGGGGGTGCAAGTGATGTAATGAACATATCATTAAATATTGAATAGCTGTAATGAACTGAGACAGAGGACCCAGCGCAACAGTGTAATTGTAGAGAGATTTTTCTTGGTGGCTGTTATAAACAGACAAACACATCATTTAACAGTGGCTTTTAAAGAGGGAAAAGTTGTGTTAGAGCCATAAATAGAAACTATTTAAGTTATTTGTATGATGGTTTCCTTTGTATTTTTATCATATTCAGTAAGAAGATTTGTTCAGGCCATTTTATTGTAAAGTTTAGTTTTACTTTGAAAGGCTTGCTTCCTGTCGAGCCGTATATTGTATTAGAAAAAACTATGGACGGATTATTTAGACACGGAGCAATAGAGTTTTTGACCGTATAAATCGTGTATGACTTGGAAAAGGAAGAACTTAATTTTTTATAGATACATTTTTTTTTTTGTTAAAATTCCAAGTTTGCACGCGTCCTTTACTTCCAGTGTCTAAGGAATGACACCGAAATTTGGATCTCTTGACATACCAAGTGCCTTTTTAAAATAAAGTATAATAATTAAATTAATAATTATTCTACCATTTTGTAGAATATTCTTGTATTTCCCTTTTACTTGACCCCATGTTCTAGTGGGTCCCGTGGAGGCTCTGATATAAAGAACAAAGTAAATATGACATTATTGAAAAGCAAAAATACATACTGTAGAAAGTGATAGAAACATCTACCTTGGACAGTATTTACGCATTAATTTGTCAGCTACTTTTTGCCAGCCCTCTCTCCTGGCTTTAGCAGACTTTGAGGTGTTACCTGTCATTTTAATTAATGACTGAAATTGGCATAACCTTCCATTAAAAGCTCTTGTTCTGCTTGAGAGAAAAGCTGTGCACGTTCTTTGGCCATGCTGAACAGCCAATAGCAGCGTTGCTGATCATTGATTCTACTACCGAAACATTTCCCCTTTTAAACAAACGCATGAACTCACAGTTATCTCAGATAACTCAATCCAGCGATACTAATCATAAACAACAGGTGTGTTCGAAGAACCCAATTAGCTGGATCATGATTAGCCGGATGAAATCATCTTGGATGTGTCATTTGATCTTGGATGTTTTAAGCGACGTACGAAGAACAGGCCCCAGAAAACAAACCTAAAACAATAACTGCAAAATAAACCTCAAAACAGAGAAAACTAAACCATGGCAGATCGCAAGTAAAACGTATTACATAAACAGAATCAAAGTACAAAACCACACAAATCCCACACTATGGCACAAATCAAACTAAGACAGAACCTAAACTAAAACAGAACTCAAACTATGACAATAGTATGTCAATAAGGGAGGAGGTTATGAAACAGGATTCTAACCCACTAACTATATCAAAGACTGCAACTATTATTTTACCAAGAAAGTTATTGTAATTTGTAAATAAGTGAATGATATATTAATATTTATTCAGCCCATGACAAGTAACATTTAATAGTTCATTGTATGTTGTCATGACAAAATCTTGTGTCAAGATATTATATCACACATTCATAACATATTTGGTTGTGAGTTTGTATAGTCATTATATTTTAGAACAATTCAAAGCTATGTTGTGTAGGGTGTAGTGGAAAGCATCTAAATAGTAAATAACCTGATCCTCCACACCTAACCACAGACTTGTAGTTGCACTGAAAGTCAAATATAGGAAGTACGAGCTGTACAGCCCCTGCTTGGTGTTATTATTTCTGTTTTGTACACATTCAAAACCCAGAGTGGCAAGTTGCAATTTGACTAAAATCATTTAATAATGTTAGATGTCTTGGCTTATGTGAATGTGGTGGGATGGTGTTCTTCCCTCCCCACTCTGTGCACCGGGTGCAGCAAGCGGCACGCAGTTGATTGGTGGGCAGGGCGGATGGCTTTATAGCTGAGCAGGCCGCTGCGAGGTGCGTGTGTCGTTGTTTCCTCTACTACATGTCGGCTGCCTAAGTGGTTGGTGTGCCTGATCTGCTCATCTGAATCGTAAGAGCCATTTGTACCATCTGTGGCTGTGATTGTGGTCGAGTTTTGGTGCTATACCTGCCGTGCATTTCTGCAGCGTTGCTTCGCTGGCGGCCACGGCTGGAGGTTGTTGTGGCTTCCATCTAGTCCTCGCCTGCTGGTCCACTCCGTCCCTGGTGGGGTTGCGACTCCATTCCTGGGTAAGCTACATGTGAGGCTTTTAATATACTGTATCTAAAGCCACAGGTCTTTTAACAAGTTTCCTGATTTAGGATGGTCTTGGAGTTGCAGCGCTTCGGACGCTCTGCTGTCTTGTCTTGTCTTCTTGGTGTTTGTTTGGGCCGCTTGCATTGAGACCGGTTGCTGCTTGGACAGGTTGAGCGAGCGGGGCAAGAGTCCTCTGGCCAATTGAAAGGCATTTGGAATTAGACGCCTTTTGGATCCATCATTTGAAGTGCTTTTGTTTTCTTGTACAGTTTCTTTATTATTGAAACTAATGTGTGTGCTTTCTTTGTTTTTGTCTTACTAATTTGTTTTCTTTTGCAATACATGTTTTGTTCATTTTTTTTTTTGGAACAATTGGAATTGTCTTAATTTTTTTCTGATCCCTTTTAAAAGACCGAGTAGTAGGCCTGAAGTTATGTTTTTTAAAAGGAGAAATTTGTTTAATAAAAAGATTGTGGACTACTGTCTTCTGGTGCGTCTTGTTTAACCTACCCTCCGGTCACATTAAATAGGAAGATTTTTCAACTTCTCATTCTTGCGTGAATATTTTACCAGCAATGAATTAAATTTACATACAAGCTTTAAAATAATGGCAAAGCTAAGAGCTTGAATGTGTTTGCTAGCTTTGTAATCTTTGGCTTTGGAAAGTAAGAACCCAGCCAGAGGTGCATTTCACAAAGCAAGTTTAATGAAAACTCTAAGTTTGTTAATTATGAAATTAGAGTTTTCTATTTCACGAAGAGAGGTCATTCAACCGCTATGTCTTATACCCGAACATTCTCCCTAGAATTAACCCAGTCAGGAGCAGTTTTTCCTCAATGAACTCAGTGTCCTCTGTCTCCGCCCTCCTTAAAGCCACTCATGCCATTTAATTTCCTGTTTCAGTCAGGAGAGTTGTGTTGTAGTTGTGAGCGAACCGTAAAAAAATTCAGTCAGTAAGTGTCAGGATTTGTCTTCAGCGAACTCAGAACCACACACACGGAGCTAAAATTGAGAGTTTATTAAAAGGTAGATGGAGTGGTGGATGATGAAACCAGAGAGGCAGGACTGAACTGGAACAGGGGTGTAGTTGAGAGCAGGAGCTGACGGTCCGGAGAGAGAGTTCTGGCTGGAGCTGAGCGGAGACAGGGACTTGCAAGCGGGACCACCAGCACGGCAGAATGAGTTCTTGCAGGTCAGAGCCACAACGGGATTAGTGGCTTGGCTGGGTAAATACTTGGAGGTTAGAGTCACAACAGGATTAGTAGCTTGGCTGGGTGAATACTTGCAGGCCAGAACCACAGCAGGATTAGCAGCATGGCAGGGTGAATACTTGTAGGCCAGAACCACCTGAAGTTCAGAGGTGAGACAGTAGTGATGTTACGTTATGTGCCGAGGCTTCGAGGCGTGTGTCGAGTAATGGAGGGGGCGTTTCCGTGAAGCGCGTATCGAGGCTTGCTTCATTTAGGGGAGGAGCCGAAAACGATGACGTCCGAAGCCTCGCTGGCCGGCTGTACCACGTGACTGCTTCAGGAAGTGGTTCAGATGTTGGCGCGGCTTCGACAGCTTTTAGAAACCCCACAGGCTCCATTCAAAATGTGGGTTGTTGTAGGCGAGTTGCGGTCAGTTGACAGAGTGGATAGAGTTTTGATAGTTTGGATAGCAGAGTTTGGATAGTGGTTATTTAGTTTGAGACAGTTAGTTTGGTGTTTGGAGAGTTTAGGAGAGAGATAGATAGATAGGAGATCAGTGCTCTCAACTATCACGCATTGACCGTCACCGACTTCACACGGTCACACGCAAACATGGCATTTTTCACGCATAAAAATCCCAACGCCCATCTGGGCAGCGGACGATAAAAACTCCGCCTTCTGCTGAGCTGATCGGCTTCTTTCACAGCTTGTGGCCATCAGTAATTCCTGCTGCAGTTCATGTTAACAGAGCAGCAGGAAGAGCGATCAGAGTTATGAATAATTTTAGTCTTAACCAGCGGTTGAAAGTGTGCCGGTAAGGTCCTGTACCGCGTACGCAGGAGGGGAGGGGGCGGGGGGAGAGAGCTGCTGCCAGATATTGCCTTCATTCAGAACCAGTGATGGCTGCTCTCTGGATCATAAAACAGTTCTGCTCACCAGATGCAGTTTAAAACGCTACGTCTGGTTATAAGTTGTTTTTATTAATTCTGCATTTTTTAACTACATGCACCGTATTTTTGTGCCTCAGCGCTTCGATGCGCTTCTGCCGTGCGCTTTTTTCAGGTGCGCAAAATTACGTTACTTGTAATTTGGGTGCGCGCTTTCATTTTAAAGAACTTGTAACATCAGGAGGCTGATCTCAGACCGGTCAGCTCCTATGATCACTGTATAGGAGCCCTTTACAGTTTTTATTTATGCATTTCCACCCTGTTTATCCCTCGCACGCAGCGCACCATCGGGTAAAATCCTCCCACCTCACCGCCCAGAGCGCACTGAGGAGAGCAATAGAGAGTTGTCTGGTCGACTGAGATGAGAAACCTGTTGCTGTGAAAGGTGATATAGGTTATAAACTGTTACTGTCTAGAATTGCATTGAGCTGAAAAGAGAGGAGACATCAGCAGCTGGATCGTGCGTAAAGACGCAGCGGGAACCTCTGTGTGCTTCAGTGTTGCTGCTGAGGGGAAACTGTGGGACCGTATAGTACTGGGCTAATCATTGGTCACAGTACCCCAATCTGTACATACTTGCACTTATTTATTTATGCACCCCGGCATCATCTGTGCCATGTGAGCGTGTCTTTTCAAAGGTTGGAGAAGTAGTATCAAAAAAGAGAAATCATTTGAAACCAAAAACTGTGGAGAAATTGTTGTTTTTTAATAAAAATGCATGAAATCATCCAAGTTACACAAGCATTAGCCTATTCACTACCCCCTGCCTAGTTCCACAAGCACTTTCATTGTCCTCTGCCTGATTAAGCCCATGCCATTTTTCTAGAGTCACAGAAAAACATTATTACACAACATGCCATATCATGTCACTACTATTTTGGGAATAATTACACACAGAGAATACATTCAAACAATATTTTATTGTACACATGTGTTTGCAAAATTTATGTAGACAAATGATTTCGTCCTACACCTTCTGTGAAGTCATTCCCAAGAGCCATAATAGACAAAAATTATATGCATCACACGTGTTAAGATACAGCTGGCTGTGATTATACAACTTGCCAGTAGGCGGTGCTGTGTGCACATGAACCGTCAAGAAATGAACCTTTTCTCGAACCAGTTGGCTGAGTGGTTCAATGCCTCATGAGGCTTCATCTCGCCATCACTATGAGACAGGTTATATTCAGCAGCAGGCAGAGACTAACAAAGGTAAAGCGAGGCAGGAAACAAACAGTTAGCAGGAGCAAACCAGGTAGACAGGCGAGGAGTGAGTGTAGTCTGATGACGGACCGGCAGAGATATGAAGGCAGAGGGAGGCTTATGTAGGGAGGCTGGCAGGTGGAGTGAGTCTGGCTGATTAATGACGGACAGGTGTGACAAACTGCAGCGGGAGTGAAGGGAGGGCTGAGTGAGAGGGGGAAGAGGAACTGAAAACTAACAATAAATAAACCCAGATCATAACTAAACCCTGACAAGGAGGAAGAACTGAAAAATAGTGAACAAAAGCCAGATCAAAAATTAAACCCTCACAGTAAGTTTGTTAGAAACATTAGGAGTCAAAAACACAAACATGGCATGTCCTTTTCACGAGGATCCAATTGATGAAGAAGAGGCATTAATTTGCAGAGAATTAAATATTAATTGGGAGAAGGTTATCACACTGAGTGTAGATGTTCGTTCATATCCAGATAGTTATCTTTATGAGTGTTACCGTTGTACCTCACAATCCATCATATACATCCGCAACCTTATCCGTCCTTAAATTTGCAGGATTACACATCAGTCATGCTCTCACAACATGGAAGATGCTGAACACCTGAGTAAGGCAACTGTGTGCAGACCAGTAAGAAAGGTGTGTCTGCCCTCGAAACGGCTTTTACTCTGCCTTGTTAATAAACCCATCTGAGCCATCTGTTAGGCCAAAAGAAAAAAAGAGGGATCAAAGGAAAATAAACACTTCTATGCATATGCTAAAAACAAGTAGATACAGACATGGGAAAATGATTGGACCATCCTTGTTTTCTTCTGTGTCATGTCAATGTCTTTGTTTTTGGTTCAGTTAGTAACTCCTGTGTATCATGTGACTAAAACATGACAGAAAATGCTGCTGTTTGAGCAGTATTGTGTCACAGCTATTGATGATCAGTTTTGGTTCTTAACAAGGAAGCCATGGAAAATGGCTAGATATCAGCTCTTAGTTTAAATTTCTATGTAATATGGAGATATGTATGAGTATGAATATTCTTCTTGTGAACTGTTTTTATAACACACATATGCCGATCTTAAAAAAAATTATCACAAAAAACTCTTATGAGCTAATTTTTTGAATCAAATTTGTCCAAACAAATGTACCTTTAAAAATTAGGGATTAAAATGAACAAGAAACTGGGAAACAAAGTAGTCTGATATTTCTTTCCATGACTGTGTATAATCTGAGGCATCCAACATTACTCGTGTCTTAGAAGGTGGGCTCACAGGAATAGCTCCTTTCAGGGATTTCCTTAGCGGCGGGCCTTCCTACATTTTGGCTTAGGGCCAGCTCCTCTGCCTCCATTAGTGGTGGAGGTGGTGGACCACCACCCTTTTTACGGGCGTCTGCCTTCTTTCTGTTGGCTGAGAAAAAAATCTGTGTTAGTTTAATTAAGTTTCATTATTTAACAGAACTTGATATTAGTGAGAACACATTGATATGAGTGATAACAGCATTATAAAAATAACTGCAGTTAATTAGCTACTTAGTATTTAATGTGTAATGTAAAACAGATTCAAAACGAGGAGGTACCCTGTGAGATGATGCACAAGTCTTACCTGTTTGAAAAACGTTTTTATACTTCATCTTCACATGCTGCCATGTGTAGTTCTCTTCCATGAGATTGTACCTAAATAGAATACATTTATACACTACCATTCAAGCAGAAAAGTAGTTTTCCACCACAATGTTATCGTGTTTACAAAGGACTACATATCAACTAACACATTAATTCGAGCAGCAATTCTTCCATGCCATCTCCCTTTCCTTTGCAGCTGTAGCACTGTTGCTCTTTCTTTTAAAAACATGCTCCAACTCATTGTATGCCTGCATTAAAATCTCAAGTTCCCGTGGTGTGAAACAGGCAGACCTCCTCTTGCCTGTTGTCATGGTGAGTCGTCGAATTGGGGCTCCATTAATGATGGCTTTTTATAGTTGTTATGCACGTGCTTGTCTGTAAGTGAAACTACTGAGAGTTGATTAAACTAACTCACACCAGCCATTGTGAAACCGAAATCTCAGAGTTTCCAACCTCAGACTAGATCAATTCAGAGTCAAGAATTTGACTCTGAGTTTGTTGACACTGCTTCGTATAGCAGACCTCAGGACTCACAAGGCAAATTCATCTGAGGTTCTGGCATGAATAGCAGGGTTCAGCAGAGGCAAGGTATCGCCTAGGAGGAACTGGTTTACCATCGGACGTCGACATGTTGTATTATAGGACAATCAGGCCATATGCTGATTGTCCTGACGTAGGTGGGACATGAGCTGTTCGGCAGAGTTGTCGGCCACAAGGATGTCATCCAAATATACAAAGACGAATGGTAACCCATGCAGTACTGAATCCATCAACTGCCGAAAAGTTTAGGCAGTGCCTTTAAGGCCGAACAGCATGTGTAAAAACTCAAACAGGACAAATGGAGTAATTAAAGCAGTTTTATGAACATTCTCAGCTTGAACAGGAACTTCACCCCGCACCAAATCCACTTTAGAAAAAAAATAGAGGTCCCAGGGAGATGGACAGAGAAATCCAGTATGTGGGGGATTGGATAACAGTAATTCTGTGTGAAGTTATTAAGACGACAGAAATCCCCACAAGGGACCCCACACTGGCCGTCTGACTTTTGCACCATATGCATCGGGGAAGCCCAGGGACTATTAGAGCGCTGCACAATGCCTAAGCGCTCCATGTAGGCAAACCTCTCCTGTGCCATAACCAGCTTAGTGAACACCGGAGCCCCTGCTGTGGGGATATAATGTCCTATCCCGTGTTTCATTTCAGTGTTCGAAAAGTTGGGAACAGTCAGTGAAGGAAACCTGGACAATAAACGCTGGAAAACATCCCCAGAAGCTAAAAAATTTGCATGTACTAATGGCCCAGCTCCTCGTGTTATACAAGGCAGTGAAGAAAATGACAGAGTGTCTATCAACCGTTTGTTAGCAATATCAACCAGGAGCCCATGATTACATTACGCCTCTAAAATAAAACCTGTGAAGTTTTAACAGTTAGCTTTTTTTCCTCTTCTCCCATATGTGTGCACAATACTGGTGTTACCTCAACTTGGCACCAGAGGGAGCAGACGTCAGCAAGAATCCTTGAACTTGCGCAACGCACCTTTAAATCAAAAACTAAACTTCTTTCCCAAAGCTGTAAAGGCTATCACCTAGGGCTGGATGATATGGCCAAAACTTATATCACAATATATTTTTAATTCTGGTCAATATGATATAATTATATTATCAACATTGTAGTAACCGAGTGTAAATCCAATGAATCCACACGGAGGCAGGGAACTTGCTTGGTCGTTATTTTACTTAAGAAAAGCTGACCAACACGCAGAACAGTACAACCTGGGAGGTGTCACCATAAAACCTGTCCCCGGAGAGGCAACAACACTTAAACATAGTTCCTTCCCCAACATTTCCCAATATATAACACTTCTCCCCCTTTAACTGTAAACATATTATGGCACACGTTAAAAAAAACAACAACAAAAAAAACAGTTGTACCTCTGTCTAACTTTGGATTAAACTTAAAGTGCCTTGGCTGTTGTCTGACTTAAACACAAACCTTTTTTTATTTTTATTAACATAAGTCGTTACCAGTTCAGTCTGCCTGGAGGCCTATGTGGCCTTGTTGATCTCCTCGGTTCTGGTGCTCCCTCAAGCTGGGTTGGCCTGGGGGCCAACGGCGTGCCCGGGGCTACTGATTGGGCCAATGGTGTGCCCGGTGCATTCTGTTGGGCCAGCGGAGTGTCCGGAGCTGCTGGTTCTTCAGGTGTGACTTGGTCTTCTTCTGGTGCCTAGGGCACTTCAGCTGAGCCTGCGGGGCTGAATGCCCTATTCCTGTGTGCTGCTAGTTGACGCCCCTCCCCTCCTTCATCATAGCGATCACGTAGGTGATCCTGGTGCCTACGCACCTGCCTGCCGTCCAACAAATCCACAACAAAGGACACAGGTCCCGTCTGGTGTTGAATAACTCCTGGCAGCCAGGGCAGACCTGTAGCAAAGTTCTTAACATACACATGGTCACCTGGCTGAAAGAGCCTGTCTTTTGTGTGCTGATCCCGCCTTAGCCTTTGTGTGTCCTGCCCCTGGATCACTCTCTCTGCGATGTCAGGATGAAGGAGATCGAGGTGTTACTTTGGCCTCCTCCCCAAAAGCATCTCTGCTGGAGATACTCTTGTCGAGGTGTGTGGAGTGATCCGGTACTGGAAAAGTAAACGAGATAGCTTGGTTTCTAGAGAATTTCCTGTCATTTTTCTCAATCCATCTTTTAGCGTTTCCACAGCTCACTCAGCTAGTCCATTTGAAGCGGGGTGATAGGGAGCATAGCAGACATGTCTGATCCCATTTTTGTCCATAAACTCCTTGAAAACATCACTGGTGAAAGTGGGACCATTGTCTGTCACCACGGTGTCTGGTAAGCCGTGTATGGCAAAGATGCTTCTGAGCTTGTCAGCGGTGACGGCCGCAGTCATCTTTGACATGATGTGTACATCAAGCCATTTTGAATGTGCATCCACCAGCACCAGGAAGGTCTGGCCCATAAACGGACCTGCAAAATCCAGGTGGAGCCTGGACCAAGCACGGCCAGGCCACTGCCACGGGTGCAGTGGGGCCACCGCTGGCATCTTCTGGTTGCTTTGGCATTGTGAGCATTTCTTGACCCTCTCTTATAAAGCACTGTCCATCCCAGGCCACCACACAAATGACCTGGCCAGGCTTTTCATTCGAGAAACACCCGGGTGGGCATCGTGCAGGGCATCCATCACCTGTGCCTGGCCTGGTAGGGGAACGATCACTCTGGAGCCCAAGAGGATACAGCCATCCAGAACACTCAGTTCTAACTTGCGCTTGGCATATGGCTTGAATCTCTCCTCTCTGACTGCCACTGGCCAGCCCTGCATCACCCACCTCTTTACTTGTGATAACACTGGATCCCTCTCAGTCCATGTTTTGATCTGCTTTGCGGTCACTGGGGTGTTTGCCAGTCTGTCCATCAGAAAAACTGTCTCTGGTGGGAAAACGGTGTGGCCCGGTGTGTCGGGGAGTGGTAAGCGGCTGAAAGCATCTGCATTTTCATTTTCCCTACCTGCTCTATATACCAGGGGTTTTCAAATTCATTGAATGTGAGCCTCCCATTGGAATAGATAAAGATAACCACGCCCCTCCTCCCCCAACCACAAACCTACCACACACAGGTCCCTGCAGTAAATGCATCTTTATTTTGTGTTCCTGGAATGCTGTGTTTCAAAAACAACTGATTGCCCAACAATAAATGTTTTTTTTATATTGTATTCATAAAAAAGGCCTATTCATAAAATATACATCCAAATATTTCCATCTTACATGCTACTTTTACTGAAATATCAAGGACAGAGGGCTTCGTTTTAAAATTGAACTGTCATTAGAGCAAATTCATAAACGATTGTTTTCAACAGCAGACAAACTGAACTAAACAGACGCCAATGTCAAACTGAACTCACATCAACAGGAGACGTCAACTGAAATAATAATAAAAAAGATGAATTTAACAGACGTCAACATATTCCATATTCCAATTTACTTTTTAGGCTAATTATACACAATTTAGACCTATTGCTATTTTAACAAACAAGCATTTTATTAGTTGTTATCTCTTGTCTGATGTATTTCTGATGTTTGGCACTTTGTTTTATTTCGTGTTAAAGTGCTCTTTAAATAATGATGACATTCATGATGATTATGATCAGAATAAACTTTTGCATCACCTCCCAGAAGCTGGAAAGAAAAGAGACAAAAACATTTTTCACACCTCACTTAGTAACTTTAATATTTTAGCCTAAATACTTTATCCTAAATATTTTAGGCTAAAGTATTAAACTTTTTATTTGTTTTTCTTCAATCCCATGGTGATGTTTAGTAATTTCTGCCAAAGGCTGCAGCATTTTGATTTAATTCATCTGAATGCAGTATTTGCAAGCCCTACTCTGATTGGATGGAAGAAAAACTGTCTGTGATTGGCTGAAACAGCCGAGCGAGCGCACAGCTGGTGTTGAGCGTGGAATGAGCAGGTGTGTGCGCGCAAAGTAGCGCGTGAGCCGAGATCAAGCTCACCTTGAGGACAGTGGGTTGAGAAGAGTTTTTCAGAGTAGAGCGCGCGCCAGACCGGTTTTGAGCGTTGAGTGTTGTCTCACTGCACGCTTGGATTGGTTCCTGCACGTTCAAACAGAAGGCACGAATATCGCTACATAGTTTCACAGAGTTGAGCGGCAGCACTGTCTTCTTCTCTGTCTTCTCGCACCTCCCCTGTGACTCTTTGGCGTCCCCCAGGGGAGGCGCGCCTCACCTATTGAAAACCCCTGCTATACACTATGTGATACTGGTATGCTGACAGGGTCAGTGCCCACCGCTGGATTCTTGCAGATGCCATGGGGGGAATGCCTTTTAACTCACTGAGGGCCACAAGGGCTTGTGGTCTGTGAAAATTGCGACCATACAGGTATTGGTGAAACCGTCTCACAGCGAATACTACTGCCAGTCCCTCTTTCTCCAGTTGTGAGTACCCTTTTTCTGCTGTGGTCAGTGTGCGTGATACATAGCTAATAGGCTTTTCAGTTCCATCCTCCAGTTGGAGTGAAAGGACCGCCCCCATGCCATAAGGGGATGCGTCATAAGACAGGACGACCTCCTTAGCAGGGTCAAAGTGCACCAGCAGTCGGTCTGAATGCAACAGTCTCTTTACCTGCTGGAATGCCTCTTCTTGGGCCTGCTGCCATTTCCACGAACTGTCTTTGTGCAGCAGCTTGTAGAGCGGGGCCAGCACCGTGGAGAGATCAGGTAAGAATTTACCATAATAGTTCACTAACCCCAGGAAGGACCTGAGCTCTGCTACATTCTTCAGGCTCGGGGCCTCCTTTATCGCCCGCACCTTCTCTTCCACTGGGGACAGACCTTGAGCCAAAATCTGGTGGCCCAGGTATGTGACACTCTGAGCTTGGAAAACGCACTTACTACGCTTGAGGCGCAGTCCTGCCTCAGTCTCCTCAGTACCTGGTCAAGGTTCCGCACAGGTTCGTCCTCCGTACTTCCTGTGACCAAAATGTCATCCAGGTACACTGCTACATGCGGGAGGTTCTGAAACAGGTTGTCCATCGTGCGTTGGAAAATCCCTGGGCTGGATGCTACACCAAATGCCAGGCGGTTGTACTTGAACAGCCCTTTATGTGTGTTAATGGTCACATATTGCTTTGACTCCTCATCTAGCAGAAACTGTTGGTACGCATGACTCATATCCAGCTTGGTGAATGTTTGGCTGCCCGCTAACATTGCAAACAAATCCTCCACTCTAGGTAGAGGGTATGTGTCGAGTTGGGAGGCCTGGTTAATTGTCAGTTTGTAATCCCCACAGATTCGCACTCCACCATCTTCCTTCATCACCGGTACTATGGGCGCTGGCCCAGTTGGAGAATTCCACCGGCTCGATCACCCCCGCTTGCTGCAGCCGCTCTAACTCCGCCTCCACTTTAACCCTAATGGCGTATGGCACTGGATGTGGTTTGTAAAACCGAGGGAGAGCCTTGGGGTCCACGGACAATTTCACTGTGGTGCCACAAAGGGTGCCCAGCCAATTATGTCTTGCACTGCTGTCATGTGCTTCACTTCTCCCCAGATGTTCCCCCACTGTAAGCAAATTTTCTGTAGGATATCACAACCCAGCAGACTAGGCCCCTCCCCCTGGACCACTAACAGCTTCACTGCCGCTTTCTGTACTTCATAATCAATGTCAACCTCAATTGCTCCAATGATGGAAATGCACTCACCCGTGCATGTTCTCAGTTTTACGTCCGACTTTTTTAAAACAGGTGCTTTTGTTGCTTCCCGAAGTTGGTGATATGTGTTTTCACTCAGCACAGACACTGAAGCCCCAGTGTCCACTTCCATTTTCAGATCAGCACCATTCACCTTCAGTGTAGCGTAGATGGGCTCTCCCCTGGGCTGGCTGATTGCATGAAGATTGAACATGTTATAAGAAGACTCTTCCTCTTCTTGAGGCTCCTCCTCTTCTTGAAGGGGATGTGCAGACGTGTTTTGCTTTCCACCCCATTCGGTCTTTTTTTTGTTTTTGCCCCTGCACACTTTGGCTATGTGACCCCTCTTCTGACAGTTGTGACACACAGAGTCTTTGAAACCACAGTCAATTGCAAAGTGTGGGCCCCCACAACGGTAGCACTCAACGGACTTTTGCTGCTTACCCTTCTTTTCTTTGGTTACGTGATGCACAGCGTCAGATTGTGGTGCTTCACCTCTTGCCTGTTGAATACCTTTGGTGTTATTTGCTGCGGTTTCCATTGCCTGGGCAATCTCCAGCGCTTTTTTGTAAGTGAGCTTGGTTTCACTCAACAACCGACGTTGAATACTGTCGTCATAAATTCCACAGACTAATCTGTCGCGCAACATGTCATTCAGGACATCTCCAAACTCACAGTGCTCTGATAAAGCCCTGAGTTCCGCCACAAATGCAGGCACTGACACTCCCTGCTTGCGTGAATGCGTGTGGAATTTAAAACGCTGCACAATCACTGATGGCTTGGGGTTATGGTGGTCTTGCACTAGCTTAACTATGTCCTGGAAGCTTAACTCTCCCGGTTTCCGTGGTGACGCCAGGTTACGGATCAGTTTGTAGGTCTTGGCACCGCATATACTGGGAGGAACTGACCGTTGTTTTGACTGGTCATTTATGTCATTTGCCACGAAAAAGCAGTGTTGTATAGTAACAAAGTAAAAATACTTCACTACTGTACTTAAGTATATTTTGGGGTACTTTATACTTTTCTCGAGTATACATTTTTTTGCTAACTTTTACTTTTACTTCACAATATTTCCAAACTTAATTGCATACTTTTACTCCGATACATTTTCAATGTTTGGTTTAGTAACTCGTTACAAAAATAGCCAGGCATGGGCGGGCATTTCGGCGGGTGGGGGGTGGTCGTGCCTGCCCGCTGAGCCAGCAGTGCCCGCCCTGGACTGGATGCGGATTTTATTTTTATTTTTTTACCTCAGAATGGCTGTCGTTCTATCTTTGATGTGTCAATCATACAATTCAACCAATCAAATCAACGACTGAAGGCAACATGCTAGCCAATCACAGCTGGAGAGGGGCGGGTCGCTGGTTCAGACTTTCAGCCTTCAGAAAGACACCGTGGCTCGCTGTGGTCACTGTCGGTGTAGGTAGAGCGGGATGGATATTCGGTCTGATTACTAAACAATTACAAGAAATGACAACGAAGCAAAGGAGAGCGAGCTGGAAGCAGCACTATTAATTTCTGTTTGAAATGTCAGCATTGAAGTCAAGACTGGGGTAAACGTTCACGCCAGGAGGGTTAGCTAGACAGCTAGGAGCACAAGGAGCAGAACCAGGCAGTAAAACTGCCAAACTGAAGAAACTCAGGTTCCTTGTAGGCAGAAGGAAACTCTGCTTTGTTCTGATCCTTGTGCTCCTAGCTGCTGTAATTACAGAACCTCTGCTAGTATGAATTTTTACTTCAGTGTTCAGCCTAACACCAGCGCTCATGTCTATCAGCCTGTATGCTTATGCTGGACTTTTTGCAGACACAGCGCTACAGGTTGCTGTATCTCACTGATGGCTTCCAGCCCAAACCAGCATAAAACCTGCCCAACTTAAAAGAAAAAACAAGCCCAAATCTCACACTCTCTAATGTTAAAAGCACAGAATTATTAAACACATGAGAACATGCCATTAGCATGTTCTTACTGTGCTGAAGCAAAAAAAAGAAAAACTTCACGCATAAAGGCTCCGCACAAAATGTACAATCAGGCAACCAAATAACACACAAGATCACTTTAACAATCACGACATATCAACTGGAAAAAAAGAAAACTTTTATCAATAGCTTCCCAACATGAGTTGTAAATCTACCTTAATATAAACTTCTCTTTCACAGCCATGAAATATTTTTAAGTTGATCAGTAGAACTCAACCCCTCTTGGGCGTTTACATTGACCAAACACTTGATTAACCATTATTCTTTTCTTGTTTTATTATAACAATCAATATTATTCATTATAACTATTATTCAATTGATGATGTCAGATTCGACTTATTTAAAAAATAAATTGATCAGTAAAATGAACAGCCCCCACCCCAACATATTTTTTAAAGTGCATAGCACTGACCTTACTTGAAGAAGGAAAACTGAAAGCTTACAAAAAGGTTGTATTTTCTGTCTAAACTTGGTCTAAATTTCTCCTGCACTTGGTTGTTTATATTATTTTAAGTGAATTTGACTTTCAAAGTTTACCAAAATCTAAAAAAATGTAATTCAAACTGTTTTACTTTTACTTTACGCTTTGTTTTACTTTTTACTTATACTTTTCATTACATTACTTTAGTACATCTATTTTTACAGTAATTTTCATACTTAAGTACAAGACATTTCAGATACTTTAAGACTTTTACTCAAGTAACATTTCAGTCAGTGACTTGGACTTTTACCGAAGTCATATTTTGGAGAGGTAACTATACTTTTACTTGACTCCGAGATTTCAATACTTTATACAACACTGTGAAAAAGTTCTGCAGTCTCTCGACATATTCCACCCAATCCCCATCAGCCTCCACATACTCACTGAGCGTCCCGACAGTTGACATGGTTATGGCTTAAAAGTGCGTTGCTCCGTTTTAAAATGCCCGTCTGCTTCACAGCTTTAATCCTCGTCGCCAGTGTAGTAACCGAGTGTCTAGGTGTAAATCCAATAGGGGGTTTTCACTGACGTCACTGGCCAACTTCCGGCCCGCCATATTGGGTGGCACACTTCCTTATCTCTAGTTGTCGTACACGTATTATCGTATCGCGAATGGATAAGTACGCCAGCACGCTAGAGCGACCAGATAAGGACGTATATCATGGTATATACCGTGATCGACCATATGGACCCGTATGCCCTCCACGGTGCCTTGTTTAGCCGTAATCCAGATGATTGGCCAAATGTAGAGCACGGCGACATAGTGCATTACCTGGTGTTCAGTGAAAACCCTCTGCACAGTCTTGAGGAAATGAGAGCTTACAAGGGTCTAGAGGCTCACAACCAGTTCACATCTTGTTATGTACATCAAGGAAATCGCCATCATACGTGGACGGGTGAGTTTTAATAAGATGGTAAAAATGTAAACAATCCGACGCAAATGCGTCGCATGCTTCTGCGGTGGCTTAAATCAAGTTAAAGTGAAATTAATCAAATTAAAACACGGCTGAGAGAGGGAGTACAGTACGCGGTAGTCATAGGCAGTAGAGGCGGCGGAGGCAGTCAACATGGCAGCCGCGGAAAGTAATAAGTCATGACGCCCAAGCCCTATTATTAATATATTCTTCTTACATGTTTTAAATACTTAACAGTTAATTACCTGTGACAAAGTGAGCACCGCAGACTCTGGCGTATTCCAGCTTAACACTGTCCAAATCGGACCTGGATATCCGTGTCAGCCATAGGTGACGGCGTTGTTCAGAGAGCTGTTTTGTTTTTTCACACTGATTCACTATTACGGCTGGTAGGCGATAGAAAGAGCGTTGTTCTCCACCTCCACGGGCCGTGCAACCAACCATTAAACACGTTTTCCCCATTGTTCACTTCCAATACTGCCTAAGGCGTCATACAATGCAGGTCAACGGTGCGAAACGACTGACACCCAATATGGCGGACGCGCTGAATAGTCACGTGAGCCTGACGTCAGCTGAAAACCCCCTATTAATCCACACGGAGGCAGGGAACTTGCTTGGTCGTTATTTTACTTAAGAAAAGCCGACCAACACGCAGAACAGTACAACCTGGGAGGTGTCACCGTAAAACCTGTCCCCGGAGAGGCAACAACACTTAAACATAGTTCCGTCCCCAACATTTCCCAATATATAACAAACATAAATAAAATAAAAGCCTCAGAAACACTACTAGAAATGCCCACAAGAAATGCCTGTACAAACTTATGACAATTAATTTGCCATGTTTATAAAACTCCTCTAATACAACATTTTAGAAATATTTGCTTTGACAATAAAACACCTACAATTACATAAAACCCAGAACTTCAGTCAGTAGCTATGTTTACTTGCACAAAATTTCACGATGGGATCAGAATGTATTCAGATTAAATAATCTGATTGTACTGTTTATATGGGACCAAAATCAATCAAATCATAATGTGCGTGTATATGCGTCTGGCTTTATTCAGGATAGAACCACTCTGACATGCCATTTATGAAATTCCCCTAAAAAACACAGAAGTACTTCCATCTTTGCTAAACTGCTTTGCTGATGTGGTATAAGTGTGTTTTTGCGGTTACAACAAATTTTATTTCCAAAATGGTTTGATATATACCGATGGGATATTAATGTTTGTGTTGTCCGGTCTGCTCATTATGACAAAATAGAACTGAAAAGTCTTGTTAAATTAGTACCAAATGTCTGCTAGCATAGTGCTATTAGCTTCCCAGATAACAGCGCAATTATAATGTTTGTTTTCGTTTCACTCTATCATCATTCAATAGTGCTATGTTATGCCATCATGACGTGACAAACCACAACTCCCAGCAGGCAACACAGTAAGGGTGACCGCCCCGATGAAAACCTTATCTGGTCACCATGGAGATGAGTATAAAAGCGTGTTGCGCTATCATGTCTTCCTTCTTTCTCGGGCAACCGCCTTGTTGAGAAGACGCTCAGCTGATCTCCACGAGCAGATTCGCACATGGTCTGTGATTTGATTCTCGGCCGGCCCGAACTTCGCCACATCACTTTTCCCCTGCACCCAATCAGAGAGGTCTTGACTTAAAAATTAAAGTTAAATAATTTTTGATCCCACTGGAAGCTGTTATCTTCCAGAGATCGCCGGAATCCGCTCGTTTTGTTTTGGCCAAGCAGATCGTCAGAGAAGCGCCCAGAGTACGTGGTGTTTTCTGCTCCTCTCAGTGAGCTGTGCCAAGCCCACCCGAGCCTCCGCCTGGAGCCACGGACACAGGGTCGTGCCACCAATCTCCTCACTGGAGCAATGGCAAGTAAAGGATTTCTTTTTGTTCCTTTTTCCACCCATAAGGTGATATTTTGTGCCTGGGCAGAACCTATTAGGAAATAGTTTTAATGCTCAAATACTCCAAAGGGAGTTTGTTTAATATTTATGATGTGTGCATGCATTATAAGTGATTTTTGCTGTGTTTGGTTTTGTTGATGATAAACTGGCCGCGTCGAACAGCTGCTGGAATTAATCTCTTTTCCATATTTCTTCCTTTTTCTCTCCCTCTCTTTCCCTCCCCTCTTTCAGGCTTCCAGCATTTCTTTTTTGAAGTCCTTTGTCTGAACTGGCACCATCTTATGATCAATGCCTGCCTCCATGCTAGGCTAGCGTGTTAGATGTGATCTCGGAGCTGCTATTTCACGCACAACACGTAATCGGATGTCATACGTCACCAGGACCACCTCCTTACGCACTGCACGCAAGGTCGCAGGTCATGTTATCATAGTCACCATCTTGGGTAGGGGTCTGAGCAGCCTGAAGCAGTTAGCCGTAGGCCATTGTGAAGTAACACTAGTTTAGGTGCCGTTAGCTGAGTGCCACCGGCACTAGAGCGAATTAGAAGCTGACATGCATGAACATTGCAAGTGGCTAGTTGTGCAAGAAGCATTCTCCATATTGGCTTCAGGTCTGTTGCGGTACGCCAGTTTTTCTACCTCAGAGCTATTTAGCCCATGTTCTTTCAATGCTGTTATCTCAGAGTGCTGACATGTTGATTGTTATGGTTAATGTTGATGTCAATAAGATTCCTAACCAACTGTGAATTGCTACCTCCCAATTAATCCATTTTGATTGACGGTATTTTAATTTATTTATTTTTGCATGTTCTATTGAGTAGCGAGTAGTGTTCACTCTCGTCCTATCACTTTGAACGTTCCTCACCTTGCGTGTGTCCAGCTTCAGCTGCTGCTGGTCAGGTGGCAGTCCACACACATGCTCTGTGTTGCTGCCAAACGTACAAAAACAATTTTAGGTCCTCAGCAAGCCAGGCATCACCATTAGTGTGCGCTAGATGCATCTGAGGTCAATCTTATTGAATTTTCCTTCAATCTTTAGCCTATAGTGTTTTTTTTTTGTTTTTTTTTGCAGATTAACGGCATGAACTTTTTGAAAAATGTGTGATTAACCCACACGGTTCCATATTTGTTCGACCATATCTGCCCTGTAGTTTGAACATTATTTAGTTTTTTGTTTCTGTTATGCATTGACAAGGCAGATAACCTGATATCAGTGATGCTTTTGAAAAAGTTTATTAATAAAATAAACCACCTCTGTACATGCAAAATGCTAGTGGCTCAAGGCAGAGGCCCACAGGCAACACTGGGCAGATGTTTTGTGTCAGATCTGGGTAGATGCGCTGTTCCAACGCTGGGTAAGATCAGTGGCATAGTGGCTGACAGATATCTAGGGCTTGGCAATGTTCATTGTTGAAGTGAGTCCAGGTCAATGTTCAGAATAATCAAAAGCCAACTGAAGAAACCAATGAGAGCAAGGCAAGAACAGTGAAATTCAAAAATGAGAACCTGGTTGGATGAACGTTAGACATTTACTTGATAGTTTTCAATAATCTGGTAAAGACTGACTGTGGACGTCCAGTATAAAAAGTCAGGGAACCAGCTAAAATAAATCAGCTTAACTAGGCAGCTAAAGTAGGGGGATCACTGGTGCACCGGATCACAATGATTACTAGCTGCAGGAGGAGAGTGAAGCAGCAGACAGCCAGCCAGAAACATGACAGTTTAAGCTGTTTCTCCTGTTTTTCAAAAAGTCTGGGTGACAGTTCCACTCCATCCTGCCTCTTGTCCACCTCTCCATCTTGGTGTGTTCAGAGCAGCTGTGGGCAGCCCTCAGTAAAGCCTGAGAGGGAGAGAAACTTTCATGCATCTGAATGTTTTCCATTGGGCTGGCAGGCTGTTTTCCACTTCCTGCACTTTTAATTAGTGGAGCAGCTTCACCTGCAGTGAGCCTGACCGCCTATGTGCTTCACATTGGACTCTGCCTATTAAAACCCTCACAGCCAGCCAGTGCAAGATCAATTCAATTCAATTTTATTTATATAGCGCCAAATCATGAAACATGTCATCTCAAGGCACTTTACAAAGTCAAGTTCAATCATATTATACAGATTGGGTCAGATTATACAGATTGGTCAAAAATGTCCTATATAAGGAAACCAGTTGATTGCATCAAAGTCCCGACAAGCAGCATTCACTCCTGGGGAAGCGTAGAGCCACAGGAAGAGTCATCTGCATTGTACATGGCTTTTCTGCAATCCCTCATACTGAGCAAGCATGAAGCGACAGTGGGAAGAAAAACCACCCATTAACGGGAAGGAAAAACCTCCGGCAGAACCGGGCTCAGTATGAACGGTCATCTGCCTCGACCGACTGGGGTTACAGAAGACAGAACAGAGACACAACAAGAGAAACAAAAAAGCACAGAAGCACACATTGATCTAGTAATCTGTTCTACATTAGATGGAAGTAGCGGGTGAGCCGTCTTCTCTGGATGATGTCACAGTTAACAGAACGCCAGACCAGGTGTACCTACTATGAAGAAAAAGAGAGAAAGCAAAAAGTTAAAAGCTGAAATGACGACAGTCATTTCAATGTAATACAATGCAAAACTGGAGAACAGTAGACTGAAGAACAGTAGAAATCAGTAGAGTGAGAAAATTAGACCCTGATGTCCTCCAGCAGCCTAGGCCTATCACAGCACAACTATAGAGATAGCTCAGGGTATGAGCCACTCTAACTATAAGCTTTGTCAAAAAGGAAAGTTTTAACATTAGTCTTAAAAATAGATAGGGTGTCTGCCTCACGGACCAAAACTGGGAGTTGGTTCCACAGGAGAGGAGCCTGATAGCTAAAGGATCTGCCTCCCATTCTACTTTTAGAGACTCTAGGAACCACCAGAAGACCTGCAGTCTGAGAGCGAAGTGCTCTGTTAGGAACATACGGGGTAATCAGAGCTCTGATATATGATGGAGCTTGATTATTAAGGGCTTTATACGTTAGAAGGAGAATTTTAAATTCTATTCTTGATTTAACAGGAAGCCAATGAAGGGAAGCTAAAATTGGAGACATATGATCCCTCTTGTTGATTTTCATCAGAGCTCTTGCCGCAGCATTTTGAATCAGCTGAAGACTTCGAACTGCATTTTGTGGACTTCCTGATAGTAAAGAATTACAATAGTCCAGCCTTGAAGTAACAAATGCATGGACTAGTTTTTCAGCATCACTCCTGGACAGAATGTTTCTAATTTTGGCGATATTCCGGAGGTGAAAAAAAGGAAACTCTGGAAACCTGTTTAATATGGGATTTAAATGACATGTCTTGGTCGAAAACAACACCAAGATTTTTAACTTTATTACCAGAGGCCAAGTTAATGCCATCCAGATTAAGGGATTGATTAAGAACTTTATTTTTTGAAGACTCTGGCCCAAAGATTACAACTTCTGTCTTGTCAGAATTTAAATGCAGGAAATTTAAAGTCATCCAGCTTTTGATGTCATCAAGACATGACTGCAGTCGAAGTAACTGATTGGATTCATCAGGATTTATGGATAAATATAGCTGAGTGTCATCAGCATAACAGTGGAAATTAATCCCATGCTGTCTGATAATTTTGCCTATCGGAAGCATATATATAGTAAATAGAATTGGTCCAAGGACTGAACCCTGTGGTACTCCACAAGTGACCCTAGAGTTTGAGGAAGATTTATTATTAACATGAACAAACTGGAATCTGTCCAACAGATAAGATTTAAACCAGCCTAATGCTTTTCCCTTAATCCCTACAGTATGCTCAAGTCTTTGTAGGAGAATATTGTGATCAACTGTATCAAATGCAGCACTGAGATCTAACAGGACAAGTATAGACACAAGTCCATTATCTGAGGCCAAGCCTCGTCTTCAAGCCTGTGTGTGAGTTGATAAAGGGTTAGCGTTTACGTTGCCTGTTTTAACCCTGTTCTTGTTTCCTGATTCTCCACAGATACCTTTACGGCTTTCTGATTCTGGTCATGACCTGGACAGATTCTGTTCAGCCTGTTACTTGCCTGTTCAGACCATCATCAGTTCTGCCTGTTACCTGCTAACCCTCAGAGGTGACAGGTAACTGAGTACAAATACTTTGTTACCTTATTTTTGGTTATTTATATTTTAGTGGAGTAATCTTTTTAGCCTACTTTTTACTTCTACTACTTAAAATTTCATACAATTATCTGTACTTTCTACTTTTAGCTAATACGCCAGCAGGACGTGATAATCTTTCCTAAACACTTTGTATGCAACCAGAGTGAGCTACTGATGTATAAATAAAAAAAAGTCAACTAACGTGGCTGTGCGCCTTTAGTGCTACACTGCCAGACAGGACACGTACAAAGCAAAAATAAAAACAGCATTCTTCTAATTTTAAAACGCCAACAATAATAATAATAAATCACCTGGTCATTATAGTCACATGCCTGAATTTCAAAGTCTACCAATTCAGTTTAGCTTAATTATTTTAATATTTTATCATAAGAAAGGGAAATGTCAGGTTAACATCCTCCACAAATTCTACTATCTAATTTCAAACTGTTGTTAGATATATTTGCAGAAGATAGCAAATAGATCTGGGGCAAATCTCAATAGTTTCACCACTTCTTTCAAGTTGGTAAAATTTTGTTGGAACTTCTTTTTAAAACATAATCAAAATTTCTGGAAATCATCAGTCAAAGATAACCTGAGTAAACTGCTACCCAGCTTTTATGAAATCACTATGATTCACTTGCTATACACATGCCTAATTACTAGGGGTGTAACATTACACCGATTAACTGATTAACAATCAAATTACATCAATGCAGAATGAAAATATCGATCCTTATCAGAATTGTTTAAGGTACGTCTTTATTTTGAAATTCAGGCGTGAGACTATGGTGAACAAGTGATATATTATTATTATTATTATTTTAAATAAAAAAAAATGCTGTTTATTATTAAATGTCTAAAACCTGAATGAACTTAGAAATAAAATGGTCAAATCATATTATTTATATATATATATCTAACAACAGTTTTATATATCTCATCTAATAATGTTAGATGGGCAGATAATATTGCATCGTATCGACTGCATCAATCGGAAATCGTAACAGACTTTGTAATATTGGCAAATATCGTATTATCCAAAACAAACTGATATAACACCATATCATAAGAAATGTGTTGAATTACACCCCTACTAAAATCTGTAAGGCATGTTAACTAAATAAATGTTTTTGTACAATAATTCTTGACAACATAGCCTATAAAAATCACAATAAATTCTAAATACATTAAAATAGATGAGAAACTAAATCACTTGCCTGGAAAGGGCTACTGAGTTGTTAGTAAAACTTTGTGATGCCAGTGCTAAACATGAGAGCCATTATTTACAGAGAAAACATGGAACAGTGGTGAATCTTCCCAGGTTGGCTGACCAAAGTTAACCCAAGAGCTCATCGCCAAATCTTCCATAAGTAGAATACTGTGAAAAAAAAGGAAAAAAGAAACATAATGCCTTGCATTTAAAGTGTCCCTTTTACTTGTGATATAAATTTTGAACCTTAACAGCAGAAATAACTCTCAGCTGACATGTCGTACTGGGACCTGAGTTGGGTCAAATCTTCTGGCTAGTAATCAAGAGCTCCTTTGAATGTGAACCATTCAGAGCTAGTGATAGCATTTACGATCAATCTGATGATATGTGTTTAATAGGATTAAAACAAAACAATCCTATGTGCATCAGTTTATTTTGTGTTAAATAAGTTCATTAATGGATCAAATTCCCCATAAAATAAATACATGACAAATATTGGGATCGTATAATATAGTACTTTTTGGTTATTTTTTGTTTTGTTGCTTTATAGCTTAATAATTTTTAATCACTTGTACTTTTGATGATGAAAACATAGCTGTTTTGTTTCAAAAGGATTTTGTAATAATTCATCATTAGTAGGATGTTTTACAGACAGCTGGTGAGCATAGCAGGGGCAAACGGATACAAAGACGAGATATAGAGAGAGGCGAGATGAGCACGACTCATAACAGACATGGAAAAAAGATGCAGCGGAAAAATCGGTTAGGACTAACATGAGAGAGAGAGAGAGAGAGAGAGAGAGAGAGAGAGAGAGAGAGAGAGAGAGAGAGAGAGAGAGAGAGAGAGAGATAGTAATAGAGAGAGAGATAGAGATCTCAGAGATAGCATATATGATAGAAGTGATAGCTAGCTAGATCTCATCTCTCTCTCTCTTCTCTCTCTCTCTCATCTCTCTCTAATCTCTCTTCTCTTTCCTCTGCGCGAGTAGTCCTTGCTCTTCATCTCTTTGGTCTCAGTTGCTTTAGCTTCTCGGCAGAAAACGCCACGGAGATGGAGCCTCAGAGGTTCAGTACGTAAGATTTTCCTCTTCCCACCTGATGTTTTCTGCTGCTGATGCTTTTTGCTCTTTATTCATCATCAAAGATGATTTCAGACATTGGCTTGTTATGGAGTGCTTTGTAGATTGTTATTATCATTCCAAAGTTGGGCTTTCAGTGTGATTCATTCCTTAATCAGAGCAGATTTTCTGTTGAAGTTCTCAAATCTCAGCTGATTCAATGTTGGATTTTGCTTAACGTCTTTATTCATCACACCAGAGTTGTATTAACATTAATTCCTCAGGTGAAATATCCAATGTTTCAAGGTCTGTCTTCTTCTAATTGCTTCTATTTTAATTAGCTAGGACTCAGACAAACTTTGGGAAGAAATCTGTTTTGAATATCTGATGAGTAATAAGATCGTATCTCATCAGTCACCCTATGGTTTATTTGTTCATATGGTTGTGAGGCTGAGGTATGTTTTCTGTCTGGTTGGGTGTTTTTTTTTTTTTTTTGGTTTTTCTTTTTTTGTATCTGGTACATAAACTGTTTTAACAAGCACACCTTCTAGGTGCCTCCCCATTTGCTTTTTGCTGCGCTGCAGCCCTCTGCAGAGCTCCAGTGTTCACCTGTCTTTTTTCTGAGCAGGTGGCACTCCAGTAATCAGCATTTATCCTGTAAAGCAGCTTGTTTCTCCACAATTTCTCCAAACAGCTGCAGCCCACTACCAATCTTCAGTTTGGATGACAGTAGCGCTGTGCGGGGAAGGGGTGGGACCAGCGGTACACACTGCTAACAATCAATCAGAGCCAGACATCTATCCGGGCTCTGACTGGTTGTTTCTGACCAGTGGTGGCATATTTCTGCAATGGCAGAAGGACCACTGGGAGGAGCCAGAGGAGCTTGATTTTTTTCACAGGTTACCTGTTTCATCAACTCGCATATAAAAATGACATTTATGCAAAAGTTATTATAAAGAAGCCATACACATACTTTCAGCTGTTTGAAGCTGTTAGAGCGTTCACAACAACTGATAGTCAGTTGCAAACTGCATCTTTAAATTTGTAGTGTAAAGTCTTTTTAAATGTTTTCTTCGTTTTTTGCCAAGCCGTGTATATTGTTGCAAAGATCTATCAACCTTCGTTAGTATAAAAACAAATTACAAGTTCTCCCTGCAGTGCATGCAGTGTCTGCTGTTGGACTGCGCGCAAATGTTCCCACGTGCAAAGAATCTACCCGCATGTTTCCCCTGTCTGCGTTTTTGGTAAATCCCACATAGAGCTGTTGTACTTCAAACGACGATTTCAGAAAAACTCTGGTTCTCAGAAAACCAGAAAAAACAATGAAGGCTGCCTGTCTGGTTGGAGTGGCTCTCTGGTGAAAGTGGTTGTAGTATATCAGCAAAGTACAGTGCAAATACAGAAAAAAGCACAATATATGAGCAGGCATAGTATTGAGGTGGCTAACTTTAATATTATCTTTAAAATTATACCATACCAATACCATACCAGTGTTTTTATATAACACCTTTAAAAGCAACAAGGCCAACCAAAGTGCTGTACATTGAAATGACCAAACAGAGAATCCAGAATAAAATACATAAAACAGCACAGGTAAGAAAAGAAGAGGTCACAATAACTATAATAATAAAACTACAATTAGAATAAGAACAACTCAAACAGGGGCAAAAGCCATGAAATAAAATTGTGTTTTTAAACAAGACTTAAAAACAACGAGAGAGAAAGCCTACCTGACATGTAGGGGTAAGTCATTCCACAAATTTGGGAGAAGGCTCTGTCACCTTGGAGCCAGTACCGCGTGTTGAATCAATAAGAGCATCTTATCAGCTAACCTCAGAGAGCACAGCGGGACATATGACGGAAGCATATCAGAGAGATAATACTGGTCAAAAATATTAAGACATTTAAAAACTTTAAATGTATTCGGTAATAAACAGGAAGCCAGTTAAGGGATGCCAAAACTGGCAAATCAAGCCGCATCCTTTTGCACCAGTTGCAAGCAAAACGGTCTGATTGATTCCATAATAAAGCACACTGCAATAGTTAGATGTTAGAAAGTATGTATTACTTTCTTAAAGTTTCTTGTAGACAGAAGGGGCTTCAATTTAGACAGTTGTCTCATCTTGAAAAAGCAGCATATAACAAATTCATATGACTAAAATAAAATATTAATATTAGTAATACTAGTACGTTTATTTGTTTAGCCCTTTACAGTAACCACTAGGTTAACTAAAGAACTTTACAGTGAGTAAAGTTAAAAACACATAAAACACAAGAAATAAATCAGCGTTAAGTTAAAAAAAATCATTGTCCCTCTATTATGTATTGAAGGGGCCCAGTCATGTATCTTAACCATGAAAATAAAAGACAGAAAATTTATTCATCTTGAAAAAAAACAAAACAATATATGCCAAGAGTTCATCCTGATAGTATTTGCTCTGTCCTTTTTGAGCCAAAAAAAATATTTTTGCAATTGGAGCGATTAGCACACACAAACCAACAGTACTACAGAACTAGTCCTGCAATGCCTTGCAGTAAAGTGACAGCTCTGCATGGTCGAAGACCTACAGGGTTAGTCTTACTTACTCTTTCTTTTTGCACATTCACAGGTGTTGCTGACTTGTTCTCCTCCATTGCTTCACATTCCTGACTCTTTACGCACAAGCGCAATATCGTACTTCTGCTCATGTTGTCTGGTATGGAGGACCAGCTCTACCATATTTAAAAATAAATACATAAATAAATAAATGCTCAATAAATAAATAAGCATACAATTAATTGCCCCCAAAAATACAATAAACAAATGAATGTAGGTAGAAATTAAATTATACAGTGAGACAAATGTATATATCTCTTTTAATTAGCTTCTTTATTTATTCGCCTTTGTAATAATTACCTTATTTATTTTCCGTTATAATCTTCAACTTTATTTATTAATTACTTGTTTTTTAAGCATTTATTTATGTGCATGTTATAATATTTTTGTCTGATTTATTCTTCCTTTGTATTTTTTTTACCCTATTTATTTCTTCGATGCTATTAATTTCTGCCTGTCGTTTTTACATTTTTGTATGTTTATTTATTTATTGAGAATGTATTTATTTATGTATTTATTTTTATATATGGTAGAGTTGGTCCTCCATAGTCTTGTTATGGTAAAACAGAAATGTTTCCATTGAATCTAGATTAAAAATAAAACCTTTTTCTTTCAACAGAAAAAGTAGAAACTCTGTACTCTTGGAGATTTTGGAGATTAAAGAATCCTATTTTAACTGGCTTATCACTATGTATTAAGTATGTAAATCAGAGGGATTTTAAAATAGTTTCTATAGTTTGTTTTCCATAATAATTGTTGTATTGTCATAAACGGAAGATGGACAATAAAAAGAACATGTATAAACCATGTCCTATTCCTTTTCATGGTCAAACATGTTATTTCTGTTCTCTACAATTTTGGTTTTTCAACGGAAGAGAAGAAAATTGCTCTTTTGCAGTAAACATCACAGACATTTGAAATAGAATGAGCACTCACAGGATTTCTTATTATTGAATACCTTACTGTGGAATAAAGGGTGTGCTTAATGGGAAAATGAAAATGATCTTATTAATGTTGGTCTCAAACTGAAATGGAATCCTTTTGTTCTGAAACTGACAAGATCTTCTTGAGACGGTTCTGGTTTCTTTGTTCTGGTAATTTTACAGGAGCGCCTGTGAAAATAGCCTTGTATTTAAAATATAAGATTTTGTTTTAGAAAAATTCTTTTCAGATTCCCAGTTTGATTGTTATGTAAAGTATACTTACAGCAACAATCTCATATTCTAGTGCTTTTATAGATATGATGCCTCATAATCAGAACCCCAGTTTTCTGATATTTTTGTTTCTTATTGTTAGCTCTGGTATTACCTGCATTCCTCAGTTGTAATTCACTTTGGATTAAAGTGTCTGCCAAATACATAAACATAAGTATTAAGTTTGTGTTGGAATTCATTCAGCTTGGTGAGCCAAGTAAGTGTATTTCAATGAAAGATGACTCGCTTGTTTCTGTTGGCTTTTTTCAGAATCACTTTATTTGAAGGGTTGTGCATAAAACTGACATTACACTCTCATAAACATGACATAACTGTCATGAACATAAAGGTGTCTTTATGAATGTTTATGACTATTTTCATTAAGTGTAATCTGGGAACCTATTACTATTTTAATGCAAAGTTGACATTGTTTAAAAAGCATTAAATTTTTTTCTTTCTTAAAGGTGTCAAGGTTCAGTGAAACTGTTGTAATAAATTTACATTAGCTGGGCCCTTATATCCACTTTGAGGGATTGGACATATTGAGCGATATCTAGTAGGAAGGGATTGAACAGTAAATATGATAAAGGTACTCCCATCACAGCTCTCCAATTCCTCTGAGCAAAAGCCTTTTGAACAGTTTTTGAAGTTAATTCAGTATATTCCATGCTCAACCTGAGACCCTGCTTCCTCTGTCATCACTTAGGTCCAACACCACCACGTCTTATGACAGCAATTCTATTCATGCATGTTTAATAAAGATTTAAAAAACTTAATGGTACATTTACGCAGAATGTATTTTCTTTTAAAATGATTTACTTTTAGTAGAAACATAACAAAATTTGATAGATCACATTCTTAAATAATGGAATTATTTCTTTTAATCTTTCCAGTCATGCAATTAATAACATGAACACTATTCTATATGTGAATGAAGAAGGATCGGTTTAGTGGTGAAGGTAAATAGGCAAATGAGGTTATCATGCAGACCTAATAAAACTGCAGTGTCTTTCACAACAGTGCAGTAAAAGCTCTCTTGGATTCCAAACATTCTTAGACAGAAATATTATTTCTTCGTTAAAGGTCAAATCACAGAGCGGAAAATGCAATAATTTGATCTCTCTGGTGCTTTTAATGTCTATATTTTAAATGTTTTTCATAACATGTGCTCTCAAGAAAGAATCCCCTGCGGAGTTTCCTTTGGCATTTGACAGTGACTACTGGGAAATTCTCTATATCATATTGAAGGGACCCATTTTCAGAATGGACCATGAATGCACGGTTGTTCAAAATAAAAAGACTGCAGCATCTGAGAACTCATGGTAGTTGCAAACCGAAGATTTAAACTGTGTATGTACCCCTAATCCATGGCTCAATTACTCTACCCATGCTCTTGGGTGAAAGTATATGGAGGGCCAAATCTGACATGATTAAAAATAAACATAGAAATAAATGCAGAAATAAATACATGTTAAATAAATAAATATGTGTAAAAGAAATAAATAATCTCAATAATTAAATTATACAATGAGACATACATGTAAATATATCTTTTTATTCTTCATTTTAATAATCACCCAATTCATTTGTTTTCTTTAATAACTGTCACTTTTATTAATTTTTCAGTTTTTAAATGTATTTACTGTATTTTTGTGTATGTTTTAATATTTACCTCTTTTTCATTCGTCTATTCTATATTTTTAATTCATCTATTTCTTTAATCCTATTTATTTATGCCCTTTTTTCCATTTCTGTATGCATTACAGCCTCATTATGCAACTGAGGAGAAGGTGGTCCAAAGTAGACAACGGCTGCCTATTGTTTGGTTATGATCAGACTTCCACAGTGGAATCTAAACCCAACTGCCATCAATGGCTGCCGTTACTGGCTGCTGTCACAGTGGCTACCCAGGTTATCAGTGAGCTGAAGCATTTAGCTACTTGATTTGAACGCTGTAATTCCAGACTTTATTATCTGTCTTGTGGATGCTCTGACAGAACATGTTTCAGTAAGTAGACATGGAGGCAGATGTCGCCAAACTAGTTCTCCTGTCAGAAACTACAGCCCCACCAGCTCGGAGCACCCATTGGGCTAGAGCAGTGGATCCAGTCGGTTCCGTCTCAGTCATGAAAATAGAGATGTTGAACTTTTGTTAAAAAGTAACAGAGTTATTACCTCATTGTTCAGTTAGTGGGTCATGAAGTGTCATCTCATCTGTTTAAATTCAATTCAGGTCCATTTGCCACCCTCGTTCATTACACGGAAAGGTTTGAAACTTGTCAAATCTTGTGCTCTCTGTGGTGGGATAAGCTAGTTAGCAGTAAAATGGTAATGGTTGTACTTGTATAGCACTTCATCAGGTCCAATGACCCAACAGCCAATCAGTCACGCACACATTCACAACAAAGCTCACACTGACAGTGGTGAGCTATGTTAGTAGCCACAGCTGCGCTGGGGATGAAGCTAGTGGACGTTGGATTGACATATATAGAATAAAGGAGTGACAACTTCTCAAGTACAAGAATTTATTAACATAAATAAAAGAGTATCTAGAGAACACCTCTACTGAATGCTGTTTATCTGAATTAACACTATATTTCAATCAACAAATCCTCTTTACTAGGCTAGTGAAACTAACAAAAACTACTAAGCAAAATTAAGATAAAAAAGAAACCAAAGTTCATCTTAAAGAATATGGAATGAGGTTAAATTCAGTGTTGTGTAGTAACGAAGTAAAAATACTTCACTACTATGCTTAAGTATATTTTGGAGTACTTTATACTTTTCTCGAGTATACATTATTTTGATAACTTTTACTTTTACTTCACTACATTTCTGAACTTAATTGCATACTTTTACTCCAATACATTTTCAATGTTTGGTTTAGTTGCTCGTTACAAAAAGAGAGAGAGAGACTCACGCACGCAAGTGTTTTGACCCCATCTACTGATTTACTGTGACAAAGTCGGGACTGGGCTTGTTCATCACCAACAGGATAAGAAGCTGGTTCAGTAGTAAAGCAGGTTAAGTTAAACTTGTGGCATAGGTAAAGCATCTAATAGCAGAGAGTCCTAATTTTCTTAACTAAATGATAACCTGCAGGTGTATCTATTAGCAGGTTTACCACTTCCTGTAGGTTAACTAGACCTGGTTTATCACTTAACCATGTTCTTAGTATACACCCCCTTTGCCTACACTTGGCTGTGTATAATTTTAAAGTGCATAGCACTGACCTTACTTGAAGAAGGAAAACTGAAAGCTTACAAAAAGGTTGTATTTTCTGTCTAAACTTGGTCTAAATTTCTCCTGCACTTTGTTGTTTATATTATTTCAAGTGAATTTTACTTTCAAAGTTTGCCAAAATCTAAAAAAATGTCATTCATACTGCATTTGCTTTGTTTTACTTTTTACTTATACTTTTTATTACATTACTTGAGTACATCTATTTTTACAGTAATTTTCATACTTAAGTACAAGACATTTCAGATACTTTAAGACTTTTACTCAAGTAACATTTCAGTCAGTGACTTGGACTTTAACCAAAGTCATATTTTGGAGAGGTAACTATACTTTTACTTGACTCCGAGATTTCAGTACTTTATACAACACTGGTTAAATTAGCTTAAATAATTTAGAACAACCTTGGGTCTGTGTTCAACCCATTGCATAACCCACAATGCAAATGTGAGTTAGGCAAAACATTTTTTGAGGAAATAACATTTAAACATTTGCTAAGTAAAAATCAATCACCTTTGGGGCACTTGATTTCTATTAATGTAATTATTTCCCCAGGAAATAAGACTCAAATCGGTAACTTAGGAAGCTAGAGGGCACTGTAATTGGACGATCGAGCGGAGTGGCGTGCAAAACTGACTGTATTGTCTTCAGTCCCAAGCCACCTTACCATGCTCCTAGTCTTGGCTCCATATCTCCTCCATTCACTTCAGCCATGAGGAACCTAGGAGGAATATTTGACAGTGCCCTTAGGTTTGATAAAATTGTTAACTCAGTAGTCAGAGAAAACTTTTTCCAGTTAAGGATTCTATCAAAAGGAAAACCTTTACTGCCTTGGGCAGAACTTGAAAGAGATGTCAATGCCTCTGTCCCTGCCTTTGTAAGCTCAAGACTTGACTACTGTAATGCCCTGCATATATCAAGTCCCCAGGACAAGAATAAAATAACGGGGGGTGGGGGGGCTTATTCATTTGCTGTTTTTGCCCCCAAGCTCTGGAACTTCTTACCAACCAAGTTACGATCCCTCACTAAGCTGAAAATTTTTAAATCTCAGCTAAAAACACAGATGTTTAGACGAGGATTTGACTCATAGTTATTGTTTAAATGTGGTTGGTGTTTAATCTGCCACTCATCCGGATGTGTTCATTCAAACAATATCTTAATTTAACAATATATATATATATATATATATATATATATATATATATATATATATATATCCATCCATCCATCCATTTTCCAAACTGCTTAATCCCTCATGGGGTCGCGGGGGGTGCTGGTGCCTATCACCAGCGTTCATTGGGCGAGAGGCGGGGTAAACCCTGGACAGGTCGCCAGTCTGTCGCAGGGCAACACAGAGGGACAAACAGGACAAACAACCATTCACGCACACACTCACACCTAAGGACAATTTGGAGAAGCCAATTAACCTGACAGTCATGTTTTTGGACTGTGGGAGGAAGCCGGAGTACCTGGAGAGAACCCACGCATGCATATATATATATATATATATATATATATATATATATATATATATATATATATATATATATATATATATATATATATATATATATACACAGAGGTGTCAAGTAACGAAGTACAAATACTTCAATGTCTACGACTTGTTGTGCTCCCGGATGCACAGAGAGGCATTCCAAATCGTTGGATGTACGTTTCTGTTGTTTACCGAAGGAGGAAGGACGAAGAAAGAAATGGATATTTTCAATGAAAAGAGCGCAGGCAGACACTCCCAATGGACTGGGAGAGGCATCATACTACGACAGAATTTGCAGTCTACACTTCATCTCCGGTAAATACAACTTAATTCTGCTCTAGTCATTGTTCTGCTTAAATAGCGGCGGAGGGGAGGTGGCGATCGCTACATGGGCCGGAGAAGCGGCCCGTGTAGCGATCGCTACAGCAGCTGCCGCTGTCTGAAGCAGCAGACAGCAGCAGCGGCTACAGCAGCCATTACACCCCCGTTCACGGGCGCTAGTACTTCTGTGTTTACGCTGCAATGTCGCCGACACCTCCACCCATTCTAACAAGACAAAAACACCAAAATAATCCGTAGTAAACAATGTTTTTTTTAATCCTACCGGGCGGGTCTTCCTCTGCTGAGACGCGGTCTGTGTCCGACGCCGCTTTCTGCTGTTGCACAAACATGTGAACAACATCCATCCATCCATTTTCTGACCGCTTAATCCCTCATGGCGTCGCGGGCGTTGCTGGAGCCTTTTTCCCGATATAAAATAATTGTAGCCGTCCAGTGGTTGCATGGCTTTCGTGCTCTCTGTCTGTACTGGCCTGCCGTGTTTATAAGGCAGCTGCAATGTCGCGGTACGGAACACTTGGCCAGCATTTCACAGACTCGCTCCATCCCTTCAGGCTTTTGCTGTGTGGATCTGGCAATTTGATACCATCAACTTACTCTTAAAACGATCTTGTAGTACATTATCTAAAGAAGAAAAATACGTGGAGAACTCGTCAGTTTCGCTGTTTGCGTCCGCCATTGTGTTCGTCTTTTGCCAACCAGTCCGGCGCGCATGCGCGAAAAACCCGGATCAAAACAATAACAATGAACTGGTCTATTCTGTTTTTATCTCTCTCTCTCTCTCTCTCTCTCTCTCTCTCTCTCTCTCTCTCTCTCTCTCTCACTCACTCACTCACTCACTCACTCACTCACTCACTCACTCACTCATCTCTCTCACTACACACACACACACACACACACACACACACAACCTAGAATGTTTTTGCACCAAAGGGTATAGTTTACCTTAGGTATTTGATGGGACTCACACATTTATGTTCGGGCAGTTTTGCAGGCTTGAATACTACCGCTGTTTGGAATTGAATTCCAATACATTTTGAGAGAGAACATGCTCCTTGAGTGACTTTGTCTTTGACTAATGGGTTAATGATTATGTTGTGTCTTGGGCCACATGTACAACTAATCAGTGTTTAAATTAAGCTTTCAGTTCATATAGTGGCATTTTTTTAAACGTTACTTTATACTTTTATACTTTAAGTAGTTTTTGGAGCACATACTTTTTCAGTTTTACTTGAGTAAAGAGGTCAAGTTGATACTTCAACTTTTACCAGAGTGTTTTTAAACTGCAGTATCTATACTTCTACTTAAGTAACAAATGTGTGTACTTTTGACACCACTGTGTATATATATATATATATATATATATATATATATATATATATATATATATATATATATATATATATATATATATATATATATATATGGTCGATTATGATGTCCATAATATTGTTTCAGATTTTATCATTATATTGTGTTTAATAGCAGGGGAGAAAACCTTTAAAGTCAATCAAAAACGTTCTCCCCTTCAAAATATCAACCATGTTTGAAACTGAGTCTATAAGATTTCAGCTTGTAGCTTTAATGTAAAATTGGAGCTGGCCTTTCAGCAGCAACCTGACCATGTTTTGTAGTTGTAGTGAGTTTTCCCACAATGTTACTTTAGGTTTAATTAATAATAAATACCTTGTGTAGAGATTAAATATGTATGTGGTCTGTTCTGAGGCTGTTACACTCCTCACATTTTAAACATTTAAGCCCCCAGCAGGTGCCAAGGGAATCTTGATTGAAATAATCATTTGAAACCACCTCATGAACAATTTTTGTGCTCTAGTTTGCTTTCTTTCTTTATTCTCTTTCAAATGTCTGTCTCTTCTGTGATTAGCTTGCTTCTTATTTGCCAGTTAGTCGGTTTGTTTCTTGGTCTGCAGCCTAACAGATATTTTTTTAGTTTTAACAGTAACCAAAAGAAACAAAACCAATATGTTGAAAAATTTTCACCCGAGTGGATTGAAACGGCAGCACTTGTGATTATTGTCTGAAGCACTTTGGAGTGACTCATTTATTGTTTTCTAGAAATATTAGTATATGGAAGTTTAATGAAATCACTTCCACTGTATCATGTTTGAAAAGACTAATAATCAATTTGATACCAAATATTTTGGTTGTCTCTAATAATCAATTTGATACCAAACATTTTGGGTGTCTCTAAAACAATTAACATTTCTGCTTGGTACTTAACCCAGCAAAGAGACACATTACTTTTCAGCAATGTTCCCTAGAAGCTGTGCGCAATCGCACAGTGCATCTGGATTCAGCACACACAGCAAATCTATGCTGCACAGTAAATAAAATCCAAGCTGAACTGTAAAACAAATAAAAAAATAAGTTATTTTGTACCATTTTGTAATTCTGGTGAGATGGTGTTTCACGCTCCGACTCTGCGTGTGCCAGGTGCTGATCGGAGCACACCGCTGAGTGATGGGTGGGGCAGACGCCTTTATAGTTAGGCAGGTTGCAGTGTGCATCTTTGTTCTGGGCCCCGTTTCAATCGATCTACCCTGAGTAGAAAGTTATTTAAGTCAAGAAATGTGCCGTAGCCCTAACGGTGTTTGGGAAAAATATATGAATGGAAAATTAGAGCTGGAAGTCCCAAAATTTGATAATGAATAAATTATTGCTTTCATTCTGTGTAGTTCTTTTATTAATCTTGTTGGTCTCTGCCTATGTAACACCATCAAAGTCGTCTATAGCTGAGTGCAACAGCAACATTCCTGACAGAGTGACATACAGCTGCCTCTGAAAGATTTTCGACGTCTCCTTGAAAATATATTAATCCAAAAATTATTAGACATTTAATCGTGGTCTGATCAGCCTCTTCCGATAGAGATTTCTGTGGAGTATTTGCGCTCCAGCATACAGGCTTGCACCTCCAGAAAAGGACAGGCCTTTCCTGACACATGCTTGAGCAGATCTCAGCTAAAAAGAAGGAAAATCTCAGAGTTTGCCCAAACAACTCTGCTCAGTAGCAGGGTTTGTTTGACAGAGTAACTTGTTGTTATAATTTGACTCAGGGTCAAGGCTTCTGACCTTTCTGAAATGGATATATATATATATATATATATATATATATATATATATATATATATATATATATATATATCTGTATGATATAATATATATATAATATATTTAGTATAGTATAATATATCTTAATGTTGCTCTCTCTACGATATATATATATATATATATATCTCTATGTCCCTCTCTCTAGCCTATATCATACTCATTACTCTATAGTCTCGCTATATATGTATCTATCTTCTATATGTAGTATATGTCTATCTTGTATCTATCTCTATGTGTATCTATCTGTATCTCTCTTCTCTCTATCTCTCTATATTCTATATCGCTCTTGGTCTCTCCTATCTGATCTCTTCTAGTCTCTGTGTATTCTCTCTCCTCTCTCTTTTCTCTCTTATGTCTATATATCTCTTCTTCTGGGTCTCTATCTAGGCATATTCTCTATGATCTCTATTGTATGTGATTCTCTCTTCTCTCATCTCTCTAGTGTCTCTCTCTATCTCTCTCTCTATAGATCTCTCTCTATATCTCTCTCTAGTCTAGAATAGAGAGTGTCTCTTCTCTAAGAGAGATATAATATATATATAGAATAGGTATAGAGTCTCTCTGATAGAGATACCTCTATGATATCTCTCTAATCTAGATATATATATCTCTATATATATCTCTCTCTCTCTATCTCTCTATATGTGTATATGTGTATATCTCTATGTGTCTCTGTGTCTATCTATCTCTATATGTGTATCTATCTATATATGTGTCTGTATATATATATCTCTGTGTATCTATATATCTCTCTCTATCTCTATATGTGTGTATATCTATCTATCTATCTATATATATGTGTCTATCTATATCTGTGTATCTATCTCTATATGTGTATATATATCTATATATATGTGTATATATATATATATGTGTATATATATGTGTATCTGTGTGTCTATGTGTGTATATATGTATCTATATCTCTATCTATCTCTGTGTATCTGTGTCTCTCTCTATGTGTGTGTGTGTCTTTCTATAGCAGAGCATATTTATATGGGGTGTCGGGATTATATATGTATCAGAGTGTTGACAGGGCGTGTGGCATAGGAAGTGCTGGTGGCACGCGTCAGGCCAGGTTGCGAACAGTGCTCTTCCATATGAAAGAAAGGAAAATAGATGTTAAACGTGGAACGGTCAGATCTACTCAGCACAGCGCTTTCCAGTGAACAAGTATAAGTTTTGTTGACCAGAGCGATCCTGGAGGTTCTACTGCTGATACTCTGACAGATGAGCGGAATGCGATGCTAAGCCTGGAGGAGGAGAGACGCCGGTGAGAGCTATGCCTTGTTAATTTGACTGTCACAGCAGATTTTATAATAGGCCTTGTATAATTGGCCCAAACAATTTTGTTTTTTTAACTTTGTTTTGTGTTGGGAACGGACAGAATACGAGGAAGAGTTGTTTTTTGATGCCTTATTTTTGTGTATTTTCAGGGGGCACACAAATTTTGAGAGATTACTTTCATTCAGGGTTTGGACAATGCATAATTGAATTTACCAGGTTGTGCAGAGATTAAAAACATTTGGGCGTAAAGAGCAGACAACTGTCTGTTTTGTTTGCATTAAATATGCCCGGGGTGGCACAGGCGTCAGTTAGGGATGTGTCATTTTTCCCCCTTCTTCCTTTCATCCTCTTAAAGGCCAAACAGTTAATCATAGATAACTAACATAACCAAAATAAGACCCCCTTTGTGCTTTGGTAATATTGACCTTAAAGGTGCTGAATGTTACAAAGTATCACAGGTATAAAGAACCAACACCTTTGATAACATCACTGAAAAATATGCAGTATTGCTTAATACAAAATGTATTTAGTGAATAACATGTCACACCAGCACTTTTCCTAATGAATAACACTGGAACATAGTGTAAAAAGTCATTGTTTATTTTGACACTTAATGGAAGATCATTAATGTGGTCCATTTTTCTAATGGACCACATAGAAATCATCAGTCTTTTCTAACACAGAAATCTATTTTTAATATAAATTTTAACAACAAAACAAAAAACAACCACATTATATTATATATCGATACTGCTGTTGAGGTTTCAGCACAGCAGAATGAACAGCTCCCCAGTGGATGACATCACATCAATTTCAACTGAGCATTGTTACTTCTCAAAAACTGTTGCTTTAACCTCATCCCTCTTTTTGGGTGCATTTCATTCCTTTCACACAGGCATGTCCAAAGTGTGGCCCAGGGGCCATTTGTGGTCCCGCTACTGATGTTGTAACCTGACGCCGCCAGATAGATTTGCTCCGCATATCCATCTGGAAACCTTCCGTTGAAGTAATTTTGGGAAGGGGCGAAAATACTGGTTAGCTGATTGGCCTATGTTGGTGATAGACGGGCAAATGAACCAATCAGATCAACGAAGCATATGACGTACTCGTCAACATGCTTCGTCGTCGCTCGTAACCACAAGCCAAGCTACTCTTGCTGCTGCAGGTAAAGGCTCGTTAGCTCAGCAAAGAAATACTCTGTAATTCCGATAAAACCTGCTCGATAGCCACGCTAACGCTAGTTTCATCGGCTGAAGCCGCCATGTTCTTTAGACTGAACTGTCGCGCTTCTCGTTGCGTCACACCTCAACCCGCCTCAAAGCCAACGCTGATTGGACGTTTGTTTGGTGAACGACTCCAAATTTTCTTTAACGGAGGGTAGCCAGACTGATCTGCGAGTGAAACCTTGAACGCTCGCGAGATCAGGATGGTCTCACGAGGCTACTGATGTTGTGCCCCCTCTCCCCTCCTGGATTTCAAGAAAGATTTGGTCCTCCAGCAAAGGTGGCCGATGCAAATGGAAGATTTTAGTTTTTAATTAGGGCAAAATTATTACAGGAACGTTAAAATCCTACCATTGAAAATGTTAAGTACAACACAAAGTATTTATCTTTTAATAAACCCACTTCTGACATTGATAATAACATCTTTCGCAAATGCAGAGTTTGGTGCATTAAAATATGCTTTGAATTCAATTAATTCATTTGGCTAATTACAGCAAGTGTTTTCAAAGATCAACTGACCCAAACACTGTCCTTATATTGCTAGACCATAAAGAGTTCAGTTTATTATTGTTAAGAGTCAAATTATTCAAAATAATTTACAAACTGGATGAATACAACAAATGAGAAAACCCCTTTTTTCGATCTACAATAGAGCTGCCGAGCTCACAGCTAAACCAAAATAAACATGGCAGCACAGGAGGACACATGCGTAGCTGCTGCTATCACATCTGTTTTGCCAGAATCCATGGTTTCTTCTTTGAAAGAAGAACAGGAAGAAGTGCCCTGACTAATGTAACTTGTTTTGGTTTCTCATGGCGCCTGCAGCTTACATTTTCATTTGATACCGTGATTGATTGGCTAAAACCAACCTTTGGTAGGCAGGCACTAGGTGATGCTTCACTCAATAAGCTCGGAAAGTTCTGTTGAATGTCCCTCCTATCCCCAAACAACTTCGATGGGAGCAGACCTAGATTGATAAAGTGCAGAACGGAGAGTGCTACACATCAATCTGGCTGGTCAGATTAAAGGATCTCTTAGGATATCTAAAACTACATGTATAACTTTTAAAATAATATTGCATGCTACACTAATAGAAATTTAAATTGCTCTTATTTCAAAAACCCAATGATTTATATTTATTGTAAGACAAATTTGAGTTTTAATTTGTATAGCCACGTTATTTGACTTTTTTAATTTATGTCAGTAGTACACTCTGATTGCATACAAGTTTTTATCAAAGATTAACACGTCCTGCTGGTGTATTAGTTGTTATTTTGGTGATTTATGCTTTGTTTTTGCTCAATGTGTTAGTAAATAAAGCCTTTTGTGTTTATTTTTCATAACAACAGAAGTACGTCACTGCGCATGTGCTGCAGGGAATAAAACAAGGAAGCAGCTAATGTGTATTAGCAGCTCCAAGCTAAAGAATGAATAATGGTCCAAGATCCAGTGGAAAAAAAGTGCAAAATAAATATTGGGAAAAGATTAGAATGTTGCAGGGAATACAGTATGTCCATTGGTGTAAACTTCAGTAAATAAGTAAGTAAGTAAACTTTATTTCTAAAGCACCTTTCACCTTTGTGCTTGACAATAAAAACAACCCTAAAACAACACAACATAAAAATACAAAAAGTTTAAAAAAGATAAAATGGCATAAAAGCAACATCATAGCATGAAAGTAGTTAATTACCTGTTAAAAGACAGTTGAAACAAGTGGGTCTTCAACTGCTTCTCAAAAGAATGAACAGAGTCAAGACAGCATAAAGATAAAGGCAACATATTCCACAGTCTGGGAGCCACAGCTTTAAAAGGGTGATCTTCTCTGGTCCTGAAATTAGTTTGTGGAACCATTAACAGCCTTTGGCTGGAGGATCTAAAACTGTGAAAAGGGGAATATGGTTACAAAAGGCTGGTAATATAAGCTGGAGCTTCGCCACTCAGGGCTCTAAAAGTAAAGACGAAAAATTTAAAATGATTCTAAAATGTACCGGCAGCCAATGTAAAGAGATGTCTTGCAGAAGCATTCTGCACTAACTGCAGACAGCCAAGATCTTTCTTATTCAAACATATAAAAAGGCTGTTACAACAGTCAAGATGAGATGAAATAAAAGCATGAATAACTATCTCTAATTCAGCCTTTGACACCAAAGTTCAAAGCTTAGAAATATTTCTTGGCTGAAAGACGCTGTTTTTGATTAATATGTGAGAATGACACTCTAATGACATGGCAGAATCAAAAATTATGGTAAGATTTCTGAGGCTTGGTTTGGCAGAGGAGGCCAAGACACCCAGAAATTTCTTGATTTCCATTATTGGGTTCTCACGGGTAATAAGTGTTTGAGTCTTGTCAGAGTTGACCTGCAAGGAGCCACTGTTTAATATCATTAACACAGTTTATCAAGTAAGACAACTTTAAATATTCAGTAGGCTTAAAAGAACAATAGAGCTGAATGTCATCAGCATACAAATGACAATCATCAGGGAACTGCCTGATTATCTGGAAAAATATATAAAAGAAAAAGAACAGGTCCCAAAACAGAGCCCTGTGTTACCCCACATAGCCGGTATTTTGAGTCGGACATGAACTGGTTTCCAAAAACACTAAAATATAGATAGGATTTAAATCACTCCTTACCAGCCTTACTTGATAGACCAACTACATCGTGAAGCCTATTAATCAAAATACTGTGATCGGCAGTATCAAAGGCAGATGTAAGATCCAGGAGAACCATTACTGTTGATGCTCCAGAGTCTGCAGACATAAAAATGTCACTAGAAAATTCACATAAGGCAGTTTCTGTGGAATGGAGCTTGTGAAATCCAGACTGAAAATTCTCGAAGAGCTCATGTTTTTCTATAAAAGAAAGCTTTTCTGCCAGTACTTTTTCAAGAACATTAGACATAAAAGGAATCTTGGAGATGGGCCTGTAATTATTAAGTTAGGTACGATCCAACATTCACTTTTTCAATTATGGCTTTTTCACTTTAACAATAGCATGCTTGGAAGAACTTGGAACTACACCTGTTGAAAGTGAGGTATTGTAAATTTCTACAATGCAAGGGCGATGACAGGTAAAGCTTTTTTAAACAATATTGCAGGGAGGATGTTGTTTGGGCAGGTAGAAATTTTCAATTTGTCTTTGTCTTGATCTATATAACCTTATTTTGTTGTGATCAAAGGGTTTTTGGTCTTTTTTTTAAGCATATAACTTCATCTAAACTGATTAAAATTTCTATTTTGTTCATATTTTCTGCTGTCTAGCATTGTTAGCATTAGATAATAAAACATGATTAGGTTCAGCCTGTAGAGAGCCTCAAATGTTTCTCCTCTACAGTGCAGCCAGCCTAATTCCATAAACAACATCCACCTTTAGCTGAACCTTTAGGATCTTCTGTCAGTGTTGGAGTTACAAGCTGCATGCTCCACCATTTTTGTTCTCCTCCTTCAGTTTGATGCCTAGCAGCAGGATAGACCATTTTAAATGTTCACTTTTTAACAGTCTGGCAGAGCAGTGAGATAAAAATGTTTACCACCATTCAACATGATTTTCCCCTTTCTCTTTCCAAAACAAAAGAGATTAGGACTTCAAAATGCTTCTATAAAGATGCACATTCTCGGTGTTGTAAAAGAATGCCATTACTCATGTGAGGGAAAAAATGAGAGGTAAGCTTAAGCTGGACTCCTTGCTGTTCCTCCGCGACTGCTCCTGCTCTAATTTGCCTCAGTGTAATGCATTTCATTTTGACAGCAATACTATTCCTACAGAACTGCTCTTTCTGAGACACCTGAGAAAAGTTGGTAAATAAAGATGAAAGTTATGAAAGCCTGCTGTGAGATGGCAAGAAACTGTAAGCTTCTGCAAAAGTCTGTGGTGTCACTGCTGTCAGCAGCTTCTGAAATCTTTGACAGGTGGCATCAGGATCCATACATTCCATCAGATACCCAGACAGGCTGTTCACATGGCTTCTCAAGCATTCAAAAAATCTTTCAGTGAAAAACACATTTGAGAGAGGGAGATGACAACAGAGAGTTATTGTAATGAATAGAAAACAACCACCAAGAGCTTAAGTCCCTGCGTGAGGGAAGCGGCCATTCTTTGGAGGCTGCGTCTGAAGGGATGCCTGCAGGGGTGTTTGCAAAAGCACAGCTTCTGCATGTCTGGGGAATGGTGCAGAGGCACACTTAATGTTCATCAGGGATTCATTTCTACTGCAGAATGTGTGTCTGTGTGTGTGTGTGTTGGGGGGGGGGGGGGGTACAATGAAGAGAGATGACTCCACAGCAGACTATCTACATCAGTTTTGCTCCCTGCAGAAATTTTATGCAAGCAAATGTTGTGCTCCCAGATGTTGTGTGAAAGAGGGCTACTGCTTGGGCACAGGGGTGGTCATCTCCACCCTCATGTGGTCTTCTCTCCCCTCATCTCCCCCCCCCCCCAACCCAACCAAAGAAACTGCTCTACAATTCAATCAGCAGCAACCCAAGAACAACAACGTACACATCACCTCTAGAAATAGAAAACCACAGAGTGGATCAAATGGCCAAAAACAAGATAATTGGAGAGAATAAAGAATTCATAGAAAACAGTTGAATATCTATTCCTCATTCAAACCCTTTGGGTTTAATGTTGTTAAAGTGTGAATCCAAAATGCTTCTCTTTGTAACAACAGCGTGTTTCTGTCACTCCATTTGGGACCAGAAACCATTTCCACACTGTTATTGCTCTGTGAGGTAGCAAGTCTGAGTCCTTGATATGAGCTTACAATCTCAGATGTGTCAGGAAAGCCCTCCTGCATAAAAACTCTGCCAAGTCTGTATGCAAGTTGCATTGACTTTCTGTGCCAACACCTATATTAAGGGAGCACCCGAAAGGACTTACTCACAGCATTTCCAATCATATAATGGCCAATCATGTTAAAGTACATAGCAACAGGAGATCAAGACATGTTTAGGAGGGGTATAACATTCAGAAATCTTCCAATTTCCTAGCATACTTTTTGCAAAAATAAAGACATTACCTAGAGCCTATAGCTCTGTCGATCCATCCATTCCCTCAGCTCTCAGCAGTAATGACATTATGGGATTCTTCATAAATAAAATTTATTCCATTAACAATAAAATCATTGGCATCCTCCCAAATGATGGCCGTTCACACTAAGCCTGGTTTTGCTGGAGGTTTTTCTTCCCGTTAAAGGGGAGCTTTCCTTTCCACTGTCGCTTCATGCATGCTCAGTATGAAGGATTGCTGCAAAGCCATGGACAATGCAGACGACTGTCCACTGTGGCTCTATGCTCTTTCTGGAGGAGTGAATGTTGCTTGTCCAGACTTGATGCAATCTACCGGGTTTCCTTAGATAGGAATTTTCTTTGACCAATCTGTATAATCTGATCGAATTTCTATAATATGATTCAATCTGTATAATTTGAATGAATTTAATTTTGGAAAGTGCGTTGAGATGTATGATTCATGTATCATGAATTGGCGCTATATAAATAAAATTGAAATGAATTGAATTAAAATAGACAGTGATCTTAAACTATATTGCCAAGTTGGAGCAGTGGTCAAGTCCAGTTTTTATCACCTTAGGCAGTTGGCAAAGATAAAGCCGATTCTCTTAAAACAATTTTAGAAACAGTAATTCATGCCTGTAATGCTACCTACCTATTACTCAGCCAGTACCCCTTAAGCGTCTTGAGTTGGTCCAGAATGCTGCTGCTTGTCTTTTAACTGGAATTGGGAAGAGGGAGCACAACACCACTGTCCTGGCTTCCCTTCATTGGCTCCCTGTGCATGTTAGAGCTCATTTTAAGATTCTTTAATATGTTTTTAAAAGTTTACATGGTCTTGGCCCATCTTACCTCTCTAAGCTGCTTCACCCATACTTTCCTGCTCGTTGCCTCAGGTCAGCTGACCAGCTGCTCCTGGAGGTACCAAGAGCTAAACTTAAGCTCAGAGGAGACAGAGCTTTAAATGTTGCCGCTCCTAAGTTACGGAACGCTTTACTGTTCCATATTAGAAGTGCACCTTTAAAGTTGACTTTTAAAACTCGCCTTAAGACACATTTTTATTCCATGTTGAGACTTGTGTTGCTTGCTCTTATTCCTTTTTATATTTCTACTGTAATCTATTGTTTGTTTTTTTCCCATTTTAAATGTTGATTTGATTATTGTCTGTACAGCATTGTCGCAGCTGCTGTTGTTTTAAAGTGCTTTATAAATAAAGTAGTAGTATTAGTAGTAGTAAAAGTAGTGGGGAATGGTGGCTTTGCAAAATTGGTAAGACAGAAGTCCAAAATATTGCTTAGCAATTCCGCAGCACATACTGTGATGTTATTCATCACGGAAAACTGAATGGCTTGAAAAAATTACCCAAAAAATAATATAAAGATATCTTTCCAGTTTCTGGACATACTACATTGAACTTTTCTTCACTCCTAAAGACTCCAAGTACACAACAAAATGTATTTGTGGGCTAATAAAGATGGTTTTGCCTATGCTCCCTTTAAACTTGTATATTCATCACACTAGCCCCAAGTTTCTGTCTGCTATTTGGTAATCTACAATTCTCACATCATGACAGATCATTGTTTAAGAAACCTGGATTTAAATTGGATTTTTACCTGAAAAGCAGCTGACTTGTCTTCTACCAATAGATTTTGCACCTGTTCAGACAATACAATACATATTCATACTGCTGTTGATTATATTTTTCTGTTCTTTCTGCAGCATCAGAAAACATGGACTACCAAATATAGTTCTTGTTGTTGTTGGTATTAAGCTTAATATTTTAGCATTATGTCAAACCTTGGTGACAGATAGTATTCGAGTTTGTGAATATTTATATTTACACAGATTAGTAGAACTGAGTTTATCTATGTTACATTCTGTGGTTGGAAAAAAGATTTGGGCAGATCGTGAGAAAATCTGGACAATGGAAACGTTCTGACTTGTTCTGAATGAGGTGTAGCTGCCCATGGAAAGTTTGGAGTCAACTTTCTCACTCTGTCAATTTCCTCTGATTTTGCTCAATGTTTTGATTAAACTGCATAAGATAACACACTGTGTTTCACCATGTGGCAGCATTGTACACAGCTGTCAGTTTATTCCTAGGCTGCAGGGCTGGATGAGGAGCAAAGCTACTACATATATGAGGTTAATCCAGTGAGTGTTCATTCATCTGTTCCCTCATCCATAATTACTGCAACATTTTCTGCTTCAGGTTTGGTCATGTGTATGTAAGTTGTGTTCTCACAAGGTTCTCCAAGGCTGCCATGCTGTATAGTATTCCTGCTTGGTGTTGACAGAGTTTAGGTGGAAACAACAGCCAACAAACTAGTTGCTTCATGGAAACACAGCTGTCAGCTCTGAAGCAGGGGATTATTTGGAATTATCTTGAAGTTTAGGCCCTGTTTATTACACATTTTCTCATGAAAATGGAAAACGGTTTAGATTGTCCATTTACATGACAATGGTGAATGTTTTCTCCAACATGTTATGAATCTCAGTAGTCGGACCCGGTAATTCACACAACACCAAGAGTATGTTAAAATTAATTTATTAAAAGTAACGTAGTTGAAAAAAACAAGCCTCATGGAACAGGACTGGTTGCACTGAAAAGGAGAGAGACAGGTTAGTGGCTGTGAGCTTGCAGAGGGAAATTACAGCTGCACAAGAAAAGCCACTAACCCTGATTGGATCTGTAAAAGACGTTGAATCCAAAACAGAGTCCTTTCTCCTGAAGGGGGCAGGCGACAGGGGAAATCCAACAGGTCCAGTCCGAGTCCGTTTCCAAGGTCCAAAATCCAGTTTTCAACAGGCAGAGGTACAGAGAGGACTGAGCAGAGAGGCAGGGTCGAGAGGCAGGCAGAGGTCGTTGTTCAGAAACTGAGAACCGGTGAAGAGACCGACAAGGGCAAGGCAACAGGCAGGAATCCAGAGAACACTCAAAGGTCGAACACAGGTGGGCAGGTTTAAGAAATACTGGAAGGTCTACTAACACAAGGTTTTCGAGAATCTGGCACCAGCTTGCTGTGGAAGGCCATCTTAAATAATGCCAATCACAGGTGCCAGTAATCAGGGCAAACAACAGATGCTAGCAATCAGGAAATAGAGCAGCCCCTGTATGGAAGGCTGAGATGGCCAACATGAAAAATAATCAGAGCAAAAGCTGTGATCATTACACAACAATGACATACTTTGAAAATAGGTTGCAGAGTGTAATATTTTTACACCTCAGACGGTGTTATCGCTTAAACAGGAAAAGACGTAATTTTTCTTACAAGGAAACCCTGGCTTATGCACATTATGACAGAAATCAGTAGAAATTAGTGCACACCCATACAACATAATGGCTGCCTACAATTTAAGAAACCACAGAAGAAGAATACATCCCCAATGGCAGATAGCAGAGTACTGTTCGTGCTGCTGACTCTTCTGAATATAACCAAATTTGGTGGTTTTATAATTCGGTTACCTTAAACAACGGTGCCATATCGTCGTCTTTCCATAGGAAAAGTTTATCTGCCATCTCAAACTTCTAACTTCTTTTAATTCAATTCAATTCAATTCAATTTTATTTATATAGCGCCAAATCATGAAACATGTCATCTCAAGGCACTTTACAAAATCAAGTTCAGTCATATTATACAGATTGGGTCAGATTATACAGATTGGTCAAAAATGTCCTATATAAGGAAACCAGTTGATTGCATCAAAGTCCCGACAAGCAGCATTCCCTCCTGGGGAACCGTAGAGCCACAGGGAGAGTCGTCTGCATTGTTCATGGCTTTGCTGCAATCCCTCATACTGAGCAAGCATGAAGCGACAGTGGGAAGAAAAACTCCCCATTAACGGGAAGGAAAACCTCCGGCAGAACCGGGCTCAGTATGAACGGTCATCTGCCTCGACCGACTGGGGTTACAGAAGACAGAGCAGAGACACAACAAGAGAGACAAAAAAGCACAGAAGCACACATTGATATAGTAATCTGTTCTACATTAGATGGTAGTAGTGGGTGAGCCGTCTTCTCTGGATGATGTCACAGTTAACAGAACGCCAGACCAGGTGTACCTACTATGAAGAAAAAGAGAGAGAGCAAAAAGTTAAAAGCTGAAATGACGACAGTCATATGACTTTTTTAGGCAGAAAGTATTTTTATGCATGCACATGTTGAGTTTTTGAAGAACATAGCCCCAACTACTAGCACGACAACGTAATTATACCTCTGGTATGGTATGATAACTAAATGATTTTTTTAACTGACTGACCAGAAACACTGGATTCAAAGCAAAACAACTTACTGTACATTTCAGTTGGCTGATTCCTCTAAAAAATATGCAGTAGTGAGCTTAATAATTCCGGTACAAAACAAAAATCCCAAGGTTGGCCAGTCTTATGTTTTGACAGTACTCTTTCCTTTGCATTCCTAATTGCCAATTTGCAAACTACGACCTGCGGCATGTGCAATGATCCAAACATCAGTGCAAATTGACTGAATTCATGTTGGGCTTGATCTGCACTCTGTGTCACAGCCCTAATTACTAAAGCAAAGGCTGAGAGTGTGCTGCTGGAGATAGCGACCCTAAAAGCATCTCCAACTCCACCTACCCACCCATTTTAATGCCCTACTCTCCCTCCAACCTTCAACTGCCTGGAAAATGTTTCACTAAGGTCTGAAATTAATTCAGGTAGATGTCCGCAGCTCAGAGAGGTTTGTGTCTCTTAAGAGGAAGCCATAATCAGGGAATTGGCCTGCAAATTCAAGACATTTAATGCCGGATCAGTACCAGAAGAAACTCCAGCTGAAAAGTGACCTTCGAGATTTATAAATAGGTATCTGTGAATTAAAGTGGAGACATATGGTTGTATAAGAATATTTTCAAATTGTAATAATTGCATCAGGTTACTTACCAATAAATATGCTTTAGGTGCATCCTTGGTGGATTTCCAATATAATAATGTTATTCTACATGAAAGCAAGGCAGGAAAAGTAAAGATGTGACTTTTCCTAATTGTAAAGTAGTTCCCATCAGTGAGACAAACATAGCAGTTCTGGGTTTTACATCAATATTGAACCACTCTGGCAGTGTTTTAAAGATCAACAACCAATAGGATGTCAGGGATGCCTGAAACATATTAGTTAAGCTGGCCGGAATGTCATGACACCTGTTATAGCATGCATTTAGGTTAGGGTAAATTTTTGCCAGCCTTGTTCAAATTTTTATATATGCTGAGCTTTGCACAAGAAGCACTGTCGTTTCCATCCTCTATGAATTCCACTTTTTGATGTCAACACTTTAAGTGTAATAGATAAGGGATCTGTGGCCAAGGTGAACTGTAATGATGAGATGGAGCATCCCTGACAGGTTCCATTTGATAACTAGATATACTGTGACAGCTTACCATTTGTAATGATGGAGGCTGTGGGTGTGGTGTAAAAGCGTCTAATCCATAAGATAAAATGTGGGCTGTACCTAAATTTATCCAAACATGTAAATAAAAATCCCCATAACACCATATCAAAAACTTTCTCTGCACCCAGTGCTGTAGACCACCTTTAGTACTGCACCAGATATAGGAGACGGAAGAATATTCAGTAGGTGATGCATATTTGTGAAATAATGATGTCCCACAACAAAACCAGTTTGATCCACATCATGCATAGTGGTTTCTGGATGCAAGCTGAGAACTTTTCTAAGATTTTCACATCACTATTTAGATGGAAAATGGAAGAGCCACCTTCTGTGCTATCATTACCCGGTTTTAAAATTAGTGCTTCTGTCAATGGATGTGGAAGTGACCCAATGGGATAGAGAGTAACTTTTTTAAGATATAGAAACACTGAACATAATGCAAGATTTTGGAAACATTATTGGCAAACTTTTTAAAGAACTCTACTTGGTACCCGTTGAGATGTTTTGCTATTTTGCGTTGCCAAAATTGCCATTACAACATTTCACAATGTTGTAATGTTAGTTCAGTCGCAGTCCTATGCATTGTTTTATTAAAGGGGTCTGCAGACTATTAAAAGGGCTCAAAGTTGGTACTGTCACATATTGTTTGTGACTTAAATAAGATAAACATCGTATATATAGAGACCAATTTTGTTGCCATACAGTTTATGAAGAGAAATGCAAAATGAGGAACTTTAAATTGAAACAGAAAACATGGCTCTAAATGGAAAGCTAAAATGTTTAATTGCTGATTCACCTGTCAGACTATTGTGTTGTATTGGCAACACAATAATTTAATTAAATAATGCCCCAACTACACATGCAATACTGTATTAAACACAATTTATGTCTTTGTTTATTTTTATTCAAATGGCTCATCTTCTGTCATCACAGACCCCTTAAATATATATTATATTGAACTATCAAATGAGTAGATTAAACTGAGTTTTTAATAGTTATTCAAGTGATTCCGTTACTATTTTTAGACACATTCTGCTACTACAGAACACTTCAGGATTTCCTAAAGCCTTCTCATCTTCTTTAGCTTCTAATAGTAAGGGTCTGAGCTGTTTCTGCCCTACAGTTGAAGAAGAGGTCAGGATGGTGCCAGTGGTTGTTTCTAGAGAATAGAAACATGACACGAGTACCTCTGGACATTATAAATGTCACAGAGAGGCAGAACACGACAGAGATGCAGGCTAATTCAGCACCCAAACTAAGCAGATTTTGCTTCATACAGAGATGTATCGGATTTACCTGGATTGGATTCATGGTTTTTGCTGAAGTTGTGTCAGAACTGTGTGTTCTTAGTTTTGCTATTTCAGTTCCTTCATCAACAACGTTTATTCCTGCCGTCATTCACAGTCTGATTTGACTGAATGCATGTTTTGTTGAACTTGTTTGCTCTCTTGATAGATTTCACTATGCACATCTATAAATCAAATTTGAATCCTTTCTTACTGTATAAGTGTATAAAATATGTATTCTGATTAAATACTTCATTAAATAAACCTCAGATGTATATTTGGGAGTGTATATCCAGTTGAATAGTCAATAAAGTAAGAATGTTTGTGTTGCCTTCACCTTATGTTCCAGCCTACAGTATTGCAATCTTGCCTTCCCTTTATTACATGCTCATTATCGTTACCTAACCGAGTCCTCACTAAGACTAATTTCCAATGATCAGAGGCAGTCTTGTTTCCCCAAGCTATTAATCTGTCAACCTGCAGGTTTCAACTGTGGGAAGAGAGAAAGCCATGTACCGTGGGAGTGGGGAACGTGAGTTAATTCTTTACATTCCTCAAGGTACTCTATTTAAAAACATAATGAGATTACTATTACTGGATTACTGGATTGTTCTGACATTCTAGTGATGCTTCACGAAGACAACTCAAAAAAAGGCTGACAATACTGAAAGTGCCAGTATATGAAAAATAGCATGTTTCATTTGATTACAGTCATATCAGTTCCAGTGTGCTCCAGTTCAATCAGATTTGTATTCAAAATCCCTATTCTGTGGCTTAACTGATGCAGTCGATCTAATTTAATTAACCTACATAAATAAGTCAGTTTTAATAAATAAGTTGGGAACAAGCAAAATTCTAATTTCTTTATTTACTCAGTTTTTTAAATCATTGTTATATTCTTTCACCTTTTCTAAACTGTACTCAAACAATTTTCCCTTTTGCCAGGTTGTCAGTGTGAAAAAAAATATGACTATTCAGTTTAACTAAATTTGACTCAAATTATCCAAAATGTATTCCCATTCCAAACAAACCTCTATCAAGCCCTTAAGAGTTGACAAAAGAACAGTGTCTTCACTGAAGCTGTAATATACCTCTACTTGATGATGATCATTATATTTAAGACCCAGAAGTATTTCATAAGAACACTGTTACTCTTTATTGCTCTGTGAAAAGATGTTAGCAGTTCATAAGTATCAGAGAATCCTGCTATTTTAGAGTTGAAAAGTTTGCTGTTCCACTTATCCAATGTGATTTAATGGATGTAACATTAACAGTAGCTAAATGTGATTTTAGGACCTTAATGAAGGACAAAATGAGGAAATATATTACCACACCTTAACATGGGAAATTGGGGCATCATCCTGGAGCTGAGACCTGGGTTTCAGTGAAAGTGAAGAATTGTTTTAGTGGTTGAGCCTTGGCTACTCTTTGGAAGTGTAAAAAATTTAAAGCGCAGATTTTCTCAAACTCCAAAGTCAAGCTGCCATGCGAAAAATACAATAAATCATGTTTTAATAACTCATGTGTAAATGAAATTAAATTAAATGTAGTAATAGTGAGGCTAAACAGGGCTAAAAATTCAGCCATTTGAACTTGATAGTAAGAATCTGTAGGACATTAAAACCCCAAATTTGAATAACCTAACACCTAAAACCCTTTTTAGGCTTTAGATTTATTTGTAATTATAAAAAGAATCAATGTTCTTCAGTACAGAAAGATGTTTTATTAGTGGGAGTCAGAGTATTAAAGGAACCTTTACTTTCATTCTCTTGGCTTTAGAGCATATAAATGGATGTTTTTCTTTACTTTCATCCACCAGGGTGAGAAATAATTAGTCCCTTTGCTCTGTGGAGCAAATGGTAGCAGTTTTTTAAACAAACACACTGCAGGGTGCAAACAGACATTTAGCATTTACTTTATGACTACATTTTTGTACACATACAATAAATGCTAAAAGCCTAAATAAATCCTTGGACTATGTAAAACTGTGCTCAATCAGTCTAGGTTCCCCATGGACTTTCTTTCAGAAATACAGTGCTACCCATCTACATACTGGAGGTCTTTTCTACATGGTGGAGTTCATCTATCCTGGGAGTGACTGCAGATCCTTTGATGCCACTATTTTAATAACCAGAGCTAAAAAAATAACCCAGTTAAAGAATTCACATTTATACCAAACACAGGAAAATGCTCCAGATACCAAGGCTGTTTAATCGCTGTGTATCAAAGAGATAACATGTGTCTTTCTCTGTCAAATGACAGGGCACACAGTACCGCACTTGTTTTTTTGTTTGTTTGTTTATTTTTTCAGTGTTTTTGTTAAATATCTTATCAAATATATCATGCACTGTGCAATAAATCTTTCTTTAGTGAAGCCTGAACATTGCACCCAACGAACAATCCTTAACCATTGCAACAATACAAATGTATGTGTTGTGCTATTACACACTTTTTTAAGTTATTTAATGTTTGATAAATAACCCTCGGTCGGTTAGGTATTGTCCAGTGAATATCAGCCCAAGGGCTGATATTGCGATAATAGTTGAAAGGAATGATTCGAGCACTGGCGTTCTTTTAACAGCAAACTATGCACACATGTATAATAAGGGAGTAACAACTTCTCCTTAAGTTCAACAAATTATTAACAGAAATAAAATAAACATCCAGAAAACAGCAATATAGAATGCTGTTTATCTGAATTAACACTATATTTCAATCAACAAATCCTCTCTAATAGGCTAGTGAAAATTAGGATAAAAAAGAAGCTAAGGAACTATGTACACACAAAAGAAACAAAAAGGCAAAATAAAATGATGATGATGGTCTGATGCTGGTTGATCACCATCATCAGAATGATTCAGTGAATCCTGGTTCACTGCAGGTCTAAGTTAAAGAACTAAAGTTAATCTTAAAGAATGTGGAATGAGGTTAAATTAGTTTAACTAATTTAGAACAACCTTATTTCTGTGTTCAGCCCATTCACAATCCAAATCTGAGTTAGGCAAAACATTATTTGAGGAAATAACATTTTAGAGAAAGATTTGCTAAGCAAAAATCAACCCCCTTTAGGACACTTGATTTTCATTAAAGTAATTATTTCTCCAGGAAATAAGACAACATTTTGCATGTGTTTCAACCCATTCACAATGCAAATCCTGGGTAAAACAAAATATTATTTGATAAAATAACATTTTAAAGAATCATTTGCTCATTAAAATCAGTAAACTTTAGGACGCTGCATTTTATTCATGCGATTATTCCTCTTGGAGGCTAGGGGTCGCTGAAGTGATCAGTCGCTAAATGGGTTAATCCTAAAGTTATACAAAACACCATCAAATCGACATTAATGTTCCATATTAGTGCGGTAATAACTATCATAGCACTATCGTACAATGGCAGAGCGAAACAAAAACAAACCTTATGTTTGAAACAAACTGTTTGTTGCATATCTGGGAAGAACAAATGTTATCCGGAAGCTAATAGCGTAATGCTAGCAGGAGCTATGCCTGTTAGCTCAATCAAGATTTAAAAACACAGTGAAAACCCATTAAAGTAAACCATTTTAAAGTTTCCCTGTTTATTTGTCTGCCAAACCTCTCCCGTTGTCTCGATGGGCGTCCGGTTGGCAGTGAATTACTCCAAGGGAAAGCTGGTTATCTCAGCAGCGGCAGGCGGCTATGCAGCTAGCTGAAACGTGGCTGTTAGGAGGCAGCTCCGGGTCCTTCATGTGGTCTAGGCCTGTGAAGGGGGTCGCAGCATGGGGTCTCTGCACTCCTGCTGGATAGTGGCTCGGCTCCCAGGTCAGTTTAAGACTGCCACTGATTTGATTACGATGTTAGTTTCACAGAAAGCAGACTTTACTCAGCTTGGTGGACCCTGCAGATGCTTAAGAGTCTTTGAACCACATGAGGCCCACATTGGTGGCTGGTCTCCCCAGTGTGGGCTCTCTCCTTGAGGGTCCACAGGCAAAGAGGAAGATAAGTCTGGTGGGCAGTTCCTTGGTGCCTGTAAAAGTCTCAAATTTCTTTGCTTGCAATTCAGTCTGATTTTTTCTCATGGCTTGATTGTACAGCATATGGGAAGACAATCATTATATGTCTGTATTTAGAAAACCATGTTGCACGCATACACTACTCTAAAACTGAGATTCGTGAGGGATCCACCAAAAGCATAGCATGCCTAATTTTTTTTCCATTGTCAAACTGCCTAAAAGATCAATAAACCACATTTTAAAAGTTGGAGGAGACTTTGTTTTCCATTGAAGCAGTATCTTCCTATGGGCTAAAAGAGTAGAAAAGGCTATGAAGATTTTATTTTGATTAAAAAAGGAATGCTGTGACACATATCCAAATACAGAGAATATCGCATCATGTTCTAGAAAGCGCTCTAATGTATCATAAATAAATTTAAATATTGATTTCTAATTGTTCCTCAATTTTGGACAAAGCCAAAACATATAAGATGGGTTGGCTCAGTTTCACATCTATCACATTGGAAATCTATGTCTGGTGAAAAAAACATATTGGCCAGTTTAATCGTATACCAATGAAAGCTATGAACCACTTTAAATTTAATCTTAAACAAATTGAAAAAGCGTGAATATTTTTCAGTAACGAATGCCATAGGTTCCTCTTACCACAGTCTTTTCACATGAGCCAGAGGTTTTATGTTACAAGTATTATTACATTGTAGATTTTACCAATGGGTCATTTAGAGCATGGATTCACTTCTAGAACAGTATCAAGAAGCATCTCAAGTGGTAGTGAGACATAGTGAGCAAGCTGAAGGTACCTGAGAACCTGAGATTTGGAATTTGGTTTCCCTTGTTAGAAAAGTTGCATAATTGCCTTTAAAATACATGTCTTTCAATACCCTAAGGCTTTTTATAGACCAAGCAATAAAGGAGCTGTCTGTAAGAAATTATTGAGTGAAAAACTGTCTTATAAATTGTCCCCACATTTTAAACTTTTTAAACGATTGTTTAACTACTGGATTTAGAGAGAAATCACCAACTGAATGTGGTGGTGGGAATGTTGAAAAAAGCAATGTAAGTAGAGAATTAGGTTGGCATAACAAATTCTCAAGAGACAGTCACTTAGAACTGGAAATATGATTTGGACCGAAATAACATAAAACACGTATTGGCTGCCCAACAATAAGATTCAAAGTTAGTTAGTAATAATCCTCCAGGAGCTCAGTGTCGCTGCAGTATACGATTACACATTCCTGCATTTTCCCACTCCATAAAAATGTTGATATAAGCTTGTCTATTAGCAAGAAAAATTAGTTGGTCAAAATACTGAAATACACTACAAGAGATATAAAAGTCGACTCCTAGTAATAGCGATAATGTAATCCATCGTTTAAAAACTTGTTTTTTTAGAATCTATCAGTAGGATAAGATTAGCTTTGCATAGGTGCCTGTAATTATTATGACCCATATAAGGACATAAATTTCTTTGACTAAGTTATAATAGCATGAAGTTAAATGTGATGAGTCTATCTCCGGCATTGGTTGGCATAGGCTCACTTTTTGCATTTTTATTTTATATCCTAACATTTCTCCAAAATTGCCAAGTAATGACAAAATTTGAGGCAGGTTCTCAAGAATATCAGACACATACAATAGGGTCGTCTGGATAAAGGGACACCTTACAGGACTGTCTCAGAAAATTAGAATATTGTGATAAAGTTCTTTATTTTCTGTAATGCAATTAAAAAACATGAAATGTCATACATTCTGGATTCATTACAAAAACTGAACTATCGCAAGCCTTTTATTGTTTTAATATCGCTGATTATGGCTTACAGCTTAAGAAACCCAAATATCCTATCTCATATATCTCATATCTCGATATTAGAATATCGTGAAAAAGTATACTAGTAGGCTATTCAACTTATCACTTGAATCGTCTAATTAACTCGAAACACCTACAAGGGTTTCCTGAGCCTTGAAAAACACTCAGCTTGGTTCAGTAAACTAAATCACAAGTAAGGGGAAGACTGCTGATCTGACTGCTGTCCAGAAGACCATCATTGACACCCTCCATCAGGAGGGTAAGACTCAAAAAGAAATTTCTCAAAGAGCACGCTGTTCACAGTGTGCAGTTTCAAAGCACATTCACAAAAAGTGTGTTGGAAGAGGGAAAGTATGGGGTAAGATAGCTTCCTAAATAGACTTGTACATAAAATGATAGTTGTGTCCATATCAGTCACAAGTTGTGCATAACAAACATTTGTAAACTCATAATAATTTAAATCGTATTCAAAAGATACAACATACAATTTACGTAGTTACAACTTCAATAACTAATAAATACAAAATTCAAGTTTAAATTTGTGCTTTACTCTTTATGAACACAAACAGCAGCGGCTGCTTGAGAATACAGATTTTTTCTTTGAGAATACGAATTCACAACAGTGGTCTGACGTCACATTTTCCAAGGCTGGTATATGGAGCACAGAGTGCGAAGATAGGAGCCGCGCATGCGTTCCTCAGACTGACCGTCTCAGAATGCACCGCGGCCGCAGCTTGATTCCAGACAGCGCAGAGTGACTGATCCATACTCCATTCTGGAAGGTGGCGGTAATGCACCTATAAGTTGTTGTCCAACCGCCATTAAAAAAAAGAGAAGAAGAAGAAGAAGATAGCGCAGAGATCACAGTGGTAAGTTAAACACTCCCTTTTCTGCTGCTGTTGTTCTTCAAAAGTACGTTTTCAGATCGTTTGAGGCAAGAACATTATACTTTTAAGCTTCCCAATTTACAGAGTTGGTGCGTAATTTAAAAAAAAGAGTCTAATTTATTTGTTTTGTGTTTATCAGACTGACGCGTGTTGCTTTATTAACTCACTAATTGCTGGAATAAATTGTAAATGTCTCCCAAGGATGACAGCAGCATATAAAATAGGGCTGGACGATAATTTAATAACAATATATATCAGTCGAAAGACGTGTGGCACAATAAGGGAAAAAAGGGTCGATAAATGTTGGTAAGACAGTTTTCCTTTCTTCCTTTTAACCTAGTTGATGCTACAGTCACTGCTTCCTCTCATCCAATCGTAATCGCGGACCCAGGCACGCCGTCACAAAGCCCCGCCCTCTCAAACCACAACATAGAGCACGTGAATATGTCGCAGCAAGGAGCAGCGGAATTGTCCCAAAACGGGGTTTTACTAGTTCGCCAGCCTGACAGAAATAAACCACAGTGATTTGAAAAACTTGCAAGGAACCGGTAAAAACAAAGTCTGGTAACGTAACCAACTTGTTTCATCACGTAAGCCGCTCAGCCGCTCACTGCCGCTACAGCGCGAGCTGTGTCGGCTCCGCGTCATCTTCTTAGGAATCTTCTGGAAGTTCTTCCAAAACAAAGCAGGTATAGCAGCTAAACTGGGCTCCCTTCTTTGTGATAAAATGACAAAGTGTCCTGGTGGCATAAAGACATCACGCATGCAGTAACGTGCTTCGTAGTGATGGACATGCAAAACCTGGCTTCAAACAATTACTCGCCACTCTTGATCCACAATATAAAGTTCCGGGCTGCAAGTTTTTCTCTAACAGCGCCGGTCACTTTAGTTTATTCTTTGTCAGTAATTAATAACATCACCCAGGTCTCTTAAGTTAAGTTATTTTTCTTTAAAAAAAATCAGTTATGGTTAAAAATGTTGGGTAAATAAGAATTTATTTGGGATTGAGTGTTTGTGTGTGATATATTAAAATTAAGTCATTTAGCAATATTATAAGAGCCAGGTTTTAAATCTTTTTGATAATTATCTATCCATCAATATGCATTTTTTTATCAATATGCTTTTTTCTATATTGTCCGGCCCTAATATAAAATCTATAAATAAATAAATTCTATAAATGTTTTTCCTAAGTGAGTTTCCTCTGAGTGAGGACACGAAGAATTGAGAAGAGAAAGAGGGAAAGAAAACAATAGTAACAATATAGACCAGTTCATTGTTATTGTTTTGATGCGGGTTTTTCGCGCATGCGCGCCGGACTGGTTGGCAAAAGACGAACACAATGGCGAACGCAAACAGCGAAACTGACGAGTTCTCCACGTATTTTTCTTCTTTAGATAACGTATCACAAGATCGTTTTAAGAGTAAGTTGATGGTTGATGGTATCAGATTACCAGATCCACACAACAAAAGCCTGAAGGGACGGAGCGAGTCTGTGAAATGCTGACCAAGTGCTCCATACCACGACATATACAGCTGCCTTATAAACACGGCAGGCCAGTACAGACGAGAGAGCGTGAAAACCCCTGAAACCACTGGACGGCTACAATTATTTTATATCAGGAAAAAGGCTCCAGCAATGCCTGCGACGCCATGAGGGATTAAGCGGTCAGAAAATGGATGGATGGATGGATGTTGTTCACACGTTTGTGCAACAGCACAAAGCGCCGTCGGACACAGGCCGCGTCTCAGCAGAGGAAGACCCGCCCGGTAGGATAAAAAAAACATGGTTTACTATGGATTATTTTGGTGTTTTTGTCTTGTTAAAATGGGTGGGGGTGTCGGCGACATTGCAGCGTAAACACAGAAGTACTAGCGCCCGTGAACCGGGGCGTAATGGAGCAGCAGCAGCTGCTGTCTGAAGCTGCTGCGGCGGCTGCTGTAGCGATCGCTATACGGGCTGCTGCTCCGGCCCGTATAGCGATCGCCACCTCCCCTCCGCCGCTATTTAAGTAGAACAATGACTAGAGCAGAATTAAGTTGTATTTACCGGAGATGAAGTGTAGACTGCAAATTCTCTCGTAGTATGATGCGCCCAGTCCATTGGGAGTGTCTGCCTTCGCTCTTTTCATTGAAAATATCCATTTTTTTCTTTGTCCTTCCTCCTTCGGTAAACGACAGAAACGTACATCCAACGATTTGGAATGCCTCTCTGTGCAACCGGGAGCACAACAAGTCGTAGACATTGCTTAGATTCCAAAAATAAACGAAGTAAAAGTACGTTCTAAATCACCCGTTTTGTCATGTTGTAGACGAGAGCAGCTCTGTTTTTTGCCAACCACAGTGCCCGGATGTAGCGCTGACGTCACGCGTGACGTCACGCATGAACTACCCTATATGAAAAAAAACAGATATTTATTTTAGAAAAATGTTTTAACTTTGGAACAGAATGAAGGTGTAACATATTCAACAAATTAACAGTTACTAACGTGGTTTAAAACAAATAAATAACTTATATTAACATCTTATACAAATAGACAACACCTACAAACATACAATTAAAAATAGTTGGAATGGAAATTAATTCACTGATTATTTTATGTATTTTTACAGGTGGTGAAAAAAATGAAATGAAGCAGCATGTGGACATGACTAGAACTGATCTACGTTAGGTCAGATGTAGTCATGTTCACTTAAACATGCAGCCAGCTGGAGCAGCTCCCTGTCTTCAGCTGCCGGATGGCCATCCTCCTCTGGGTCGACCTTCTCATCTAGCTGGTCACCTGCTGCTATACTAATATTGTGGAGGATGCAGCAGGCGGCGATTACTTTTGGTGAAAACGTCAGGCGGACCTCCAGCGCCCTTAAGAAGATGAAACGCCACCGTGTCCTTAGATCACCAAAGACACGCTCAATGATGTTTCTCGCCTTGGCGTGGTGCCTGTTGTAGCGTGCCTCCACTTGATCTGTACCAAATATAAAATTAACTTGTAATTTAGGTAATATGCTGATATGTCTTAATCTTCTATCCAATTAATATAATCTATGTATCAATTGTGTGTCATTGTTGGCTCTATTTAAGGACAAGAAGGTAAGAGATCTTACTGGCAAGCTGTTTCCCTATAGGATGCACCGCAGGCCAGCCAGCAGAGGGTCACCAGCACCTCTATCTCCTGTGGCCATCCATGGACATTCTGGATGGGCAGCAGCTAAAGGAGGAGGACGATGCTGGCCCTTCTTAGCCTGAAGGCTGGTTTCAGGTCTCCTTCATTAAAAAATATTTGGAGGATTGGCACAGAAGTGTTTATCCTCACATATTTTGTTTCTGTTTCTTCCTGTAAATAAAAAAATGCCAAATGTTACCATAATTGTTTCTTTTCAATTCTCACCTTTTCACACCATAAAACTATATGTGGTTAACATGCAGATTATTATAGTTCTCAAGAAAGAAAGGGTCAAATGTATAGTAGTAAATGTAACAAATGGCTTCCCTTCTCTGGTATTTCTACCATTTCACTGAAAGAATGAACTGAACTAACTGCACATTTTATAGATTAATTTATAGATTAATCACTGTAAAGGTGGGCAGACAGAAATAATTTTTCCTTAATGAACAATGCTGTGAAGGTTAGTAGGTGCAACAAAGTAGCTTAACTCTACTCCCTTTACTGTTACTAATATATAAAAATTATGTTTTCATTGGAATTATTTACAGATAAATAGTCACAATTTCAACGTGATCACATGTTTAATACCATCCTCAATGTTGTTTTTTTTAAAGATAAAAGTAGGAAATAGGCTGTAAATCTTAAAAAACCTACCAGTTGGCACAGACGCTCAATGTCAGACTTTTTATTAAAATTACGCACTAACTCTGTAAACAGGCCACATATGGAAGCTTAAAAGTATAATGTTCTCGCCTCAAACTATCTGAAAACGTACTTTTGAAGAACGGCAGCAGAAAAGGGAATGTTTAACTTACCACTGTGAGCTCTGTTTGCACTGTCTGGAATCAAGCTGCGGCCGCGGTGCATTCTGAGACGGTCAGTCTGAAGAACGCATGCGCGGCTCCTATCTTCGCACTCTGTGCTCCATTAACCAACCAGCCTTGGAAACCGTGACGTCAGACCACTGTTGTGAATTCGTATTCTCAAAGAAAAAATCTGTATTCTCAAGCAGCCGCTGCTGTTTGTGTTCATAAAGAGTAAAGCACAAATTTAAACTTGAAATTTGTATTTATTAGTTATTGAAGTTGTAACTATTTAAACTGTATGTTGTATCTTTTGAATGTGATTTAAATTATTATGAGTTTACAAATGTTTGTTATGCACAACTTCTGACTGATATGGACACAACTATCATTTTATGTACAGGTCTATTTAGGAAGCTATCTTACCCCATAGTATTGTGGCAGGAAACGCTGCACAACCAAGAGAGGTGACCGCAGCCTTAACATCATTGTGAAGAAGAGCCGCTTCCAGAATTTGGGGGAGCTTCAAAGACAGTGGACTGAAGCTGGAGTCCAGGTATCAAAAGCCACTGTTAACAGACGTGTCCGGGAAATGGGCTACAATAGCCGTATTCCCATGGTCAAGCCACTTCTGAACTCAAGACAATGGAAGAAGCGTCTGACTTGGGCTATGGAAAAGAAGCACTGGACAGTTGCAGAGTGGTCCAAAGTCCTCTTTTCAGATGAAAGCAAGTTTTGTATGTCATTTGGTAGTCAAGGCTCCAGAGTCTGGAGAAAGGCTGGAGAGGCGCAAAATCCAAGTTGCTTGAAATCCAGTGTGAAGTTCCCACAGTCAACGATGGTTTGGGGAGCAGTGTCAGCTGCTGGTGTTGGTTTCATCAAGTCCACAGTAAATGCAGCTGTGTACCAAGAGATTTTAGAGCACTACATGCTTCCATCTGCTGAAAAGCTCTATGGAGATGATGATTTCATTTTCCATCATGATCTGGCACCTGCCCACAGTGCCAAAACCACCAGTAACTGGTGTACTGACCATGGCATTACTGTCCTTGATTGGCCTGCCAATTCCCCTGACCTGAACCCCATAGAGAATTTGTGGGGTATTGTGAAGAGAAAGCTGAAAGACACCAGACCCAACAATGCAAATGAGCTAAAGGCCGCTATTGAAGCATCCTGGGCATCCATAACACCTCAGCAACGCCACAGGCTGATTGCCTCCATGCCACGCCGCATTGATGCAGTAATCTGTGCAAAAGGATTCCCAACCAAGTACTAAGTGCATTAACGGACATTTTCAAATGTTTGATTTTGCTTTGCTGTTATAATTTTTTTTTTACTTGGTCTGAGGAAATATTCTAATATTTTGAGATAGGATTTTTGAGTTTTCTTTAGCTGTACGCCATAATCAGCGATATTAAAACAATAAAAGGCTTGTGATATTTCAGTTGATTTGTAATGAAGCCAGAATGTATGACATTTCATGTTTTTTAATTGCATTACAGAAAATAAAGAACTTTATCACAATATTCAAATTTTCTGAGACAGTCCTGTATGTTTGATTTCACCCCTCCATATGCCTTTTACTGTATCATCAGACCATATTGCAACTGATAGAGGCTTAATTATCAGTACAAATAACAAGGGTGATATTGAGCAGCCTTGTCTAGTACCACAACCTAGAGGGAAGAAAAATTATATATATATATATATATATATATATATATATATATATATATATATATATATATATATATAAATAATTTAGATTTATCATCTATATATAGAAATTAATAAAGCCCAGCTGATCATCAGACTTTACTGAAGGTATAATACTTTCCATTTGATGTACTAAAAGTTTGGGAAATATTTTACCATCAACCTTAAATACCAGCTCGGTAAAAGCTGCAGTCTAATTTATTCTTACCCTTTTTAAAAATGAAGGAGATAATTGCTTGTCTCATGGTTTCTGGTAATGATTCAGTGGTGGAGAATTTATAGACAACAAGCAGGATTGGGGAGAGTTCTGAGGAGAATCTTTTGTAAAATGCACTTATGCAACCCTGGCAATTTTCCACTTTGTATGGACGCAATTGTTGACCATCTTTAAACATGGTCTTTCCAAATCAAATGCTGGAGATAGGCACCAGCAACCCCTGCGACCCCATAAAGGACTAAGCGGGTTCGAAAATGGATGGATGGATGGATGGATGGATGGGTCTTTCCAAATCTGATTGCACTTATTTTAAGCATACATGTATAAAGGAAACATCCCTAGAAAGTAAGGGATATAAGAAAGTTCTGCCAGCTTATATGGAAAAGGAAAATAAATTCCGTCCGTCCGTCCGTTGTCTTCCGCTTATCCGGGGTCGGGTCGCGGGGGTAGCAGCTTCAGTAGGGAGGCCCAGACGTCCCTCTCCCCAGCCACTTGGGCCAGCTCCTCAGGAGGAATCCCAAGGCGTTCCCAGGCCAGCCGGGAGACATAGTCCCTCCAGCGTGTCCTGGGTCTTCCCCTGGGTCTCCTCCCGGTGGGACGTGCCCGGAACACCTCTCCAGGGAGGCGTCCAGGAGGCATCCTGACCAGATGCCCGAGCCACCTCAACTGGCTCCTCTCGACGTGGAGGAGCAGCAGCTCTACTCTGAGTCCTCCCCGGATGACTGAGCTCCTCACCCTATCTCTAAGGGAGAGCCCAGACACACTACGGAGAAAACTCATTTCAGCCGCTTGTATCCGGGATCTCGTTCTTTCGGTCACGACCCAAAGCTCGTGACCATAGATGAGGGTAGGAACGTAGATCGACCGGTAAATCGAGAGCTTCGCCTTTTGGCTCAGCTCTCTCTTCACCACAACGGATCTGTACAGCGCCCGCTTCACAGCAGACGCTGCACCAATCCGCCTGTCGATCTCCCGCTCCATCTTCCCCTCATTCGTGAACAAGACCCCAAGATACTTGAACTCCTCCACTAGGGGCAGGACATCCTCCCCAACCCGGAGAAGGCACTCTACCCTTTTCCGGTTCAAGACCATGGTCTCGGATTTGGAGGCACTGATTTTCATCCCGGCCGCTTCGCACTCGGCTGCGAACCGCTCCAGTGAGAGCTGTAGATCACGCCCTGATGAAGCCAATAGGACCACGTCATCCGCGAATAGCAGAGACGCAATCCTAAGGCCACCAAAGCGGATCCCCTCAACACCTTGGCTGCGCCTAGAAATTCTGTCCATAAAAGTTATGAACAGAATCGGTGACAAAGGGCAGCCTTGGCGGAGTCCAACTCTCACCGGAAACGAGTCCGACTTACTGCCGGCAATGCGGACCAGACTCTGACACCGGTCGTACAGAGACCTGACAGCCCTTATTAAAGGGTCCGGTACTCCATACTCCCGGAGTACCCCCCACAGGATCCCCCGGGGGACACGGTCGAATGCCTTCTCCAGATCCACAAAGCACATGTAGACTGGTTGGGCAAACTCCCATGCCCCCTCAAGAATCCTGCTGAGGGTGTAGAGCTGGTCCAGTGTTCCACGGCCAGGACGAAAACCACACTGCTCTTCCTGAATCCGAGATTCGACTATCCGACGGACCCTCCTTTCCAGAACCCCTGAATAGACCTTACCAGGGAGGCTTAAGAGTGTGATTCCTCTGTAGTTGGAACACACCCTCCGGTCCCCCTTTTTAAATAGGGGGACCACCACCCCAGTCTGCCAATCCAGGGGAACTGCCCCCGATGTCCACGCAATGTTGCAGAGCCGCGTTAACCAACACAGCCCCACAACATCCAGAGCCTTAAGGTACTCAGGGCGAATCTCATCCACCCCCGGAGCCTTGCCACCGAGGAGCTTTTTAACAACCTCGGCAACCTCAGCACCAGAGATGGGAGAACCCGACCCAGAGTCCTCAGGCTCTGCTTCCTCAATGGAAGACGTGTTGGTGGGATTAAGGAGGTCTTCGAAGTATTCCGCCCACCGACGCACGACGTCCCGAGTCGAGGTCAGCAGCACACCACCCCCACTGTAAACAGTGTTGGTACTGCACTGCTTCCCCCTCCTGAGACGCCGGATGGTGGACCAGAATCGCTTCGAAGCCGTACGGAAGTCTTTCTCCATGGCCTCTCCGAACTCTTCCCACGCCCGAGTTTTTGCCTCGGCGACCAGCCGAGCCGCCTGCCGCTTCGACTGCCGGTACACATCAGCTGCTTCCGGAGTCCCACAGGCCAAAAAAGCCCGGTAGGACTCCTTCTTCAGCTTGACGGCTTCCCTCACCGCTGGTGTCCACCAGCGGGTTCGAGGGTTGCCGCCACGACATGCACCGACAACCTTGCGGCCACAGCTCCGACTAGCCGCCTCAGCAATAGAGGCGTGGAACATGGTCCATTCAGACTCAATGTCCCCCGCCTCCCTCGGGACGTGTTTAAAGTTCTCCCGGAGGTGGGAGTTAAAGCTCCGCCTCACAGGGGACTCCGCCAGACGTTCCCAGCAAACCCTCACAGTACGTTTGGGCCTGCCCGGTCGGACCGGCTTCCTCCCCCGCCATCGGAGCCAACTCACCACCAGGTAGTGGTCGGTGGAGAGCTCCGCCCCTCTCTTCACCCGAGTGTCCAAGACATGCGGCCGCAGGTCAGATGAAACGACAACAAAGTCGATCATTGAACTGCGACCTAGGGTGTCCTGGTGCCAAGAGCACATATGGACACCCTTATGCTTGAACATGGTGTTTGTGATGGACAATCCATGACGAGCACAGAAGTCCAACAACAAAACACCACTCGGGTTCAGATCAGGTGGGCCATTCCTCCCAACCACGCCCCTCCAGGTCCCACTGTCATTGCCCACGTGAGCGTTGAAGTCCCCCAGCAAAACGAGGGAGTCCCCAGGAGGGGCACTCTCCAGTACCCCTTCCAAGGACTCCAAAAAGGGTGGGTAATCTGAACTGCTGTTTGGCGCATAAGCGCAAACAACAGTCAGAACCCGTCCCCCCACACGGATGCGGAGGGAGGCCACCCTCTCGTTCACCGGGGAAAACCCCAACGTGCAGGCACCGAGATGGGGGGCAACAAGTATGCCAACCCCAGCTCGGCGCCTCTCACCATGGGCAACTCCAGAGTGGAAGAATGTCCAGCCCCTCTCAAGGAGACTGGTTCCGGAGCCAGAGCGGCGCGTCGAGGTGAGTCCGACTATCTCTAGTCGGAACCTCTCAACCTCGCGCACAAGCTCAGGCTCCTTCCCCACCAGAGAGGTGACATTCCACGTCCCAAGAGCCAGCTTCTGCAGCCGAGGATCGGAACGCCAAGGTCCCCGCCCTCCACTGCTACCCGTTACACATTGCACCCGACCCCTTTGGCCCCTCCGACAGGTGGTGAGCCCATCGGAAGGGGGACCCATGTCGCCTCTTCGGGCTGAGCCCGGCCGGGCTCCATGGGCAAAAGCCCGGCCACCAGACGCTCGCCAACGTGCCCCACCTCCAGGCCTGGCTCCAGAGTGGGGCCCCGGTGACCCGCGTCCGGGCGAGGGAACACGAGGTCCAACAATCGTACTCATCATAAGGGGAGTTTTGGGCTGCGCTTTGTCTGGTCCCTCACCTAGGACCTGTCTGCCTTGGGTGACCCTGCTAGGGGCTTAAAGCCCCTGACAGCATAGCTCCTAGGATCACTGGGACACTCAAACCCCTCCACCACGGTAAGGTGGCAGCCCAGGGAGGGGGGAAAATAAATTATAGACCTTAATATGGTTTTCTTTCTGGATACATTGACTTTTATTAATGTACATCACACAACCCAAATTGTCCAGTTTTAACTGCTGTTGTTTATATGAGAACAGATCAAAGCTACTTCTCGCGATTGAGAATTGATATTGGTGTCAAGGTTCAGCTGTACAAGAACTCCACCTCTGTTCAACACTCTGCACATTCGAAGGTGAACACATTATCCCAGCGAAAGAGCAACAATTATTCAGTGTCAACATGTTTTATACAATGTGTAGGGTGAAATAAAATTCCAAAGATGCAATGAAACCTCACTCTGTCTCTTCCTCGGGTTAATTTTGATCCCTGTTGCTGCTCAGAATGTCTTGCAATCGTTATTTAGATTGTAAGGTTCAGAGCCTCTGTCAAAATAAGCGTTTAACAATCTGTCAGAATTCTACCTCAACAATGCAGCTGGCTGCTGTTTTGGCCTCTAAACAAGTATTCTCAAACCACTACAAGAAATCACTAACTCGTTGTTTTGCTTTGTTTCACAATCAGCCTTATTTTTGTCTTTGTTGAAAACCAATGATTGATTTAAATGTCTCCAGGCTTTTTGATAGGCCATGTCAACAGAAAACAGTCTTATGCAGCCAGTTCGTTCTGCAGAGGCGTACTAATTTATATCAGTGCATCTTAGTAGCATCCATAACACTTTGCTATTTCCATCCCTTATTCCATATTTTTTCCCCAATTCTTAAGAGAAAACTTTAACTCCTAGTTCTTAGACCTTTAAGAAGGGGATGTCATAAGACTAGGCATTGCTGTGTCAAAATTCCAATCCAAAAGTAGTTTTTTTTAAGTGTGCTTATTTACTAATGGAAAGAAGCACACTTCTTTCCATTAGTACTAAATGTTCTACATAAAACAATGACTTCACTTTATCTTCAACATGAGGTTAACTATGTAACAAAAAGCTATGCTAATGTTCTGACAACACATCAGAATGAGAATAAGCTTTTTTCGGCAAGTTTGCACACACAAGCAACACATTTGAATTTTCTTCCACTTTTTTTCACTTTTTTATAAATCATTTATTATTAAATGTTTTGGGAATGTGTCCAACTTGAAATCTGAATCCTGTTCTGGAAGAGTTTACCTACCTTGTTCTTCTAATTGAATGTCCTAAAATTTAAGGACTAGTGTTTTACCTACTCTAAGCATCTCTGTTTCTTTACATTTGAAAGCAAGAAGCTGCAAATTGACCAATTGGATATAAAGTTACATACTTCTGTATTGTTTTGTGGAATTGATGGAGACATGTATTTTTGCCATTATTTTGAATTAATTTTGACATCAAAAGTCTAAATTTCCACATGTTGAGTGCAAATCAGTAGGAAACCCTCAAATTAGAATGGAGAAAGTTAGAAAATTCTCCCCAGTATCAAGATCCCGACTTGCAGCCACAGTATAGAAGATAGTGATGCTTGTAGTGAGAAACAGTTGATTTGATTATAGTCTCGGCCAAGTGTCCCACCTGTTAGCCAACATTTTGCCACAGTGTTTCAGTGCATCAAATACAAGTAAATGTCTGCTTGTAATGCAAATAAAAATAATAAGCTTACTACAAAACATTGTAATTAGGAAATAGCTTTCCAACTTGCAAGGATAATTCAGATTGCTCAAAGTGAGAGTTTTATGGTATCATACCTGGGGTATTTATTGATGTCTTTTTGGATAAACAAATTGTTTAACAAGTGTACTTCACATGCTTGAGAGCTAAATGTATCTGGTTTTGAGCAATTCTTAATGATACCATTTAATAGAAACAATAAAAACAAAAAAGTAAAATCTTTAATTTATATTTTAGTTAATAAATATTGGTGATTTTAAATAATATTTCCCCAAGTTAAAAAACATTTGTGCACATCCTTCAAAACATTACGTATTTTTTAATAGAATGTTCACAGTGAAAATATTATATATACAAAAGAAATGTGTTTTTACAGACAGAATGAAGACAAATTATGGAAATACTTGCCATAGTAAATTTTCTGTTAGCTTGTTGTCTGATGCGGTGAATTAACAGTGTGAAATGGTTTGCATTGTGAAATATCACTCATGGCTCTGTGTGTAAACTGTTGCTTATTTAGTAAATTTCTGAATAACTGAATTAGATGAGAGGAGGACAGGAGAAAGCAGTCTCAGTTTAATATGAGATTCTCTATCCAACGGGTTGGCTAATTAAAATTTAATGAGGAACAATTGGGCGGAGCATCAAAGCCACAGTGTTTGTTGTCTGAGTATGGTGACACTATGAACTAGAAAAATTTGCATTTCCTGCGAAAATGCACTGTGAATGCAGATAGCTGAATGATTGAGCAAAAGATGCAGAAGATCTTTGAAGAAGAGAAAAAATAGCTGAAAAGCATTGAAGAAGTTGAAAAAGTTAAAGAATTTGAAAGAGTTGAAGAATTTGAACACGAAAGAACAATAGCTGAATGATTAGAAGAAGAAAAAACTGAGGGAATGGCACCAAACATTTCCTAACTCATTCTAAACACTGAATCGTTTAACAAAGCAGAAGTAGAATTTCAAACTTTAATATACTGTAGCCATATGTGGGCCTGCATTTCTAGGGAGTATAAGGGGTTTCGCCCCCATTGAAAAGCATTGGATGTTTGACACCTCCCAACTTGGAGATGCTTTACGTGATGAGGCCCAAACTTATTGTGGAGCATTCTGTATAAAGGAGGTACAGACTCTGTAAAGCAGAAGTTTGTCCGAGCTTCCTAGAGCTACTTCCAATTAGCAACATGCTAACCGTTAGCCGCTAACATGGTTGTGCTCAGGATCACCGGGTGATTGTACTCTGTCAGTTTGGTCCAAATCCTGTACTGGGAAATGCCTCAAATAGGGGTGCCAATACTTAATGTCACCAAACGTCACCAAAGTTCATGGGTCAGATTGGCCTCCTTTAGCAAGTCAGCCTCACCACATCTGGGCCCAGAACTCAACATTTGACCAAAATGGCGTGTAGCGCCATTTCCCACAGGTGGGTGGTGCTGTATTGGCCAATTGGGTCATGTCTGGGCATCATGCCAGGTCCTGTTGGAAGCAAAGGCCCAATAGGAAAGCATGTAAAATCCAAAATGGGACAGAAAAGTGACACATAGCTGAAAGTCACTTGAAAATTTTAAAATGTCAAGAGGAAGTGACTGTGCGAATTTCAGATTCCTACATTAATCACAGCAACTGCGGTGAGCGTCGAAAGTTGCCATTCTATCTCAATTGATCCTCTCCCTCTGGCCCTCAGAGTTCCATCGTCATGGAAACTCACTGACACACCTGCAGCTGCCAGTCTGCCAAAGTGCAGAGACTTTGCTCACAATAAGTCCCATTGGATTATAATGGAGAACTTTGCCCCGAACAACGCTTCATATCTCCTGATCCCTAAATGGTAGAGACATAATTTTTTCTGCGTTTAGTTCGTAACGGATAGGGGAAGAAGAAAAGCTATCGGTTTTTGCTGGAAAAAGTTTAATAAAGGCGTAAAAAATTATGATCTAAAGGGGTTTTTTAAGGAATTTGCAAAATCCTCTAAAAACAGTCCCGAACAAATCGCTCTAGCTGAAAAAGTATAAGAGATATCAAAACAATTATTTCACTGTGAGTATCAGCAGGCTTTTGAGGACTATGTTGCTCATTTTTATGTTTGTACAAAAATCGGTGTAGGCACAGCAACGATGTAAAAAAGTGGATCATTTGGGGTGATGGAGGTCCAAAGCGTCTTCAGGATTTTGCAAATTCGCTACTCCCGAACAAATTGTTCCTGCGGAAAAACCGTAACAGTTATCCACAAAATTCCTTTTTTGTGAGTGCCAGAAGGGTTGGGACATTCATATGTGAAAGTCTCATGCCTGTACATCAAACGGTTTAGGAGTAGCGACGATGCGAAAACGTGTGATGTTTTGGATTTTCAGATGTCATTTTTCAAAAGCGCTCCATAGGAAATGAATGGGGGAGGTTTCGGGTTTGTGTCGCTCTAAGGTGATTTGCAAAAAATCTATAAATGCCACACCAATGAGGGTTACATTTCCTGAATCCAGACAAAAATTCCTACGTTTTGATGTATAATTTATGTGGATAGGTTGAAAATTGAGCGAGTGAGAAGAAGTTGTTCGGAGATGAAGAATTTGTTGAATTTCTAGAGTGCGCACTCTATAACTGCCTCCTTGACGACCATAGCAACGCATGTTATTTGATGAATTTTTTGAAAAGCCAAAATTATTTTAAGGAGGTACTATATGAAAATGGTAAAAGATATGAAAAAGCTGAAATAGACCATAATAGCTGAAAGATATCACTACATTTTAAAAGTTGAATGGCGTTTCTAGCTGAAAGTAGGCTGAAGCAGTAAGCTGTCAAAAAGCAGCTGAAATGAGCGGAGTTTTTGTGAATTGCATTCATTTCCTATGGGAGAAAAAAAAGCTGAAAATTTGCAGAAAAAGCTGAATATTTTAAAAAGTTGAAAAGTTAAAAGTACAAAAAGATATAGCCATCGAAGAAGCTGAATAGTTTAAAAGTTGAATGGTTGAAATCGGAGAAAAATTGTAGGAGGAGAAGCGAATCAAACTTTAAACAGTAAAAACGCAAAAGAGGATCTCAATAACTGTGAATGCCTACTGCATTCACAGTAATAAAGAATAAAGAGAAACAGGATCTCAAGAACTGTGAATGCCTACTGCATTCACAGTAATAAAGAATAAAGAGAAACAGGATCTCAAGAACTGTGAATACCTACTGCATTCACAGTAATAAAGAGAAACAGGATCTCAAGAACTGTGAATGCCTACTGCATTCACAGTAATAAACTAATGTTTGATACAGAGGAATCTCTCAGTACATTAAGATGAATGCAGAAAGCTGTTTAGCTTGAGATGCTGGCAGAGGGAATGATGAAGAGAAGTGAGTGTGAGAATGAAAAAGTCCCAAAAACAAAACACTAATTTTTCTGACATTCTGAAATTTTTTTTATTCAAGGCATCCATTTGCTTGGTCTGTTTCTCTGCTCTCAAAGAAATGAAAAGGAAAAAGCTAAGTACAGGCAACATCATAAAAACTGAATATTTTATTGTATTTTTGTTTTGACTGTTTAAATTATTCCTGAATGTTTCAAAGACCTCAGTTCCAATCCAGCCTTGGACATAAAACCAAACATCCCTTTCCACTAGTGAATAAATTGGCTGGCACATTTTTTTGCTTTATTTCTTTAAGTAAAACATTAGATGATCTATAGACAGTGTAATGCAGTCTGGTTGGACTGAGTAGTGATCACTTTTGGTTTATATTTCACTGAGTATAGCTTGTTCAGCAGATGAATTAGAACTGAGTAGGGCAGGGTATTTTTTTACATAATATAATAAAAGTGGAAGCAAATGTCACTCACTTATATTTATCCATAAATCCTGATTAACCCATTCAATTACTTCGACTACAGGCATGTCTTGATGATATCAAAACCCGTATTAACTTAAATATTCTGCTTTTAAATTCTGAGAAGATAGAAGGTGTAATTTTTGGACCAGAGTCTTTAAGACATACATTTCTTAATCAATCACCTAATCTGGATGGCATTAAATTGGCCTCTGGTTAAAAAAAAAAAAAAAACACACACCTTTGTGCTATGTTTGACCAGGTCATGTCATTGAAATCCCTTATTAAACAGGTTTCTAGGGTTTCCTTTTGTCACCTCTGGAATATAGCCAAGATTAGAAATATTTTGTCCAGGAATGATGCTCACATGTAAAGCCCTTAATAATCAAGCTCCTTTATATATATTAGAGATCTGCTTAACCCTAATGTTCCTAACAGAGCACTTTGCTTTCAGATTGCAGGTCTACTGGTGGTTCCTAGAGCAGGGGTCATCAACATGGTGCCCGTAGGCACCAGGTAGATCTCAAGGACCATATGTGGTGCCCTCAAACCTGTCCTAAAAATAGCACAACCCTCCAGTGAGCTGCATCTAAAATATTATTTTATTTAGTTGCTCTTTTTTTTTTTTAATCATACTTGAACTTACATAGATTTAAAATGATAAATGTATTAAAAACTTGCTTATATTACAAAAAGTTAAGGTTAACACTGACTTTTCTTGTTCAAAGGTCAGTACAGGTAGCCCTTCGTGTCACACAGTGCCAATGAAGTAGCTTTCAACTTCTAAAAGGTTTGTGATCCCTGTGCTAGAGTCTCTAAGTAGAATAGGAGGCAGATCTGTAATGATTGGTTTAACAGAACCCGATATCCAGATCCAGAGGAACAGAAAAACCTGTGGTTTAAAATGACTGAAAAAATAGGCAGACAGAGCTCCAGCAGCTGACCAGTCCAGAACCGGGAGAATGCAGTCCAATAACAAGAAAGTTCCCCAGAGGCAGTCCAAAGTAACAGGGAGCACCAGGCAGACTCAAAAAACAGAAAGGCAGGGAATCAAAAAAATAAGCAGAGGCTGGAAAGCTCTTAACAAATAGCATGTGTGAAGAGATGAGTAGAGACGTTTTGGCACTGGAGGCTGATCAGAACGGAGTTTAAATGGAGGTGAGAACAGGTGAAACCATTGAGATTTAATTGCAGGTAGGGTGGAGACTGAACAGATGTGCTGAGTAGTAATTAGATGCACTCCAGTGCCAGGAACGTTACAAGATCTTTTAGTTTTCATGCTCCTCTCCTGTGGAACCAACTCCCAGTTTTGTCCATGAGGCAGACACCCTGTCTTCTTTTAAGACTAGGCTTAAAACTTTCCTTTTTGACAAAGCTTATAGGTCGATTGGTTTAGGTTACCCTGAGCTATCTCTATAGTTATGCTGCTATAGGCTTAGGCTGCTGGAGGACAGCAAGATCTATTTTTCTCACTCTGCTGAGTTCTCCTATTGCCCTCCTATTTTGCATTGGTTATTATTTACATTTTTATTTTTTTATTCTTTTTATCTTTTTTCTCTTCAGAGTAGTCTGCCGTTCTGCTAGCTGTGATACCATCCAAGGAGACAGATCAACTACCATTACAACTACACGGATTCCTGGATTACTAGCTGCATTTACATGCACAAAATTTCACGACCGGATTAAAATGTATTCAGATTAAATAGTTGGATTGTACCGTTTATGTGGGCACACAATCAATTAATCCGATCATAATGTGCAGGTATATGCACCTGGCTTTATTCAGACTATAACTACTCAGATATGCGCAGATTTCAAATTGCCCTAAAAAATAATTATTCTGATCGGCCCTTTATTCCAATTACATTTGTCCATGTAAATGTAGCTTCTGTGTGCTTCTGTGTTTTTTGTGTCTCTGCTCTGTCTTCTCTAACCCCCAGTCAGTCGAGGCAGATGACCGTTCACACTGAGTTTAGTTGTGCTGGAGGTTTTTCCTTCCCGTTTAAAGGGAGTTTTCCTCTCCACCGTCGCTTCATGCATGCTCAGTATGAGGGATTGCTGCAAAGCCATCAACAATGCAGACAACTGTCCACTGTGGCTCTACGCTCTTTCATGAGAATTATGCTTGTCAAGACTTGATGCAATCTGCTATTATCAAGTTATGAGTTACTTCGTTACTAGACATTTTCCTTCGGGAGGTGATGCTGTTTGCTGTGTATTCATCATTGCAAATATGTGCATATGAGGTGACAGGGGAGAACGGGAGGGGAAAGGGGGGGTGGGTGGGTGGAGAGTCGTGGCTTGTGTTGTGCAATTCTACACTGTTTAAAGTTATTTAATGTTTCATAAATAACTCTCTGTCTGTTAAGTATTGTCTGGTGATGATCAGCTCTTAATCTGATATCAAGACAATACTTGAAAGGGATGAATTCGAGCACTAGCGATCTTTTAACAGCAAAACCTGCACACACAGAATAAAGGAGTGACAGCTTCTTTTCAAGTTCAAGAATTTAATAACAGAAATAAAATGATCACCCAGAGAACATCACTATGTAATGCTGTTTACCTCAATTAACACAATATTTCGATTAATAAATCCTCTCTACTAGGCTAGTGAAACTTAACTAAACTACTAAGCAAAATGAAGATAAAAAGAAGCTAAGGAACTATTTACATGCAAAACAAACAAAAGTGGTTGATCATAATCAGAATACTTCAGTGAATCCTGGTTCACTGCAGATCTGATTAACAAAAACATGGAATGGAGTTAAAAAAAAAAAAAACATCTGCTATGTATTTCAATCCATTCACAATGCAAACCCCAAGTCAAACAAAACATTATTTGTTGAAATAATATTCTGAGGACCGTTTTTTCCTGTAAAAATCATTTAATTAAGAATTGCTTGCCTTTGTTTATACGATTTTACCTCCGGCTGCTACATCGATCGTCGCTAACCTGGTTAAAATCTATAGTTATCAAAATTATCTTGAAAACCGGCATTAATATACCATATTGATGCGGGAATAAGGCTCATAACACCATCGGAGGATGGCGGGGCAGAACGGTTACGCTTTATGCTTTAAAACAAACTCCTTTTTGAAATGTCCGAGACCGGATGTTAGCAAGGCTAATATCCTGTTAGCTAGCGGACGCTCGGCGTTAACAAATGAAAGCTTTTGCTTTAACTTTAGTCGTATTGAGTGGCTGGATAATATAAACATTAATGTCCCATCAATGTATGAAACCCTTGTGGAGGTAACCTTTCTGGTAAAACTTTAAAACGCACTCGACAGTGACATTGTACCAAATGCTAGCAATGCTATATTGCTAGCCTTTGTTCAAAACGCCAGGTATACACGGTTCACAAGACATTTCCCAATAAACCTTTTTAACTTCACCCTCAGACTGCTGCCCAAACCTCTGTCCTTTGTTTTGTGTCAGTCTTGTCCAGTTTTGGCCATTCACGGGAGGAGCGTTGAAGGAGGGAAGTTGTTGACTAGCGCGCTAGCGCTTGGCTCTTGGCTCTTGGCAGGCTAGCGTTAGCCTTGCAGTAGCATGTGGCTAACGGCGTGGTCTGGGTTGGAGGCCTGGTCCTCCAGGCAGACTCTGACCCCGGTTGCAGTCCAATTTGAGCAGATCTCTCCTCGGCATGGGGACGTTGCTTCTGTGCCGGCTTTTCAGCTCTGCGTTGCCTGGAACCAGCTCCGTCTGTGGTGCTCTGAGAAAGCAGAACAAAGCTGGCATAGACGGATTCCTTCACTTCGGCATCTGTTTTAAGCAGAAGTGAGAGACTTATCTTTGAATCGGCTGGCAGTTTCTCCCTATGCCAGGGAGGAACTGAGTTTCAGAAAGGCTCATTCTGATTTAGCTCGCGGCCTCTTCCAGGCCCCATCGATGGTTCCCGGAGGCCTTCAGTCACATGTCTCCCCCCTCTCCTTGAGTGCTGGTCCTCAGAGGGTTTGGAGGTGTGTGTCTCAGCAGCTTAGAGTCAGGAGAAGAGAGTGAGCAGAAGAGGGGCTGTGGCTTTTGTCTGTAGGGAGGTGGTCACAGCTGACCTCCTGCTGGGAAAAAGGGCCCTCAGGAGGGCCTCTTCCTTACTGTTCAGGATCCAATCTCAGATCACTATCATGGCATAACACTTGTCACACAACTTGTTTTGGCTTACAGACAGCCCACCTCGTGGTGAAATCTCACTTATTGCTCCTTTAAGTAGTGCAGAAAATAGGTGCAAAACACAGTGCTGGTTGCAGCACAGCAGGCAGAGGTAGCCGAATGCACTACGCAAACAGGCACAAATCATGACACATATATTTAGGCACGTTTGTTTAACTTGGCAATGAGCGAATGGGAAGAAATCCACAACAGATTTGCACTGTGTACATTGGTTTAGTAAGAGACCAATGATTAGCAATTATTTCTTCATTTTCAAATGAAGTTAAATGGACTGAATTTATGTAGCATTTTTCTCGCTATATTGACCATTCAAGACTATATACTCAAGCCACATTTACCCAGTTACACTCTCTAATTCATACATCAGTTTGAGCATCAGTAGGCAATTTGGGGTTAAGTGCCATTGACATGTGAAAGGAGAAAACTTAGATCAAACCTGTAATGATCAGAGGCAGGGGGCCCAGAATTCAGCCAGACCAGCAGAGGTTCAGATCAGGTTCTTTATTTACAAAATCAAAGACTGGGGCAAAAAACAAAAAAGACCCCACAACCAAAAGACGGCAAAAAAAAAAAAAAAAAAAGACAAGCAGGGCAGGTAAAAACAGGAACAGACAGGCAGAATGGCTCAGGTTTCTGGAGACCAGGGAGTCAGAAATCCAAAAGCAAACAAAAACAGAATATTGCAGGAGGAGAATCACCCATAAACTCAACAGGACGACCTAGCACTGATGTCTTGTCTCAACAGTTTATATGGAGGTGGAAGCGGGTGAAACCGGTGAGAGGTGATTGCAGCAGGGGTGGAGTTAGGCAGGTGTGCAGAGTAAGTAATTAGACCAGACATCAGTGCTGAGGCTCAAAACAAGAACAGATCAGATACCAAACCTAAAACAATAACTGCAAAAGAAACCTCAAAACCCACACTGACACAAACCAAACTAAGACAGAACCTAAACTAAAAAGCTGACAGGACAAGTAGACATAACAGGATAAACTAAACAGTAAACAAGAATCTAGACAAGACAAAACTCAAAGCAGGAGAGTAAAATAACTTAATCTAATAAACCAGAATATTACAAAACCATCAGTAAGACAACAGACACTGAACCCAAGTTGCCTCAAAGTTGTTGACTTGATTCATTTGTTTCTAGTTTTGTAAGGGAAGGGTTGTTTCTTCCCATGGCTTCAGGACAACTAAAATAAAAACTCAATAAATGAATTAAATGTCATGTTACTGAATTTAAATATAGAATCAAGTAACATGGAGCAGTTAGTCCAATATATATCTCAGATAGTTTACGTCCTGCAGTGAATAGTAACTGAGAGGCTTATCAACAGAGAGAAACATCTAAGAAGTTACCCTGGGCAGTCTGATTATGTTCTTTTTTTGGGAAAATAACAGAGCTTGTACAATAAATGTACAAGCCAGTTTTTCTGCTGGCTTGTACATTAATTCTAGTTCTATAATATAGTATGGTAAATGGCCTTTACTTGTAAAGTGCTAGCTTTATCAAGTCTGAAAACTTTAAACTGATTCACCCAAACATTCACACGCCGATGGTGGTGAGCTACACTGTGGCCACAGCTGCTCTGGTGCTGCCATTCAATCACCACCACCAGGCCATTGGACCACCGACAGCGCACAAGACGGGTTAAATGTCTTGCTCAAGGACACAATGACTGAAACGGTCGGAGCAGGAGTTTCAACCAGCAACCCGTCAGTTAAAGGGTTAGCTCCTGCACTACTGGCATACAGTGGAGGATCTGCTTATAGATCCTCCATATTTTGAAGGAATCCAAACATTTGGCTTGAGAAAAACAGCACTAGCTCTGCTCCAAATTTGAGAGGCAACTGCAACAGTCAATGTTAAATCCATGATGCGCTGAAGCAAGGGACAAAAAGAAAAAGGGGACTAAAAGTATGTAACTCTTTCTTGAAATACGTGTATTTGTCCTTGATTTGAGCAGACAAGTTTAAATGATCTGGCAATGGCATATTTAATCTTTAAATAAGATAATGGAGATGAGTTGTTCCTATTTTCAGTACAGTATATCTAATTATCTTATTTTAGGGGTCAAAATACTCTTATTTGCCTGCTCAAATCAAGGACAAATGCACTCATTTCAAGAAAATTTTATTTACTTTTAGTTCCCTTTTTGCAGTGTAGTGAAATAACTTGACAAAAAAGGAAATGTTTGTGGGAATTAAACTTTTTTTCATTTACAGCTGGGCAGTTTGTCAATCTGAAAACAACCACAGTTCTGATTCAGTTCAATTCAATTTTATTTATATTGCGCCAATTCATGATACATGTCATCTCAAAGCACTTTCCAAAGTCAAATTCAATCAGATTATACAGATGTTGCTTTGCAAAGTGCTGCCTCAGCTGGCAACAAGCCATGCCCCACATTTGAAAACCACACGAGATATAATTTTCCTTTTCATTTCACAAAATGTGTCCACAACTAGTCAGGCAGAACTTCCACATTCAGTAACAACACTTGGTTTTACTGTGTGGACAAAATTACGTAACTCCTATTACTGTGTCGATGAAACAAGTGAATAATATGTTACATACTTCCGCAACAATATTGAGTACTAGTATTTTATTCTACATGTAAATGAAAATGGGTGCAAATGTTAAATTTGTACTGCAGTGAGAGTGCTCAACACTCTCTTCTTGTGTTAAAAATATCCTGAAGCAAAGTGAGAAAGTATTTTTGTCAGTTTGACAACAGATCCTGCAACACAGTTGCACTGTACACAGATAAATAAATACCAACTACAACACACACATCGGGCACTGAAAACTCATCACATGTTGATGTTTGCTATTTTTTCAAAGCACATTTGAAACATTTTACAAAAATGTTCTGAACATGAAGCAACATGAAAAAAAACAACAGTAAAACAAAAGGGAAAAAAATGTACAAAAGATCACACATAAAATCTAAAAGCGATGAAGCAAAAGGGAGACTCTTTAAAATGTTAAAATAATTAAAAACAGTTTAAAGCACAAATAAATAAATTTTTCTTAAAGGTGCATATCAACATATAGCTCACTCTGGTTATATACAACGTTTTTATGAAATATTATCACATCCTGCTGGCATATTCATTGTTATTTTGGTGTTTTATGCTTTGTTTTTGCTCAGTTTGTTAGTAAATAAAGCCTTTCACCTTTATTTACATCATTATTATAATCCATCCATCCATCCATTTTCTGACCCGCTTAATCCCTCATGGGGTCATGGGGGTTGCTGGTGCCTATCTCTAGCTGTCAGTGGACAAGAGGCGGGGTACACCCTGGACAAGTCACCAGTCTATCGCAGGGCAACACAGAGACAGACAGGACAAACAACCATTCATTATTATTATTATTATTATTATTATTATTATTATTATTATTATTATTATTGTTATTATTAAAAAGAACGACCAAAATGCTATCAAGATAGAGGCTTGGTGTATATAACCTTATTTTATCATGATCAAATGTTGTTGTTTTTTATAAGCATATAACGTGGTTATATACCTTTAAAGTATCCATTAAGACTAAGTTCCAAAAAAGTATTTGGATTCTTACAAGGTTTTCAAAACTGTCCTATATCTGAACAGTTTTAATCTACATTAGATATCTGCTTTACAGAATGGAGTGGCTCACTGTAAAGATGTGAACCCCTATGTTTTTGCATTTTGTTCATTGAACATTTAGCGCCCGCTTGTTAACCTTTGCTCCTTTCAAAGACAAGTGAGTACCTCTTACTAATTCCTAAACAAAAAAATCCATCCTGACTGATCCAAGCACTGCAACTCACATTCTATGTAAGTAGCCAAACACAGTGGACAGTCACCAAATCATCATCTATAGATTTTAATACCAACCCCAAACAAGATCTAAGGTCATAATGCCTGACTGCTTCTATTAAAGTATTTAGGTATCAAAGTTCCTTCTCACAAAAAGGAGGAGCCTATTTTGAACCTTGTAAGCAAACAGTAACATCTTGAATCTTTTAAACGAAGAAAAAGAACCAACGCTGGTCTAAAGGGCTCCTGCTTTAACTCTCATCAGCAAGAAAGTGGTTATGACATCCAGAGCCACTGTTTCAGAAGAACAGTCAGTCATCCAATAAAGTTTTGTCAGGTTTAGTAATCTTTGTTATTCTCATACTCGGTTAAACAAAAAGATCACAGTTTTATTTCGTTAAGGAAAATTAAAGGAGCAATTAGTTAGATATTTTCTGCAGAATCAACCTAAATCATTCTAATTTTTCACCTGGGATGGAAGTAACATTCCCTATAATCGGGAATCCCTATAATCAGTCCTCTCCATCAACAATGTCTTGGTCAAGTTTTTCTCCTTTCAAACCTACAGGTACGGTCCAGAGCTACATCGGTTCAGAGTGTAGCCCATGTTTACTTCCTGGTTCCTCGCCAAATCATATGAGCTGTTCATTGTGAGAACAAAGCACCTCCACAAGCCCCACATAACATTGTGAAGTCACAACTTTCTTTGTCTTCTTTTCATTTGAATCGTTAAGCCTGTCTTGGTTTTTCCTCAAGAAAAATCCATCCTCACCGCTGCAGAACAAGTCGCTAAATTTAATTTAATTATTATCCACTGCTTATTCTGAAAACTTTACTTATTCTGTGCTGTATATTCCAGTAGTCTGAAGTAGAGTTCTTGCATCTGACCTTTTCGGTATTAAAGGGCTTTGAGAGTTTCAAATGGACTCTAATATGAACTGATAACTGTCATGATATTTTTCTAGGATGAACCCGGACACAGCAGGCACACACAGAGCTAGTTCTTAGGAATGAGTTTATTGAATAGTGTGGAAGATGGATGATGATGAACCCAGAGTCTTTCAACAGATGGAGGTGTAGGGTGCAGAAGCTGGCCGGCAGGAGGCGTGTGAAGAGACTGACCGGGAGGAACTCTAGCGACCAGGACGGAACATCTGAGCTGAGGACTTGGAGACCAGAACATCAGAGTCGAGGACTTGAGACCAGAACATCTGACCCGCGGACTTGAGACCAGAACGTCTGAGCCGTGGACTTGAGACCAGAACGTCTGAGCCGTGGACTTGAGACCAGAACATCTGAGCCGTGGACTTGAGACCAGAACATCTGAGCCATGGACTTGAGACCAGAACAGCTCACCAGGAGAAAAGAACAGGAGTGGGAACAGAGCTGAGCTGGAGAGTCAAACAAAAAACAGAACACAGGGGAACCAAAAGCCTAGGAGAAACACTGGGGAACCAACGAAACTAGAGAAAACGGGAAACCAAAAGGTCAAGAACACGGAGGACCAAAGGCTAGAGAACACAGGGAACCAAAGGGGCTAGATAACACTAGGGAACCAAAGGGGCTAGAGAACACTAGGGAACCAAAGGGGCTAGAGAACACTAGGGAACCAAAGGGGCTAGAGAACACAGGAAACCAAAGGGGCTAGAAAACACAGGGAACCAAAGGGGCTAGAAAACACAGGGAACCAAAGGGGCTAGAAAACACAGGGAAACCAGGGGTCAAAAGCACGAAGGATCCAAAGAGGCTAGAAAACTCTGGGGAACCGAAAGTCCAGAGAACTCTGGGGAACAGGCGAAAGGAAACACCAGGGAGACAAGACAGGCGTGCACCAACGCCAGGGGGGAAGAACGGGCGTACGGAAACGGCAGAGGGAAGGATGGGCGTACTTAACGCCAAAGGGAAGAAACGGGCGTACTTAACGCCAAAGGGAAGGAACGGGCGTACTTAACGCCAAAGGGAAGGAACAGGCGTACTTAACCCCAAAGGGAAGAACAGGCGTACGACAACGCCGGATGAAAGAACAGGCGTACGACAACGCCGGATGAAAGAACAGGCGTACGACAACGCCAGAGGGAAGAACAGGCGTACGACAACGCCAGAGGGAAGAACAGGCGTACGGAAAACACCAGGGCTCAACAACACACGCTGGAGCACGACTGGCGTACAGAAACGCCAGGGGAAACCCGCGGGGCGTGAGGGAAACGCCGGGGCTTGGGGAAGAGAATGCCGGGGCGTGGGGGAAACGCTGGGGTGCAAGGAAAGAGAACACCGGGGCGCGAGGGAAACGCCGGGGCACGAGGAAGGAGATCGCTGGGGCACAAAGGAAGCAGGAACTTCTAAAACGCCAGGGAACACTAAATCTAAACGGCAGGAATCTAAACACTAGGGAACCAAGAAACCTAAACACCAGGGAACTGGGGACGTTCTAACATGCCGGGGAACCGAGAACAGAGGGCGTCTAAACACGCCGGGGAACCGAGAACAATGTAAACACCAGGAACTAGAGGGGGAGCTAGGCAGCAACAGGCCAGGCGCGCCAGAGGGTACAGACAGCGACTTATAAGCACTGGAGGGCTCTGGCGGCGACCTGCATGCACTGGGCAGCGACAGGCTGGCGCACCAGAGGGCTCAGCCGGTGACTTTGGAACGCCGGAGGGCTCTGGCGGCGCCTAAACACGAAAACAACAAGAACAAAGAGGGCTAGGTGAACAGAACAGAGACACTAGGGGAAGTCAGAACAAAATAAAACTACTGAAGGCTAGAGGGAACTAGACCAACCCAAACAGGGAAAAAAAAACCAAAGAAAACAGGAGAAGTAAAGCGTAGGGACCCCGAAAGCGCAGGGACCTTAAAAAGTGCAGGGACCTTTAAGAGCGCAGGGACCTTTAAGAGCGCTGGAACCCATACAGCGCAGGAACCCATACAACGCAGGAACCCATACAGCGCAGGAACCCAGACGGCGCAGGAACCCAGACACATAGATACTAGGGAATAAACAAACAAAACTAAATAAAAACAAATACGGAACTAAGACTAGAACTACAAAACTTGACAAACTAAAATGTTAATACCGGAACTACAGGGCTAGACAAGATCTACAGGGCTAGACAAGAACTACAGGGCTAGACAAGAACTACAGGGCCAGACAGGGACTACAGTGCTGACGGAACTACAGGGCTGACGGAACTACAGGTCTAAAACTGAAAAATCAAAACAAGACTGGTAAACTAGGAAAGGAACCAAACGCTAAAGTAAAACTATGAAACAAAGCAGAACAGGGAGTCTAAGGTAAAAAACTGGAACTCAAAAACAAAACTCAGAAGACTAAGCTAACCTAAAAAATAGAACCGAGCTGGAAAAACAAAAGCTAAATAAAACTCAAATACTCAAAAGAAAGAAAACCCCAAAATAACCCTAAAACACCCAAAAATCCTAAGTAAACCAAAAACTAAGGTTGAGCCTAAACAAATGAACAGAAGGCAGAAATAATTCTTCTAAAACAAAAAAAATCTACAAAAGCAAGACTAGAAACTAAAGCAGAACTAGAACACATCAAACCAAACCAAAAAAACTCTAAGAAATCAAAGAAACACCGAAATACTCTAAAACTAAGGAATGTTAAGTAACTCAAAACACAAGACCAAAAATTACTTAAAACAAAAACTGAAACTAGAAGGCGCTGGGCAGCAAAGTCTTTCTATGCTGGGTAGCGTCAATAGTTAACGCTGGGCAGCGACGATGAGGATCCTACCAACTTCTGCACCAGGCTCTGTGCGTGCTCGGGTTCATCCCTTGGCCGGTCCATAATGTCATGATATTTTTCTAGGATGAACCCGGACACAGCACGCACACACAGAGCTAGTTCTTAGGAATGAGTTTATTGAATAGTGTGGAAGATGGATGATGATGAACCCAGAGTCTTTGAACAGACGGAGGTGTAGGGTGCAGAAGCTGGCTGGCAGGAGGCGTGTGAAGAGACTGACCGGGAGGAACTCTGGAGCCAAAGACTAGCGACCAGGACGGAACATCTGAGCTGAGGACTTGGAGACCAGAACATCAGAGTCGAGGACTTGAGACCAGAACATCTGAGCCGCGGACTTGAGACCAGAACGTCTGAGCCGCGGACTTGAGACCAGAACGTCTGAGCCGCGGACTTGAGACCAGAACGTCTGAGCCGCGGACTTGAGACCAGAACGTCTGAGCCGCGGACTTGAGACCAGAACGTCTGAGCCGGGGACTTGAGACCAGAACATCCGAGCCGTGGACTTGAGACCAGAACATCCGAGCCGTGGACTTGAGACCAGAACATCTGAGCCATGGACTTGAGACCGGAACAGCTCCCCAGGAGAAGAGAACAGGAGTGGGAACAGAGCTGAGCTGGATCTAGGCTGAGACTGGAACAAAAACAAAGGTGACAGAAAGTCTATTGGCTGACTGTAACAAAAACTGAGCTGACAAGGATTCTGGTAGAGACGGAGCGGGAGTGAACACTATGGACCGGCGAAGAGAACAGAATGAGGTGAGTCTTATAAAGAGGTGAACACAGGTGGCAACAGATCAGGGGTAATTGGAGCCTGACAGGTGACGGGAATGAAAACTAATTAGTGTCCAGAGGTGTGACTAAAGCTGAGCGAGGAAGAGCTAAGTGAACTACAAAATAACAAAGAAGCCAGACAAAACTTAAACCATGACAATAACCAGTAAAGAGATTATACAAAAATTCAGGTTTAGAATTCAGCCATCTTACATTTTACAAGTTTCACATGTTCTCAAGTTTGAGAGCATGTGTGTGTGTAATGAGCATGTGAAAACAATAACAGCAGCAATTCCTATGACTCCAGAGCTGACTCTAAATCAGCAGGTCAACAAGTATGATTAAAGTATGACCAGTTTTGTGTTCTGTTCCTCTGTGTTGTAAAGCCCTAAACAGCAATTTCTTTGGCATGCAGCATTAATTTGCACCTAATAAGCTGCAATCCTGTTATGATCTCAAAAAGTTGTTGAACATAATGTTTTATTGGACATGCACTAAATTGAAACATTTTGTTTCCCTAAGAGAGACATAAAAAATATGTCTGAGAAAATAATTAACAATAATCATAGTTTCTTTCTTAATCACATTTGGTGAATATGACATTTTGTGTTGATGATCATTACATGTCATATCCATCATCAGCAAAGTTTGGGTCAGTAGTATGGCTTGGTGCAGACACAACCAATTAAGTCAAGCCAAGTTTCTTTTGTAAATCATTTAAAATACATTTTTATGAGCCTGACAGGCAGAAGACCCACAATTCAGATCAGATCAGAATCAGAATAAGAAATACTTTAATAATCCCAGAGGGAAATTATTTTATAATAATTTTATAATTCATAATGGAATCTCCATTTTTAGAAGTTTCCAAAAAGATAAAGCGAGCTGGTGACAGTCAGAGATCCTCTGTAAGCAATTCATTCTCACTCCCTACTCGTCATTTAGTAACGCAAAAGGAGCGTCAGGTAGTTCCTGAAAACGAAATAGTCCACTAGGTTCCTCCACATAATGGATATAGGCCATCAGGAGGACATTGCTGTCGGCCCTGGTGGTCTCATCCAGCTGGACACTGAAAGGACAGCCGCGCAACTTTGCACAACTGTTCCCCTGTATCAGTTGACATCTCCCGCATGCGCCGGGTCACACTGTCATTACTGAGCAGGGTGGCCTTGGTGACTGACACGGATGACTCTTGTTATTCCCCTTTATTGTGACAATAACAAAAGACTCCCCTACAGCAATCAGTAGTGATATGGTATAAAATGCCACCAACCCACTCACTGGCTGGTTGACGCTCAGACCGAACATGTGCTCAGTTGTAGGGCGCCTTGAACGATGATCCCTCAGTGACTGGCTGTCTTTTGATGCCTTGTCAGGATGTTTTTGACAAATGTTCCTGTAACTGTAAAGGCTTCATTAACTTGTTAAAGAAAACCTGCTTATATAGCGGGCACATCGGTAGATGTACGTTAGTTGGTGATGGAATGAACCCAGAATTTAATATATATATATATATATATATATATATATATATATATATATATATATATATATATATTAGGGCTGGGCAAGTTAACGCGTTAATTTCGCGTTAACTCATTAGACTGTTAACGCCGATATTTTCTTTAACGCGCATTAACGTATGTTGCTCACATGCTTTTATTTTGTGAAGGTCTGTTGCTGCGGTGTAGGGGTTTGAATCAGAACAGTAGGTGGCGATAATGCGGCAATAACCTCGCTGTCAGCCAAACCTCGGATTCAAAGAGGAAGAAAGGTGCTGGCCGTAAAAAAACAAAGCCGACATGCGGAAGGCGGTGTTTCCCGCAGGAATTTGCTTAGACGAGGCGGTGAGTTGGCGAACGGAACAAGTTTTGTGCGGAGCGGAGCGGGGTCTGCATCGACGCCGTCGTTGAAGTCGCTTCTCGTTTCAAAGTATCCATGTGTTTTTGCCTGTTTTTGCCTGCCATTCACTATATGCACGCGAGAAAGCAACAACAAAAAAACGCATGTTAACGTCAAATAAACGCAAGCAATGCAAGCATATCGAGTTAGCAAGCATTTCAGTTTAAAGTTCTTCCAGCATCAAATATGACAGAAACAAGTTAGTTGTAACCACTGCCAAGTTAAACTTTGGTATTGAACATAAAATGGTAATGCTGCTCCCTGCTGTTACCTCAGAAATTGCCTGTTTTTGGTAGATTTTTTCCTCATAAAGAGAATTCCCTGTCAGTGGCAATAAGCTTTAATTTATTATTATTGCTATTTTTTGTTTTACATGTTTAAGTTGAGCTTTACACTAAATATGTGTTACTGATAAGTGCTACAAATGTTACAACACTTTTGTTCATATGGCAGCAGAACATTAAAATAAAAGTGCTCTTTACACTACTTTTGAATTCATTCTTGGAGTTTGTAAATACAATGCGATTAATCAGGCAAATTATGCGATTAATCGCGATTAAATATTTTAATCGTTGCCCAGCCCTAATATATATATATGTATATAATTTGCATTGTACTCCCTGCATTTCTTCCTGTTATCCGCCATTTTGATTGTAAAGTTGTGTGTATTGTGCTTTTCAATGTTTTCACTGGTTATTTAAATTTTATCCCGCGAACATGAGGTGACTGCTGTCAAAAGTAGCGTTAGTGTTTCCTGGGTTTTACTGCTACTCTGGTGGATTTGTTTGGGCGTAACTATGGAGAAAGAGCAGAGGGGAGTTTACTCTCTTTTACCCAGCAGCTGACTTGGGTTCTTGGTCTCAGACAGCAGCTTTATTTTTAGTTAGGAAACCATGAAAGTTTAAAATGGAGACAACCTTTCCTTTATCAGTTTCGCAGAAGATATTTCAGTACATTCTCAGAAAGACATGAGACAGCTATGGTCGTTGCCATTGCTGACGACGCAGCAAATATACAACACCGAGGCACACCGACTTCCGTGTTCATAAAAAAAACAATATTTAAGGAAAACATCACAGTTCTATGCATTTTGATAATAATAATAATAATAATAATAATAATAATAATAATAATAATAATAATAATAATAATAATAATAATTGAACTTTATTGATCTCACAATGGAGAAATTCACTTCTGCATCTTAACCCATCCCCTTGGGGAGCAGTGGGCTGCTACTGTGCGGCGCCTGGGGAGCAATTGGGGGCGAAGCTCTGCACTCTAACCACCAGGCCACCATCCCCCTTTTGCTAGAGATGATGACATCTCTAGCAAAAAATATAAATAATATATTTACAATCTTCATTCAGGGAAGGTAAACAATATTTCCTTTATTAGTTCTGCCCAAGGTTTCAGTGTCCTTTATCCAGCTTGCTGTAGGAGCAAGCTGGAAACCTAGCAGTGATGAGCACTAGCTTGCTCTCTGTGGAGGTGTCGGGCAGGATAGCTGATGCTTAATCCTGATCCAGGGACAGGCTTGGGTCATGCTGGGATGAACAATGATATAGTCAGACAGATCCTTGGGCTAGGTAAGGCTTTTTTGTCATAGTACATATCCAGGTAGAATTTGTACTATGAATCAACTTAAATCAAGGAATGTGAATGAGGTAATAATCTGGCACTGTCTTGCTGTCTGCGGTAGGCTTATAAAGAACTGGAAACAAGTGTATGCAAGGAGGTTGATTGCAGAGGAGCTGAGCGTAGTGATGCACCAATCCACAGTTTTTCACTTCCGATCCAATTAAGATACCAGAATTTGGGTATCTGCCGATACCGTACTTTTCCGGTACCAGAACTCTTTTTGCTTTAATGTTATTCTCATCATATTGTTAAATTTTTTAACAGGCTGTGATGAACTCCCTTTTGCCAGCAAGTATATGTTTGAATGTAAGCGTGTATGTCCCAAAATACAACTTGTAATAAGTTTAAGCTCACAAAAGAAGTCAGAAAAACTGTAAATCATGTTTACAGGGAAATACCCCTGCTGAAAACAAAATGTTCAATTCAATTCAATTCAATTTTATTTATATAGCGCCAAATCATGAAACATGTCATCTCAAGGCACTTTACAAAGTCAAGTTCAATCATATTATACAGATTGGGTCAGATTATACAGATTGGTCAAAAATGTCCTATATAAGGAAACCAGTTGATTGCATCAAAGTCCCGACAAGCAGCATTCACTCCTGGAGAAGCGTAGAGCCACAGGAAGAGTCATCTGCATTGTACATGGCTTTGCTGCAATCCCTCATACTGAGCAAGCATGAAGCGACAGTGGGAAGAAAAACCACCAATTAACGGGAAGGAAAAACCTCCGGCAGAACCGGGCTCAGTATGAACGGTCATCTGCCTCGACCGACTGGGGTTACAGAAGACAGAACAGAGACACAACAAGAGAAACAAAAAAGCACAGAAGCACACATTGATCTAGTAATCTGTTCTACATTAGATGGTAGTAGCGGGTGAGCCGTCTTCTCTGGATGATGTCACAGTTAACAGAATGCCAGACCAGGTGTACCTACTATGAAGAAAAAGAGAGAGAGCAAAAAGTTAAAAGCTGAAATGACGACAGTCATTTCAATGTAATACAATGCAAAACTGGAGAACAGTAGACTGAAGAACAGTAGAAATCAGTAGAGTGAGAAAATTAGACCCTGATGTCCTCCAGCAGCCTAGGCCTATCACAGCACAGCTATAGAGATAGCTCAGGGTATGAGCCACTCTAACTATAAGCTTTGTCAAAAAGGAAAGTTTTAACATTAGTCTTAAAAATAGATAGGGTGTCTGCCTCACGGACCAAAATGGTGCGGATTTCAAATTGACTTTATTGTATTTATGAATTTCCAGAGAGATATCCATAAAGGGTAAACTCCCCTGCTGTTCAAGGCATTTAAAATAACTTAATTTTAATCTCTTCTGATTACATTATTTTATTCTACTTTAGTTTTTTTTCTTTTTTCCCCTCTTAATTGTAGAAATTCAAGTTGTGCAAATCACATTAGTGATTAGTATTAGTATACTATATTAGTATTATCATCATCCACATCTTGAATATAAGTGTAGCAAATCTGGACTGAATCAACTGAAGCATATTTGTTCCACAAAGGTTTTATTTGGCAGTGAGCCAGGTGGATCTTTGATTCTGGCACAGTTTAACCAAAGGTCACTAAACTGTGCCAAATGTGCATTTCACCTCATAAAAGGTTATCTGGTCAGAAATGTGCTGATTTCCATTGCCGGAATCCTTCTGCAAATGCTTTTGGTCACAAGATTTACACTGTGTATCATCAACATGTGCCATTGTTCTCAGCATAATAGCAATAAAATTAATAGAAAATTAGCTCCTTCTGTCACGGGAAAAAAATTCTCTGCAAAATTAAAACTACCCAATGGAGGAGAATACTCAGTTTTACTAAACATACATAAGGGGAAAAGTCACAGAAGAGAGTCTGCAGCAGCTCTATCAGTCAAGGCTCAAACACTCATATTTATATCATAGTAATGTGTCTTTTCTTGTTACGAAAGGACTTTTGTTAATCATGAGATTACTAGAGCTCGACCTAACAGCTGTGTTTCACACTGTGGACTACTGAATTATATTGAATAGACTTGAAAACATTATTGACATTACAGGAAATATACTCTCATGGCTGAGATTATATCTGTCTGAGAGATCCCAGAAAATTAGTTTTAATATTCATCTCTCTGAGACCTATTCTGTGAGGCATGGGGTCCCTCAAGGGTCTGTGCTGGGTCCATTGCTATGCTCTCTTTATCTGTTGCCCCTTGGTCTTCTTTTACGTTCTTTTGCATTGCATTGCATTGAAATGACTGTTGTCATTTCAGCTTTTAACTTTTTTCTCTTTTTCTTCATAGTAGGTACACCTGGTCTGACATTGTGTTAACTGTGACATCATCCAGGGAAGACAGATCACCCTAACCTGACTCCGCCAGATGGATTTGCTCCGCATATCCATCTGGAAACCTTCTGTTGAAGTAATTTTGGGAAGGGGCGAAAATACTGGTTAGCTGATTGGCCTATGTTGGTGATAGACGGGCCAAATAAACCAATCAGATCAACAAAGCATATGACCTACTAACAGCGACGACGAAAACACAACCACAAGCTCTTTCCGAAACCAGTCGGGAAAAGAGCAAAAACATCTTTTCCTCCAGAGCAGTGTTTTGCTCTTCTTTCAGTGAAGAAATACTCTGTAATTCCGATAAAACTTGCTCGATAGCCATGCTAACGCTAGTTTCATCGGCTGAAGCCACCATGTTCTTTAGACTGAACTGTCACGCTTCTCGTTGCGTCACACCTCAACCTGCCTCAAAGCCAATGCTGATTGGACGTTCGTTTGGTGAACTGCTCCAAATTTTCTTTAACGGAAAGTAGCCAGACTGATCTGCGAGTGAAACCTTGAAAGCTCGCGAGATCAGGATGGTCTCACGAGGCTAAGATCACCCGCTATTACCATATAATGTAGAACAGATTACTGAATCAATGTGTGCTTCTGTGCTTTTTGTCTGTCTTGTTGTGTCTCTGCTCTGTCTTCTGTAACCCCCAGTCGGTCGAGGCAGATGACCGTTAACACTGAGCCCGGTTCTGCTGGACGTTTTCCTTCCCGTTAATGGGGAGTTTTTCTTTCCGCTGTCGCTCCATGCTTGCTCAGTATGAGGGATTGCTGCAAAGCCATGGATAATGCAGACGATACTCCCTGTAGCTCTACACGCTCCAGATATACAAACAATTTTATATATTTTAATTAATTTTAATAATTTTATATATATATATATATACAGATCTAAAATTTAGTGTTTATGACGATGTGCAAAACAGTGCAAAAGAATGAATAAATGCCAAAGATTTTGAGTCAGAATACAGGGGGGGGGGGTCTGAATCTGTGAGGGAGGTGTTGTAGAGGTTGATGACCACAGGCAAGAATGATTTCCTGTGGCGCTCTGTGGTGCATCTGGGTAGGAGGAGTCTTCTGCTGATGGAGCTACTCTGCCGGGCCAGTGTGTCGTAGAGAGGGTGTGAGACATTGTCCAAGATGGACTGGAGCCTGGACAGCAATCCCACAATCCTTGGCGGGACTTGATGTTTAACCACAGCCCCTCATGGAAATCAACAAAAAAGTCTGGAGAGGAGAGAGTACACACTTTGTAGCTCATTTTTGGAAGGCTGTAGGCCTGAATTTGACTCACCTCATCCATATGTGTTTACATCCTGTAATGACATTGTTGTAGTTAAAGGCTGTCCGCAGCAACTTTCTTCCCCACGATAGAGTTCTTACTGTTGACCCATTGAAAGGATACGGAACAGGAGCTAGGAGCAGAAATTAAGAGCCATTATTAAGGGTATTCAGATGGAACCAGACAGATCCAGTGGGCTAGACAAGGTTTGTGATCATGATGCAATCAAGGTCATGGTCCAGAAGACAGAAATTCAGGCAGATATCAGACAAGTATTGATGGGACATCTGAAGCCGGGTTTCGAGACATGTACCAAGTAAAAAAGGGCCGTGTGAAACAAGGCCCCACTACGATCCGTGTGGCGTCTTGCTGAAAACCATGTCACCAATGATAAGGCCTAACATTACATTGAACATGTAACTGCTTCATTTTGCGTGTCGGTTACCAAAATGAAAGCGTGATTAAATGTGTTGCTTTGTGGGTTGTGGTTTGGTCAGGGCATCAGTAGGGATAGAGATTGTATCACCTCAGAACAGTATTTTTCAGCAAGAGTGGCTGAGATACAACCTGTACAAAATAAAAGAAAATTTCCCCCTCTGGGAATTCTTTGATAAGCACTGAAAACATATTTTTTTAAATAGAGAAATGAAAAACAAGTATTAACCCAGAAATACCCAGCCTCCAAACGAGACATCAGAATTATCCTTAAAAGGATGGTTTTAAATTAAAACCTGAGAAGAAAAAAATTAACATATTTTAAAATGTTGTCAATATCTATGTTTACGTTTTATCAATTACAGAGGTCATGTTAAGTTTGGAAAGAAAATTGACACACACAATACCATGTCTGTCTCCACAAACATGCACTCCCAAAACACAACAACACCAAATATATTTATTAACAATTGTGTACATGCCATGAAATAACTCAACCAATGAGAGCCAAGATAAAATCAGGATTACTTTGGGTGCAAATCATCACAGGAACTGAAAAGAGATGGTGGAGTTATATAAAACTTAACAGATGTATGCTTAATGGACATCGGTTTGACAACAACTTTGTGACAGCATTGTACACACTGCTACGTTCTATTGTTTTTTGTTTTTTCAAGTGTTTGCTTGCGTTTTAAGTGACTTGGCTTTCGTAGCATAAATACAGCAGTAGATGTCATGAGAGAGCACTGAATGAAGCAGTGAGTAATGAACCTCTGGGTGAAGTAATGGGCTGGAAGACTTCATTGCTTCATAAAGCTTTATTTGGCCATCACTACCGACAAGCTCTAGGCAAGACGAGAAAATCTGTGGCATGCAGTCATGGTCAAGATGTGGTATCGGGCACGAAAAAATGCTTGACATCTTCCCGCTTGGCTTTCAATAGTCTGGCATTGCCTTGCTGTATGAGGAGAGCTTATAAAAAGCTTGAAACAGGTGAAGAAGATGATCTTAATTGTGGTATGTTGGAGAGACAGTCCCGCAGCTGCAGTGAATAATCCTTAATGACTGCATGGAGCTGCAATGGACTGCCGACCTGTCCAGGGTGTACCCGCCTCCCACCCATTGACAGCTGGAGATAGGCACCAGCACCCCTCATGACCCCAATAGGGATGAGTGTGTTGGAAGTTAGATGGATGGACTGCATGGAGGGGAGGAATGACCCAGGCCAAATCATGACACGGTGACCGCTTTGTCCAAAGGTCTACCAGCCAACAAGTGTTGTCAAAGTACAATACAGAGAGGTCAGCCAGTCTGAGTGCCAGGAGGTGGGGCTGGTTGCAGTCAACGACTGAAGAAAAGCCTAAATAAAACTCCGATGTGTGTGTGTTTTCATGCCCTCTTCATGCCCAACGACAAGATTCAGCAATGTAGCAGTGGCATCCTACACCCCCTTTGTTGCCTTTTAAGCAAAATGAAAGGGGTCAATTTTACTCTGCACTAGTTCCCTCTTCACTAACTGTTCAAGTGATTTCATCTCTTAAGTGCCACTGGATGATAATCATTCAGGGCTTTGGAGATTTAACCTTGGCTACTGGTATACCAATAGATTCCTTCCATATTGCTGGGACTTTTCTGGTGAAAGAGAACACTGAAAGATGATGTAGAGATGCCACACAAGAAATAAACACAATGCTTAATTAAGTGGGCATTAACATTGCTGGATGTAGATGGGTTAAATACCAAGAAAAATATCCTCTCTGTGGGACTATAAAGGAAAATATTTATTTATTTATTTATTTATATGATCAGACTGTGATGATTTGTGTGGAGATGAACCAAGTGTTCAGCCAGACACGGTAGTAAATCCTTTACGGCGTTTATTGAAGGGAAGGTGAGGGAATTAAACAGGCGAACAGACAGGGTCCAGGCTGACAATGGTACGGACAATGAAACTGGACAGGCTAAAAAAAAACAAGAACAGGCTCTTACCAGCAAACGAATGTGAAGTCCCGGCAACAAACAGAAAACTAAGAGAGGTTTAAATAGGCGGTCAGACAAGGTAGCAGGGGGGGACCAATTAACTAAAACCAGGTGGAAATGATCAAGGGAGCACACAGAACAAGTCTAAAGATACAAATAAGCCTAAACAGAACACACAAAACAGGAAAGAGCTAAATTTAACCAAATATTAAACATAAACCAGAACAGAACATTACAGAGCCCCTCCCTCAAGGACGGATTCCAGACGTCCTCTGAAAACAAAACCAAACAGACCAGACCGGGTGGTTGGAGGGGGTTTCAGGACGGAGGGACAGACCTAATACAAAACAAAACAACCCAGACAGGGTGAGCAGAAGAAAATAGTTCCATCAAAAACCAAAACCTAAACAAAAAACAACCCAGACAGGGCGGACTAAAACCATCAAACATGTTCCAAAGAAAAAGGTCTCTAGACTCAAAAGTCTGGTAGACGTCCCGAAAGACGACCCCGGCGCGACAGACGTTCCGGTGGGCGTCCAGGAGGACGGCCCCAGCGAGTCGGGATGTCCGGCGGTCCTCCCGGCGGGCGGCCCAGGCGAGACGGGATCTCCAGCGGACAGCCCCGGTGTGACAGGATCTCCGGCGGAGGGCCCCAGCGTGACAGGTTCTCCGGCGGACGGGCCCGGCGAGTCAGGATGTCCGGCGGGCGACCAGGAGGCCATCGGCGGATCAGGGTGACAGGAGGCCGTCGGCTGGCCAGGAACCTCGGGGGCCGTCGGCGGGCCAGAAACCTCGAAAGCCGGCGGCGCAGCAGGACCCTCAGAGACCGTTGGCGGGGCCTGGAGAGGGAGAAAACAGAACCTGGCGCCGGACTACAGGCTAAGGGAGGCGCTGGACTACAGGCTAAGGGAGGCACCGGACTACAAGCTAAGGGAGGCGCCGGACTACAGGCTAAGGGAGGCGGCGCCTGGTTACTGGCTACAGGCGACTGGTACGGGAGCCTGGCTACAGGCGACTGGTGCGGGAGCCTGGCTTCAGGCGGCTAAAGAAGGAGCCAGGCTACAGTCGACTAAAGAAGGAGCCTGACTACAGGCAACTAAAGAGAGAGCCTGGCTACAGGCGACTAAAGAGGGAGCCTGGCTACAGGCGACTGGAGGGGGAGCCTGGCAAAAGGCTGCTAAAGAGGGAGCCTAGCTACAGGCTGCTAAGGAGGGAGCCTAGCTACAGGCTGCTAAGGAGGGAGCCTGGCTACAGGCTGCTAAGGAGGGAGCCTGGCTACAGGCTGCTGAAGAGGGAGCCTGGCTACAGGCGACTGAAGGGGGAGCCTGGCTACAGGCGACTGAAGGGGGAGCCTGGCTACAGGCGACTGAAGGGGGAGCCTGGCTAAAGGCGACTGGTGCAGGAGCCTGGCTACATGCGACTGGTGCGGAAGCCTGGCTACAGGCGACTGGTGCGGGAGCCTGGCTATAGGCGGCTAAAGAAGGAGCCAGGCGACAGGCGACTGAAGGGGGAGCCTGGCTAAAGGCGACTGGTGCAGGAGCCTGGCTACATGCGACTGGTGCGGGAGCCTGGCTACAGGCGACTGGTGCGGGAGCCTGGCTACAGGCGACTGGTGCGGGAGCCTGGCTATAGGCGGCTAAAGAAGGAGCCAGGCGACAGGCAACTAAAGAAGGAGCCTGGCTACAGGCGACTAAAGAAGGAGCCTGGCTACAGGCGACTAAGAGAGAGCCTGACTATAGGCGACTAAAGAGAGAGCCTGGCTACAGGCGACTAAAGAGGGAGCCTGGCTACAGGCGACTGAAGGGGGAGCCTGGCTAAAGGCTGCTAAAGAGGGAGCCTGGCTAAAGGCTGCTAAAGAGGGAGCCTGGCTACAGGCTGCAAAGGAGGGAGCCTGGCTACAGGCTGCTAAGGAGGGAGCCTGGCTATAGGCTGCTGAAGAGGGAGCCTGGCTACAGGCGACTGAAGGGGGAGCCTGGCTACAGGCTGCTAAGGAGGGAGCCTGGCTACAGGCGACTGAAGGGGGAGCCTGGCTAAAGGCTGCTAAAGAGGGAGCCTGGCTAAAGGGTGCTAAAGAGGGAGCCTGGCTACAGGCTGCTAAGGAGGGAGCCTGGCTACAGGCTGCTAAGGATGGAGCCTGGCTACAGGCTGCTAAGGAGGGAGCCTGGCTACAGGCTGCTAAGGATGGAGCCTGGCTACAGGCTGCTAAGGAGGGAGCCTGGCTACAGGCGGCTAAAGAAGGAGCCAGGCTACAGGCGACTAAAGAAGGAGCCTGACTACAGGCGACTAAGAGAGAGCCTGACTACAGGCGACTAAAGAGAGAGCCTGGCTACAGGTGACTAAAGAGGGAGCCTGGCTACAGGCGACTGGAGGGGGAGCCTGGCTACAGGCGACTGAAGGGGGAGCCTGGCTAAAGGCTGCTAAAGAGGGAGCCTGGCTAAAGGCTGCTAAAGAGGGAGCCTGGCTACAGGCTGCTAAGGAGGGAGCCTGGCTACAGGCTGCTAAGGAGGGAGCCTGGCTACAGGCGACTGAAGGGGGAGCCTGGCTACAGGTGACTGAAGGGGGAGCCTGGCTACAGGTGACTAAAGAGGGAGCCTGGCTACAGGCGACTGAAGAGGGAGCCTGGCTAAAGGCTGCTAAAGAGGGAGCCTGGCTAAAGGCTGCTAAAGAGGGAGCCTGGCTACAGGCTGCTAAGGAGGGAGCCTGGCTACAGGCGACTGAAGGGGGAGCCTGGCTACAGGTGACTAAAGAGGGAGCCTGGCTACAGGCGACTGAAGGGGGAGCCTGGCTACAGGCGACTGAAGATGGAGCCTGACTACAGGCTTCAGGAGGCCCCGGGCTACAGGCTTCAGGAGGCCCCGGGCTACAGGCTTCAGGAGGCCCCGGGCTACAGGCTTCAGGAGGCCCCGGGCTACAGGCTTCAGGAGGCCCCGGGCTACAGGCTTCAAGAGGCCCCGGGCTACAGGCTTCAGGAGGCCCCGGGCTACAGGCTTCAGGAGGCCCCGGGCTACAGGCTTCAGGAGACCCCGGGCTACAGGCTTCAGGAGGCCCCGGGCTACAGGCTTCAGGAGGCCCCGGGCTACAGGCTGCAGAAGGCCTGTCACCTGGTGACATGGTGATGTAGAGCTGTGTGTCATCTGCATAGTTATGGTAGCTAATGTTGTTGTTTTTTATGATCTGAGCAAGGGGGAGCATGTAGATGTTGAATAGGAGGGGACCCAGGATGGACCCTTGGGGAACCCCACATGTGATTTTTGTCATCTCTGATGTAAAGTTACCTACTGACACAAAAAATTCCCTGTCATTTAAGTAGGATTTGAACCAGTTAAAAGCTGTACCAGAGAGGCCGGCCCATTTTTCCAGGCGTTCTAACAGAATGGAGTGATCGACAGTATAAAATGCTGTACTGAGATCCAATAGTACCAGTACGGTGGTTCTTCCACTGTCTGTATTTATATGGACGTCGTTAAACACTTTGATAAGGGTGGTCTCTGTACTGTGGTGAGCACGGAAGCCAGACTGGAAAACATCAAAGTGGCTGGTCGTTGTTAAGAAGGTGTTTAATTGTTGAAACACAGCTTTTTTTCAATAATCTTACTGATAAGGGGGAGGTTTGAGATGGGCCTGTAGTTCTGGAGTAGTAGTTTGTCTAAATGTTCTTTTTAAGCAGTGGTTTGACAATTGCTGTTTTTAGGGACTGGGGGAAAACACCTGACAAAAGGGATGTGTTTATTATCTGAGTCAAATCAGGCGCTATGGCAGGCAAAACTTTCTTAAAGAAAGCTGTGGGGAGAACATCAAGTCAGCATGAGGAGAAACATAGCTGCTGAATGATCTGCTCTAAGCTTTTGTGGTTTATTTGGCTGAATTGGGACATTTGGTCAAGATCAATTCTAGTTGGAGACAACTTTGGTAATGAACTTGGTATGGATGTACAAACTGATCCTCTAATCTTTTGGATTTTCTCAGTAAAGAAGTTAGCAAATTCATTGCAGGCCCTGGTGGAGTGGAGTTCAGAAGCCACGGATACAGGAGGATTTGTTAACCTGTTGACTGTGGCAAATAAGACACGAGCATTATTAATGTTCTTGTTTATGATCTCAGAGAAGAAAGATTCTCTTGCATTTTTCCGTTGTAAGTTATAGTTAGTTATAATAAATTATTTTCCAGGTCAATATACAGCACTTGGCACATATGGATGCTCAGTGCATGCTGCTCTTTTCAAAAACTTGCCTATGTATCTTGAGAGGTGCAGATCTGGCTCTGCAGGTTCATAGTGAACCTGCAGTCTGTTCTTTCTCCACCTGCGTTCAGCTTTCCGACACTCCCTTTTTTCACATCTAACTGCTGGAGCATTTCTCCAAGGAGATTTTTTCTTCCCGGAAAAAAACTTCACTTTAACTGGAGCAATGTAGTCAATGATGTCTGACACTTTAGAATGAAAGTTATCTACTAGTTCATCAGCTGAGATGCAGCCCAAGGTTGATGTAGCAGAGTAAGCCTGAATAAAAGTTTCTGTGGCATTGTCCTTAAAGGTGCGTTTTGTTACAATGTCCCTTTGGCTAAATGAGTCACTGGAAATTATGCTTTCAAAGGTAACAGAAAAGTGATCAGATAGGGCAACATCAGTTACATTGACCTTAGAAATCTTTAGACCTTTAGTGATGATCAAGTATAAAATATGTCTCTGTTTGTGAGTTGGTTGTTTAACATGTTGAGTTAAACCAAAGTTTCTAAGGGTGTCACTAAGTTCTTTTGCACTTTTGTCTTCAGGGTTGACAACGTGAAAGTTGAAGTCTCCCACAATCATCAAACAGTCATAATCAACACATATCACAGACAGCAGGTCACTAAAATCATTAAAAAAGATTGATGTGGACTTAGGAGGCCTGTAAACATTCAAAAACATAGTTCGTACCGGGCTCTTTACCTGGAGAGCCAAATGTTCAAAAGAGTAAAATTTTCCCAAGAACACCTTTTTACACTTTAGTGAATCATTAAACAATGTTGCCACTCCTCCACCTTTCCGTTGCTGTCTGCTCTAACAAAGGAAATTGGACTTGGGAGGAGTCGACTCGATCAGAATGGCTGCTTCATTAAATTCATGTAACCATGTTTCTGTTAAAAACATAACATCAAGATTATGGTCAATAATTAAGTCATTAATTAAAAGGGATTTTCCTGACAGAGATCTAATGTTTAATAAACCCAGTTTATATGACAGGTTGCATCTGACAGTTTATGACTTTTAAGTGTTTGGTCCTGTTTATTACATTCTTGTTTTTCTTATTTCTGCCACGTATCATCACAGATATTCCATATTCTCCGACTAGAGGCCCAGGCTGATCCTGGAAACTGTCATGTCTGATAAACGTGCGGCCAGGGCCCAATCTGTATCACAGTGAAGTAATCTGAAGGTCTTAGGGACAGGCATGTTCCGTGTTACGTGGAGGAGGAGGATCTGGGGCTCTGCAGCCTTTGGAAGATGCTGGTTTAGTCACAGAGCTGTGGCTATGTGGAGAGGATGTCAGCTGTAGACCAATCTTAAAGACTTTGTTCATGTTGTGAGAAAAATCCAGAAAAGGAACATCTGGACTTTGTGGAGAGGAGGGGGAGGTTGTTGCAGTCTGGACCGGTGTTTGTGGGGATGGAGGTTCTTGGTCCTCTCTTTGTCCTGATGAGATCTGGGATGAATGCTTCTGTAGTTCAGACGTCAGCTTTCTGGCCATCTTTATCTTGGCTTGTTCGGGCTGTACTGGGCTTATTTGTTTTGGCACTGGATGAACTTTGTTTTGGGACAAAGCTGATGGCGCATGTTTCACAGAATAGAAGATGTTTGAAATCAGCCATTTTGCACCTGACCTATTTAGATGTAAACCATTGCTGCTGAACAGATGTCTCCTCTCCCAAAAGATGTTAAAGTTGTCTATGAAGGTTACAGTTGTTTGTTCGCATGTTTTTTTCAGCCATTTGTTTAGCATCAGAACTCTGGAAAAAATCTCATCTCCACAATTAACGGGCGCGTGAGGGCCGCTGAGAAACACCTTGACATTAAGGCCATCAACTAAGTTCAACAGACGAATGTAATCCTCTTTCAATACTTCTGATTTTCTTTTCCGGGTGACGTCGCCCAGGGCAGCTTGTATTATGAGTTTTTCCAAGGTCGGGCGTTCTTTTAAGATCCTTGGAAGGATTTCTGATACATCAGACACCAGGGTATTGTTAAAAGGGCTATAAATCAACACCTCTGTGTTTTTCTTGTTACAGAAATGTTTAATCCCATTTACAGAACTATTGCATTGTATCAGGGTCCTTGGCCCTGTGGGGTGTTTTTTTCTCTGATGTCTTAGAACGAAAATCGTTGACATACCTCTGATTGATGTCAAGATCCTCCTGGGTCACATTTTGGAGCGGAGCGAATCTGTTTAGTAATGGAATTCCAGCATTTCCAGCAGGTTTACTCCTATCATTGAGAACAGCCCGTTGTTGTTTCACTTGTCTTGGGACATCTCTCTGTAGTCTCAGCCAGTTTTCTTTGTCCAGGTGCGGGGTTCGTTGATCCTTTGGTCTTGCACCCAGAGTGGTCCAGGGATTCTCGTTTTCCTTGAACTGTTTGTGTGCTAAGTCGCTGGGCTGGTAGTCACCGTTCGGAATCACAGGCAGGGTTGTTTCATTTCCATATTTCCATATTTACGTTTACATCATAATTCACTTCCAGTCGACAGATTTTCATTTCCATAACAGCTATCTTCTGTAGAAGCTTGTCAAAGTCCTCTGTGGTGAAGGTAGGCATGTTTTCAAAATCAAAATCAAAAATAAATAAAAGAAAATATATAAAATAACCAAGTCCAACTTTTTGAAGTTTTGGCTAGGAGATAAAAGGGAGATAAAAAGTAAAAGGCAGGAAAATGCAAGCAAGCAGGGAACAGAGAAAAAGCGTCCGAGCAGGCAGAGAGGCGGAGTATTCTCTCTGGTCCCTTACCTAGGACCTGTCTGCCTTGGGTGACCCTACTAGGGGCATAAAGCCCCTGGCAGCATAGCTCCTAGGATCATTGGGACACTCAAACCCCTCCACCACGGTAAGGTGGCAGCCCAGGGAGGGGACTGGTCTCTGTAACATGTCCAAACATGGAATCTCTAACTAATCAATTTTCAATTGTTGATCTAGATTGTCCATTAGATTTAAACCCAGTATACTGTTTAATTTTATAGTTTAGGTTTATTCCAAATACCAACAAGTTTATGGGTATTCATAAAGTCACCCATTATGGGATTTAAATTCACCAGTGAGCATTTTGATGGATATTTGTTCATGCATTCATCTGGGGTTAAACTGAAATCTCTCACTTCTAGTCGAAGGAAATGATGCAATATTTATAGAAACGGATTCTGACATAATACAAAGAATGTTTTTGAAATGAGACTGGGTAAAGCCATAGCTGCTTCTGTCATGACCCGGTGGAATTTGAGTTTGGTTTTGTGTGATTTTTTTTGATGTTCTTGAGTTTTGTTCCACTGTGCATTTTTTCCAGTCTCCCTGTATCCTCTTGGATTGTTCTCAGACAGTACCTCTGTGCCATCAGTAATTTCCCTCCGCTCCATAATTTTGCCTACTACTCACTACTGCAATGCATTTTTCTCATTAGAATGACCTGATCCCAGCTCAACTAGTCCAGTCTACAGCATTTATCATCTTTTTGTTTCTTTTATTTAGTTGCTCATTTCTCACCAGATTAGTTTATGTTCCAGCTTGTTCTATGGACATTATGCTGCTAAGCCTGTTTCTTGTTGCTCTAGCAGTCTTCTCTTGTATCCCCTCTGCTGTTGCAAGTTTTCTAGACCTTTTTGTAATAAACATGTAATTAATCAGTTTCAGGGTTATGTGCTGTAGTTTAGTCAGTAATGCAGAATTGTTGAAAATACGTTGGTGATTGGTCTGATCCATTCTGCCCAGATTCTCTGACCAAGCAGCCAGCCCCTCCATCTGCACTGTGACTGTTATCTGTGGTGGGAAAAAGGCGTCACTTTGGGTCTATATTGGGGTTATGCTCTCACATAGGACTCAGCAGATTGAGAAGTCATAGAGTTACTTGTAAAAACAAGGCTGCATTCACCCCTCTAGATTATACTCAGCTGCTCATTGAAACGGAGAGGGAGAGGACGAGTCGGAGCTAGGGGGAGAGGGAGGGGGAACTTGAGGAGCTGTGGAAGAGAAGGATGGGGTTAACAACATGCTCAAGCATCTGATTATGAAATGCTTCAGGAACTTCAACAGAGGAGAAGAGCTGACATGCATGTTTGTGAACTATATTTACTTTATTTTGCAATAATAACCATGGCCATGACAAACTGACTTTAGGATGAATAAAGTAGAAGCATGCAAGGTTAGTTCTTGTGTTTAAGGGGAGCTCAGACTCTGGTAAAGTGGTGCTCTAGGTCCCATGACCCATTCAGAGCCAGATCTGCACCTCTCAAGATACATAGGCAAGTTTTTGAAAAGAGCAGCATGCACTGAGCATCCATATGTGCCAAGTGCTGTATATTGACCTGGAAAATAATTTATTATAACTAATAAATTAAACTAGACCAGTTGCCAAATCCAAGGCAGGCGCAGCTTCTTTTTCTCCACCCTATTCAATACCATTCCAAATGACATTTGATGCTGACAACAGCTCTCCATGCTACAAACAAATAGCAGAAGCAAGAGGCTGCACTGGATGTTCAATTGAAAGTGACACATTGACAGTTTAATTTTAGCTTTTTATGATTTGCTATCATACTAACTGAATGCATAATCATTTAATCAGCTTTAAACACTATTGTCATCGGTAAAACCTTTTTTTTCAGTCAGTAGGTGATTAATTAAGCTATGTGGTAATGTTTGCAGATGTCCACACTGTTTCTCTTGTGTGTAGTTTAATTTCTACAAGGTACATTCACTGTCAATAAATTCAAAAGGATTCACACAGCTTTAGAGTTTCCATCAGAAAGCCTTCAAGGTAGAATTCTCATGTGATAAAAGAAAAAAAACACCTCCAGAATGAGTTGCACCGTTTATGACATAAAACCCTCATTTTCTATTGGAACCACATCGATTAAAGCTGTTTAAAAGATTTCTATAGACAATACCAGTGAGCTTTACATGCTGTGCTTTGTGTTTTTTCTGACTTATACACTGATGCCATAGTTGGCAAAATTCCTTATATAAACCACTTTCATATTTCTCTCCTGTGTTTACAAAGGACACCTTGATTGTGTGAAAGAGAATAAAAGACCTCAGGTAAGATTTTCAGAGCACTGAACGTATTCAACCTACGTAAAAGTCAAAAAGGAGACAGGTCTGAATACAACTAAAGATTCTGATTTCTTGAGTCCTTGGTGTGTACCCACATTAATCTCAAACAAATGATCTCTGCCATAAAGACATCAAGACAACATAATAGTGTTCAGTACTTTTTAGCAAGTAAAAGTCTTCAAGGTTTTATTAGATCTTCCTCAGCATTAGTGTTCATCTGAAAATACTGACAAGTTTAGTCTTTCACTCAAGTTTTCAACAAAACAGACCAGTTTATCTTCTACAGTTTTAACAGAAGTGCAACACTACTACAGTTGTGCATTACTATAGACTTGCTCATGATCTGGACTAAAAGGGAAGTTACTCAGGATCCAGGACACATCTAATTTTTAGGGCATACTTAGAACCTTTATTGCTGTATATCCTTAACTATGATCAGTTTAGAAATTTGTTGAAAATCATGTCAGCATTATAAAAGCCACCTAAACCTCAGTTCTTACAGAATCATTAAAAGGAATAATTAACAGGTGCAGGTTACTTTTCTACTCAATTGTTAAAGTTTTAAATGTTAACCCTACAGACAGTGGCACTTTATTGTTGAGTATCTAAAAGTTTTAACTCCGTTGTTTAGATATTACTATGTCTTACTGGAGTCAGAGACACCAGAAAAGTTCTGGAGAATCAGTTTGATTGGGCAGGAAAATAACTTCCCTCCTTCATGGGGTTTTGGTCACTTTCACATCGTGCTCTTCAAACTGGACCAAACAGTGTGGATAAAGTCAAGCAAACAGCTGCACATTTAGGCTTCTCTCACAAGAAGCCTGCCAGTTTAAGCAGCAGGCAAGGCCAAACCTGTCAGCATGTAGCTCTGTAAACGTCAGATGAATTCAGAAGTCCAAAAAAAAGACGAGAGAAGAAGAAACCATGATACTGCTGTTGTTATACAGACGCGGGGCAAAATATTGCCGGATAATATTGCCGGAAAATATTGCTGGATAGTCCATCTGAATTGGTTTATTTGTAAGCAAACCTTGATCTGTGTTCTCAGGTGGACCCGAGCTTGCTTCTTGGTCCACAGTAGACATGCATGAGATTTCTTTCTTACAGTTTATAAATAAAAGAGAACTTCTGAGGAAATAGACTATGCTGTGTTTAAAGCAACCAAAAGGTTCCGGTGTAAAGGTGCTTGATGTTCAGTTTAGTTTGTTTATTGCTGTGTGTAAACAAAGGCCTTTTATGTGTTGAGGAATAAAAAGTAACTAGAACAATTTCTGAAGAAATTTAGCAAGGCGCCTGCCACTTGGTGCGTACCGTACCGTCAGACAAAGCAACAGGAATAACACTGCGAATTTCAGGTTCCTATGGCCTTCACAGCCCTCGCAGCGGCCGTTGAAAGGTGCCATGTTAAGTCAATGGACCTCCTAGGAGCCTCTTGCTAGCAGCGTTGTCATGGAGACTCACTGACAGCTACAGCCCTCTCTGTCTGTAAAGGCAGAAGAACCCTGGCTAAGCAGCAGTTGGTAGGACCTTCCTAAAGCTATTTCCGGTTAGCAACATGCTAACGGTTAGCCGCTAGCATGGCTGTGTTCAGTATCACCGGGTGATGTTACTCTGTTAGTTTGGTTGAAATCCTGTACTGAGAAGTGCCTACAAAGGGAGAAAATCCTAAATTTCACCAAATCTGTCAAGCAGAAGTTTGTACAAGCTTCTTATAGCTACTTCCGGTTAGCAACATGCTAACCGTTAGCCGCTAACATGGTTGTATTTGGTATCACTGGGTGAGTGTACTCTGTTAGTTTGGTCCAAATCCTGTACTGGGATGAGCCTCAAATAGGGAGAAAAAATGTTGTTTGTAACGTTGCCATGGTAACTCAAAATGGCGGGTGGTACAAAAAAATACTTAATGGGATCAGCACACATGTTTTAATATACACAATGTGGGGATTATAACACAAAAATCTAAGTCTCCCACACCGGGAATCGATCCCACGACCTCTTGTATGCTAAGCCTGAGCTTTATGCTATGCCTGCACTCTCCCTCTGAGCTATACTGCAGCGCCATATATGGGCATGCATTATTGGGACCATAAGGGGTTTGGTCTCCCATTGAAAAGCATTGGATGTTTGACACCTCATAGCTTGGAGATGCTTTATGCAACGTAGCCCAAATTCCTTGTGGAGCTTTCTCTCTAAAGGAAGAACAGACTCTGTGAAGCACAAGTTGGTGAGACCTTCCTAGAGCTACTTCCGGTTAGCAACATGCTAACCGTTAGCCGCTAACAACGTTGTGTTCAGTACCACTGGGTGATTGTACCCTGCTAGTTTGGTCCAAATCCTGTACTGGGAAGTGCCTCAAATAGGGGTGCCAATACTTAATGTCACCAAACGTGACCAAAGTTCATGGGTCACATTGGCCTCCTTTAGCAACTCAGCCTCACCACATCTGGGCCCAGAACTCAACATTTGACCAAAATGGTCAGTAGCACCATTTCCCACAGGTGGGTGGTGCTGTATTGGCCAATTGGGTCGTGTCTGGGCATAATGCCAGCTCTTGTTGGAAGCAAAGGCCCAATAGGAAAGCATGTTAAATCCAAAATGGCACAGAAAACTGACACATGGCTGAAAGTCACTTGAAAATTTTAAAATGTGATGAGGAAGTGACTGTGCGAATTTCAGATTTCTACATTAATCACAGCCGCTGCAGTGGGCGTCAAAAGTTGCCATTCTATCTCAATGGAGTGTCTCCCTCTGGCCCTCAGAGTTCCGTCGTCATGACACAGCTGCAGTGGGCCAGTCTACTGAAGTGCAGACACTTTGTGTCAGAGGCTGCTATTGGATTATAATGGAGAACTTTGCCTCGAACAACGCTTCATATCTCCTGATCCATAAATGGTAGAGACGTAATTTTTTCTGTGTTTAGTTCGTAACGGATAGGGGAAGAAGAAAAGCTATCGTTTTTTGCTGGAAAAAGTTTAATAAAGGCGTAAAAAATTATGATATAAAGGCGATTTTTATGGATTTTAAGAAATCCTCTAAAAACGGTCCCGAACAAATCGCTGTAGCTCAAAAAGTAAAAGAGATATCAAAATAATTCTTTCACTGTGAGTATCAGCAGGCTTTTGAGGACTATGGTGCACATTTTTATGTTTGTACAAGAATCGGTGTAGGCACAGCGACGATGTAAAAAAGTGGATGATGTGGGAAAATGCAGCTCCAAAGCGTTTTTAGGAATTTGCACATTCGCTACTCCTGAACAAATTGTTCCTGCGGAAAAACCGACAGTAACAGTTATCCACAAAATTCCTTTTTTGTGAGTGCCAGTAGGGTTGGGACATTCATGTGTGAAAGTCTCATGTCTGTACATAAAACGGTTTAGGAGTAGCCACGATGCGAAAACATGTGATGTTTTTGATTTTTAGACGTCATTTTTCAAAACCGCTCCATAGGAAATGAATGGAGGAGGTTTCGGGTTTGTGTCGGTCTGAGGTGATTTGCGAAAAATCTATAAATGCCACATCAATGAGGGTTACATTTCCCGAATCCTGACAAAAATACCTACGTTTTGATGTATAATTTGTCTACATAGAGGGAAAATTGAGTGAGTAAGGTCAAGTTGTTCGGAGTTTTGAAATTTTTAAAAAAGCTAGAGTGGCCCACTCTAGCGGTTGGAGAATTCCGTCATTGACTTTCATTGTAAACGATGATTTCACTGATTTTCGGACATAAGGCCTCCGCCATGCATTTTCAATGCATAGGCGGGCGCCTAATAAAGAGACGCCTTTAAAGGTGAATAGTAATAGGCCCTGCCCATGCATGTGCATTGGGAGGCAGTGCTGTGCGAAGCACAGCACTGCCTCCTCATTGCACATGCAGGGCAGGCGCCTAATAATATTAATAAAGAGACGCGTTTAGAGGTGAATAGTAATAGGCCCTGCCCATGCATTTGCATTGGGAGGCAGTGCTGTGCTTTGCACAGCACTGCCTCCTCATTGCACATGCAAGGCAGGCGCCTAATTAAGTGATCCAGTAAGCCAAGAGGGTTTTAGACGCTTTCGCAGCCTGAAATTACACACCTTGTAGAAATCAAGCCAAGCTCTACAGCTATAAAGTCTAACATTAGGCTCACACTGAATTATGGTGTAGATATGCTTCTGGCACAGCAAGGAACCCAAATAATTAAAAATCATTGTCTGCACTCACATCAGCCACATCCGTTTGCATGTCTGGTAGTGTGGCACTGCAGAAAATTCCACAAGACTGTTTGACTGTACGCCACAGCGGTTAGTTCTGGTGAATTTCAAAATAAAATCACCCTATCAACCTACACTAACTTGAGTAGTGTAAGAAAAACAGCAACACAGAAACACAAGGAAACAGAATGCCATTTGGGGGATAAAGTAGGATATTTCTGCACATGGATAAAGAGATTTTCCCTACAAAATAAAAACTTTTGTTCTCATGAGTGCCTTTTCTGGAGCAAGAGTTGCAGCTGGCCGCTGTTTTCCCAGGAGCAGTGTGAGTGGGGGTTGGCACATTTGGCTAATTGTGCCAGATGTGTTTTTCATCTATTAAAATGGAATCTGGTCAAGTAAAAGTTTTTATATCAAATGTAGGACCTTCTGCATATGGTATAGCTCAATGGTCTTCAATTCTGGTCCTTGAGGTCCAGTTTCCTGGAACTTTTAGATGTGTCCCTGATCCAATACACCGGAATCAAATGTTTGAATTACCTCCGCAGTATGCAGTCAGGTTCTCTGGATTCCTGATAATGACATGATTACTTGACTCAGGTGTGTTAAAGCAGAGTAACAAATAAAAGTTGACTGACACTGGCCCTCAAAGACCAGATTTGAGTGCCTTTGTTCAATACATTTACCTTGCCATTCATCAAAATGCACCATTGTGCACTGCATAAAATCAATAAAAAGAAGAGGAAATGAGCTGAATAGTGTTTTTTGTCTCCAACAACAGGAATTTTATTGAAAAAGGCTTCAATAAAAACTGAAAGTAACCAAATGTACAAAATAAAATGATCAATGAAACAATGTGCCTTTTGCTTCATGTGTCTTGAGGCAGTCCATAGCCAACAGGCAGGTGGCTGATGCTCTTCTTCTTCTGCTGTACCATTGTCACTGGGGAAACAAAGACACATGTTGAAGTTTAAGTTGAAGTTGAACCTTATTGCGAAGTGTGAAACATGTCACCATTTATTTATTATCAATAAATATTTGTTACAGTAGGGCCGAGCCTTACTATATAAAGTATATAGCACACACTGTTATTTATCATTTCTAAAATCCTAATCAAGCCTTGGGAAGGGAGGGGATTCCTTTACAAAGTTTTTGGACCAAACGACACAAATAAGCATAACCCATGATCACTTTTTTAAATAGTCAATGAGTAATGCAAAGATGCTGGAAATAAAACGTAACTACTCATGAATGGGATCCATATTAAGCAGTTTTTATGTCCCTCCTCTTCGAAATCCACTCCTCTATCTCAGTGTCACCCATCCTTATAACTTCTTCTAGTGTGTCATGGTACAGTTTTGGCCTGGCTGTTTCTCCTTGATATTTTCAGCACTCTCCTCCCAGCAATCAGTCACACCTGTCAGGCTCCGATCAAGTCAGAACTCTCTCCACCCACTCACCCCTCTACAAAAGCCCTCCTCAGTCTTCTCTTCCCCGCTGGATTGTCATCATTCTCCACTCAAACCTCGTCTGCTGTCAGAGATTTTCCCACATCTGCAGCCCCTGCGTTCAAAGAACTCTCTCTGCTTCCCTACGTCTGTCTCTCTGTGTTTTCTACGACAGCCTGCCCATCTGCTGGAACCTCTACTGCTGAGCTGCCAGCAGAACCACTTCCCTGCGCTCCAACTATTCTCTCACCTGAGCTACTGGCTTACCACCCGTTCTAGGTTCTCACTCAGCTGTGCTGCTGGTTCTCCAGATACTACAGCGCTAAAAGTAAGCACGCAGCTGTGCTACCGGCAAACCTGCATCCCCAAGCGCTCCAAGAACTCACATTGTTGTGCTGCTGGCTTACCTGCAATCCCAAGCACTTCAAGTGCTCCATCTGCTGAGCTGCTGGTGCTGCTGCAGCTACAGCACCTCAAGAACTCCACCTGCTGTGCTGTTGATCCTGCTGCTACTTCAGCACTTCAAGAACTCTCTCACTCTCCAGTCCTCCAGCTCCTGCAGTCCTTCACCTTCAGCCATCTACATCCTCTTGCGCCTGCACAGTCAAGAGTCTGGTTCATTCTCTGTCCACAACTCATCTTTACTTCAATAAAACTCTTAGAGACTAAGCTCAGTGTGTGGTTGTGTCCGGGTTCATCAGAACAAATTCTGACAGTGCGGTCAACTTCCTCTTCTGCACCAATATAATGATAGACATTCAAAAAAAACAAACGCTGAAGAGATTTGCAGAAACATCACACTGCAGCTGTGCATAAAACGACACAACAAAGTAGCTGCTTACCTCTGCATATTTCTGGCAGAGTCCACCGTATTGGGTGGATCCTTAAATCTTATCTTGTGTGTAAACAACTGTAAAACATGAAGTATTTGAGAAAATTTTAATTTGACATTATTTGAGCCACTATTAAATATGGTTAGAAATGCGCACATTTCTGCTCAGCCCAATAACAGGCTAGGGGGTTAAGGAAACATTTCTTAGAAGTAGAACTTGCTTTCAGCTTTACACTGAACTGGAGCTGCTCAGACTTAGGCATTAGTTACCATATGTTTTACTCGTAAAGTTTAAACAAATTTTATACTGATGATTTTTTTCATTACTAGTTGTTGTGGACTTTTGACCAAGGAATCAGAATAAGAACTGAAAATATGAGGTTTGAGAACCCCTTCTACATACTATCTGTACCCTTGCTGGTGAATTGGGAATGCCAGTTAACATTATGCTTCAGGATTTCGATGGGTACAGTATGTACAGTGGGTACAGTATGTAACAGAAGGTTTTACATTATAACCATGTTAGTCAACAACTCATGCTAATTCTGGAGGAGAGACTGATGCAAATTCAATCACTCAATGTAATCATTTGTGTTTCTTCAGTTGAAAACCTTTTTGCCAATTGACATTATAAATAGAACTTGACCAGAACATATAATTCAATTCAATTCAATACAATTTTATTTATATAGCGCCAAATCATGAAACATGTCATCTCAAGGCACTTTACAAAGTCAAGTTCAATCAAATTATACAGATTGGGTCAGATTATACAGATTGGTCAAAAATGTCCTATATAAGGAAACCAGTTGATTGCATCAAAGTCCCGACAAGCAGCATTCACTCCTGGGGAAGCGTAGAGCCACAGGAAGAGTCATCTGCATTGTACATGGCTTTGCTGCAATCCCTCATACTGAGCAAGCATGAAGCGACAGTGGGAAGAAAAACCACCCATTAACGGGAAGAAAAAACCTCCGGCAGAACCGGGCTCAGTATGAACGGTCATCTGCCTCGACCGACTGGGGTTACAGAAGACAGAACAGAGACACAACAAGAGAAACAAAAAAGCACAGAAGCACACATTGATCTAGTAATCTGTTCTACATTAGATGGTAGTAGCGGGTGAGCCGTCTTCTCTGGATGATGTCACAGTTAACAGAACGCCAGACCAGGTGTACCTACTATGAAGAAAAAGAGAGAGAGCAAAAAGTTAAAAGCTGAAATGACGACAGTCATTTCAATGTAATACAATGCAAAACTGGAGAACAGTAGACTGAAGAACAGTAGAAATCAGTAGAGTGAGAAAATTAGACCCTGATGTCCTCCAGCAGCCTAGGCCTATCACAGCACAACTATAGAGATAGCTCAGGGTATGAGCCACTCTAACTATAAGCTTTGTCAAAAAGGAAAGTTTTAACATTAGTCTTAAAAATAGATAGGGTGTCTGCCTCACGGACCAAAACTGGGAGTTGGTTCCACAGGAGAGGAGCCTGATAGCTAAAGGATCTGCCTCCCATTCTACTTTTAGAGACTCTAGGAACCACCAGCAGACCTGCAGTCTGAGAGCGAAGTGCTCTGTTAGGAACATACGGGGTAATCAGAGCTCTGATATATGATGGAGCTTGATTATTAAGGGCTTTATACGTTAGAAGGAGAATTTTAAATTCTATTCTTGATTTAACAGGAAGCCAATGAAGGGAAGCTAAAATTGGAGACATATGATTCCTCTTGTTGATTTTCATCAGAACTCTTGCCGCAGCATTTTGAATCAGCTGAAGACTTCGAACTGCATTTTGTGGACTTCCTGATAGTAAAGAATTACAATAGTCCAGCCTTGAAGTAACAAATGCATGGACTAGTTTTTCAGCATCACTCCTGGACAGAATGTTTCTAATTTTCTAATTTTCTAATGTTTCTAATTAACTTGGCCTCTTTACCAGAGGCCAAGTTAATGCCATCCAGATTAAGGGATTGATTAAGAACTTTATTTTTTGAAGACTCTGGCCCAAAGATTACAACTTCTGTCTTGTCAGAATTTAAATGCAGGAAATTTAAAGTCATCCAGCTTTTGATGTCATCAAGACATGACTGCAGTCGAAGTAACTGATTGGATTCATCAGGATTTATGGATAAATATAGCTGAGTGTCATCAGCATAACAGTGGAAATTAATCCCATGCTGTCTGATAATTTTGCCAATGGGAAGCATATATATAGTAAATAGAATTGGTCCAAGGACTGAACCCTGTGGTACTCCACAAGTGACCCTAGAGTTTGAGGAAGATTTATTATTAACATGAACAAACTGGAATCTGTCCGACAGATAAGATTTAAACCAGCCTAATGCTTTTCCCTTAATTCCTACAGTATGCTCAAGTCTTTGTAGGAGAATATTGTGATCAACTGTATCAAATGCAGCACTGAGATCTAACAGGACAAGTATAGACACAAGTCCATTATCTGAGGCCATGAGAATATCATTGGTGACCTTCACCAGAGCTGTTTCAGTGCTATGATGATCTCTGAAGCCTGACTGAATCTCCTCAAGTAGGTCATTACTTTGTAAATGTTCACATAGTTGATTAGCAACTACTTTCTCAAGAATTTTAGATAAGAGAAGAAGATTAGATATAAGTCTGTAATTTACTAACTCATCTTGATCAAGAGATGGTTTCTTAAGTAAAGGTTTAATAGCAGCTACTTTAAAAGCCTGTGGTACATATCCATTTACCAAGGATAGATTAATCATGTCTAAAATAGGACCACTGATCAGAGGGAATACCTCCTTAAACAACTTGGTTGGGATTGGGTCTAACATACAGGTAGAAGGTTTAGATGAAGCTAAAATTTTAGATAGCTCAGAAAGCTCTACTGCTTTTAAACAGTTCAGACACTGCGTAGGTTCTAAGGATTCCTCCAATGCTGCCTCACTTACTGAGGATGAGGTAATGAGGTAAATGTTTGGGAGGATGCCAATTATTTTATTTTTAATGGAATCAATTTTATTTATGAAGAATCCCATAAAATCATTACTGCTAAGAGCTAAGGGAATGGATGGATCAACAGAGCTGTGGCTCTGGGTAAGTTTGGCAACTGTACTGAAGAGAAATCTAGGATTATTCTTATTCTCCTCAATTAATGATGAAAAATATGCTGCTCTAACTCTGCGAAGGGTCTTGTTATACAACAATAGACTGTTCTTCCAGATTAAGTAGGATTCCTCTTGGTGTGTAGAGCGCCATTTTCTCTCCAATTTCCTAACATTGTGCTTCAAGGAACGCAGCTCTGAATTAAACCAAGGAGCCAGCTTCCTGTGAATAATCACCTTCTTTTTCAAGGGAGCTACATTGTCTAATGCAGAACGCAATGACGAAGTCATACCGTTTACAAAGACATCTATTTGTGAATTGGAAGAAACAACATTGCTGCCATCTACAGGGCATTTCTGCAATACGGAGGATATTAAAAAGGGGACAGACTCTTTAAGTTTTGATACAGCATTATTCGATAAAGATCTACTATAATGGAACCCTCTTTTGGGGGTGGAGAACTCAGTTAGATTAAACTCAAATGTTATTAAAAAATGATCAGATAGGACAGGGTTGTGAGGAAATACTGTTAATTCTTCACAATCAATGCCATATGTCAGCACAAGGTCTAAAGTATGGAGCCAAGAGTGCGTCGGTTTATGCACATTTTGAGCAAAACCAATTGAATCTAGGATAGTTTTAAAGGCTACACTAAGGTTATCACATTCTGTGTCAACATGGATGTTAAAATCACCCACTATAATAGCCTTATCAGTATTTAACACCAAATCAGATAAGAAATCTGACAACTCATCCAAAAACTGAGTGTAAGGGCCTGGTGGACGATACAAAACAACAAACAGAAGAGGTTTTATTGCTTTGCAGTTTGGATGAGGGAAACTGAGGGTTAAATGTTCAAAAGAACTGTAGTTATTAATTGACCTGGGACTAATTAATAAATCAGACTGAAAGATGGTTGCCACTCCTCCTCCTCTTCCCACAGATCTGGGAATGTGGAAATTTGAATAATTGGAGGGAGTTGACTCATTTATACTAACGTAGTCCTCTTGTAGCCAGGTTTCTGTGAGACAAAACAAATCAATCTGTTTATCAGAAATCAATTCGTTAACTAACAAAGTCTTTGGAGGGAGAGACCTTATATTTAATAGACCACATTTAATTGTTTTATTTTTAGGTTCAAGGTGAACCGTATTGATTTTTATTAGGTTTTTATGATTTGTTCCTTTTAGATAAGTTTTTGATCTGTTAAGTTTTGGCCGTGGGAAAGACACCGTCTCAATAGGATAATGGATGGGTAACAGTACAGAAGCTGCAGAGAGGTGTGTTAAACTACGGCTCTGCTTCCTGGTCTGGACCCTGGGTTGTCAGCATTTAGGAGGACTAATAAATCCGGTCAGATTTCTAGAAAGAAGAGCTGCACCATCCAAAGTAGGATGGATGCCGTCTCTCCGGATCAGACCAGGTTTTCCCCAGAAAGTTCTCCAGTTATCAATGTAGCCCACGTCGTTTTCAGGACACCACCTAGACAACCAGCGGTTGAATGATGAAATGCGGCTAAACATGTCATCACTGGTCAAATCAGGCAGGGGACCAGAGAAAATTACGGAGTCCGACATTGCTTTAGCAAACTCACACACCGAAGCAACACCAACTTTAGTGACCTCCGATCGGCGTGATCGGGTGTCATTACCGCCAGCGTGAATAACAATCTTACTGTATTTACGCTTATCCTTAGCCAGCAGTTTTAGGTAAGATTCTATGTCGCCCGTTCTGGCCCCTGGCAGGCATTTAACTTTGGTCCCTGGTGTCTCTAGTGCCATGTTTCTGACTATTGAGCTCCCAATAACCAGGATCGGCTTCTCAGCGGGTGTGTCGCTGAGTGGGGAAAATTTGTTTGAAACGCAGACGGGTTGGTGGTGAACTGGGGGCTGAAATCTAGAGCTATGCTTCCTACGAACTGTCACCCAGCCGGCCTGCTTACCCGGCTGCTCGGGTGCTTCTGGAGGACCACTAAGTGAACTAACGCTATGTCTATGTGGCTCCGCGCTAGCAGAGTGGCGGCTATCAGCTGGTCTTTCCATAGCACGGAGCCGGGACTCTAATTCTGACACCCTCGCCTCCAAAGCTACAAAAACACTACATTTATTACAAGTACCATTATCACTAAAGGAGGCAGAGGAATAGCTAAACATCTGACACAGAGAGCAGGAGATAAGGGAAGACTTAGTCAGAGACGGAGAAGCTGAAGTAATAGTAGGAGAGGAAGCCATTGTGGAGCTAAAGCTAGGCTAGGCTAAAGCTAGGCTAGCGCCCTTCTACCACGCCAAGAGAGCAAACCGTGAAACACGAGGAGTTCCCAAGCGTGATGTGCAGCAACAGAAAATGTTTTAAAAGTGCTTATGTGTTAGAAACAGATGTTACAGCAAAGAGATTAAAGATAAAAGCGAGAGAATCTGGAGCAACAAACCGTTGCTCACGCAGTGAAAACAGGAAGTGATACAATACGCCTTACCGCAAACAGGAAGTGACGTCGGCCAAACCAGTTCAGTTCAGTTCAGTTAAGTATGATAAAACTATATAAATCTCTATGACTTGATTAATCTGATTATATATCTCTGTATATGAATCGTTCAGTTTGTCTTAGATGATATTGTGAATTGTTACTTTATAAATAAAGCCTAACTAAATTGATTTGGTAATGTGATCAACTTTTGGTCACTTTAATTAGTTACTTCATAAAGTTAATTTTGAACTTTGATTTAAAATGTGGGCTGCACAGTGTTGCAGTGGGTAGCACTGTTGCCTTGCAGCAAGAAGGTTCTAAGTTGAAATCCAACCCTGGGTATTTCTGCATGGAGTTTGGATGTTCTCCCTCTGCATGTGTTGATTCTCTCCGGGTACTCCGGCTTCCTCCCACAGTCAAAAAACAGACTGTTAGGTTAATTGGCTTCTCTAAATTCTCCTTAGTTGTGAGTGTGTGCGAGAATGGTTGTTTGTCTCTGTGTTGCCCTGTGACAGACTGGCGACCTATCCAGGGTGTACCCTGCCTCTCGCCCAGTGAACGCTGGAGATAGGCACCCGCAACCCCCGCGACCCCATGAGGGATTAAGCAGGTCAGAAAATGGATGGATGGATTTAAAATGTCATCTTCAAAACACAGTTTATCCTCCGGCTCTAAATCGTCTTTTGTTTTTTCTTGAAATCTATGTGACTTGTCGTGTTCTAAAGCATGAACTGAGCCTAGTTTTAGATTGTGATGGCTCTTGCCTATTAAATATACAACATTGCATTTGGTCACATTTTCTACAGCTCATTTTTTCGCTGAGTAACACGGTCCATCTCTGAGCTTTTTGAGTTTATGCAGCAGAGAGCCAATTAATGGAGCCCCTGTGTGGCACCTCCAGTTGGGGGATTACAGTGAAAAAAATTAAAGGTGGTTGGGTTTTTGAAGAAAAAAGGACCATCAATATAAAGAATCCTTTACTGTCCCTTTAGCTGTCACACATGAATCATATTGTTGTTTAGGTACTTGGCCCAGCTGGTATTTTTGAGCATCTTTTAACATAGTGGAGCGCAGGAGAAGGTGGCAAACGTGATTTGTCTGTTCATTAAGATTGGAAACCCTGGGTGAGAGGAAGCAGGTTCACATGATCCCGTTAAAGGCAAATTAAAGTTTAACATGATTCATTCAGATCGCTTCTCTGTGGTACAGGACTCCAACTGTGAATGGCATAAACACAGATTGAAGCAAACTAATTTTAAACCTTAGGAGATTTGCCTTTTTACTCTGAAGCTTAGGACAAATAAAGTATCAATAGGTTTGGATTCTTCAGCCACAGAGGAGCAGAAGCTACAACAAAGAACAACAGCTAGAATGTCAGCTTATGGTTACTAAAATTCACTTTAACCATATGACTGCAGCCTGAAGTTTGGTCCAGTATGTAGGGCTCTGCTCATAAACCAAGGAATAAGTAAAGTGCCTTGAGATGACGTGTTGTGAATTGGCACTACAAAAACAAAATGTTATTTAATTTATTAGACACCTGAGCTGAGACCGGACACCCACCTGAGGCAAGAATTGGGAATGATTTAAACATCTGAAAAAATTAATACAATAATGTATGATGGTGATTATTTTAATTTTGTGAGTACAATCAAGCAAACTGCCCAGAATGAATGAAATGAAAGAGACAGTTGTCTGTTCGAGTAAAGAGTTACTGCGTCTCAGGAGCTGAAGTTCAGAACTTGAACAATTTTGGATCCCTGGAACGCAGCATTACAGTATGTATGCAGTTAAGGCAAACAACTTTTGACATTTTGGAAATTGAATGATTAACATGTCTATTGTCCGTTAGTTTTTTATTTCAGTTGTCTGCAGGCACCTTTGGGACTTATTTTGCCCATGTTTGCTCCATACCATCTGTAGGGCCTCAAGCTGAAAGATAACTGTGATTATTGGTGACTGCGTTTTTATGTCAGTTTACTCTAAAACAAAGTTCATTTCACAAAGGGTTCAAGTTAAATAGGGCATTGCTCAAATGACATCAAATGACTAAATTTAGAACAGCGCAGCCCGATGCTTCGCAACTAGGGCTGGACGATATAGAAAAAAAGCTTATCGATAAAAAAAATTGCATATTGATCGATATCGATAATTATTGAAAATATTTATTTTATAAAGGCCTGACTGGGGACTGGGGTTGCAAATTAGCCTATAGGCTAGAAACCTTTCATGCAACACATCTACACATTTTGTAATGGCTCTGCCTATTACAATTATGAATGTAATAATGTGCGCTGCATTGTCCCTGACAAATAAAACTAATAAAAAAAATTAAAAAAAGACTGCGTGGAGGAGTCTCGTCTCCTGCAGCCAGGCTAGGCAAAGAGGAAAGCTGATCTGAAGTCGCTTCCACAGGTCCTCAAAAGAATCAACTATGCCAGCAAGGCTCTGCGGAGGTCCCCGACAATGTAAAGGCCATGCAAAGAGCCCATGCTGCGACCCCCTGCTCCCACAGCCCGAACGCACTCTCACCCCAGAGCTGTGTAGAGCTTGTCCAGGCCTGGCTTCCCAAATGACGGCTGTTTTCCCCTTTCGAGCTAGGATAACCAGCTTTACCTTGGATTAATTCACTGCAACCAGACGCCCCGTTATCATGAACAGGGACAATGGCAGAGGTTTGGCCTGGACAGTTCCCTGTGGTGCTCCTGTACTGCAGGTCAGCTTATCAGAACCACAGCCCCATGTCCTCACATAGTGAAGTATTCAAGTATTCACCAGGACAGGTGGCCGCTCCAACTTGTTCTTCAGGAGTCCTAGATGGATCATGTTGAGCACACAAGAAATCAAAGAAGATGATCCTCACTTGGCTTCCAGCATTCTCCAGGTGTGCTAGAACTCGGTGGAGCAGGTACATGATGGTATTATCCATCCAGAAGCCAGGCTGGTAGACAAACTGCAGTAGATCCAGTGAAGACCTCACCAGGGGCTCCTTACATGAAACTGAATAATTTCTTGAGTTTATTTAATGTAAGCATTTCTGGACAGTGGGACATAACATAGACACTGGCATGTGCCTCATGGTATAAAAAAATCCATAAGGTCTCAAATAAAGGCAGGTTAGTCAAATCAATTAGTCAGATCAATTATGTATGTATGGTGTAATGACCAGAAACAGAGGACCCAGAATTCAACCAGACAAGATCAGATCGTGTAAAAGACATGAACTGCTGCAGGTCGTTGGTGAATCACCAGTGTCTGGGACAGGAGCCATTGGAAGCAAAGACAACAGTGACTAGAAAGAGGCTTTTAGGGATGTAACAGTCACTGAAACGTCAGTCACTAACCTCCTCACTGTCCAGGAGCAAGCTGGGATGGTGAGTGCAGGCTCCTGTTGGTGGGGTATGAAGCCCTAATGTGATCCGAAGTTCGATCAGGGAAACTTTCAGGGTTTTACACATGGGACTGACAGGAGCCCGGTAGTCGAAAAACAGGCACAGGGCCAGAACCATGCTGGCAGAGTCGGGCAGGATGATCAAGGGGAATAACCAGAGTCCGAAATCTGAGAGCTGATCCAGGGTCAGAGCCGGGTGATCAGAAATCCAGAGATAATCAGAAACAGAATCCGGGGGCAGAATCAGGGCAAAGAAACAGGTCAGGAATCCAGAAAGCACAAACTGTCAGGTCCGACAGCGGTTAGGCAGGCTCAGAGAATCAGGAGGCAGAAACAAGTCAGGTAACAGGGAGGATACAGAAATGCTGGAATAAACTCACTGGTGGCTCGTAATAATCTGGCACTGGATGGATGAATGGATGTATGGATGGATGTATTGATGGATGGATGGAAGGATGACACTAAGACACCCTTTACTCAAACATACATTGTCTTTTAGTTGTGGTCAATAAAAAAGAGAGACATGGAGGTTATTCTGGTTTATTATTTCTTCAAAATATCCAATGTTGACAAATATCTCATTGTGTGGCCTCTGTTTTACCTACCTTTGTCAGATTTTTAGAACTCTTCCACAGTCCATCATATAACCTATGAATCTGGGTGTCTTACAGAACAGTTTGAGACCTGTACCTGAAACAAATCTGACCGTTAGATGGACTGAAGCAAAAACCGTTTCACCCATTCCTGATTTTCCCATGATAAAAATAAATACTTAAATAGGTAAAGCTTGCAGGTAATACATGAATATTTAACAGCATTGTGTAATTTACATAATGTGGCAAAAGATGTCAACAGCAAGGAGAGGGGTATAAAACAAAACAAGAAACTGTGGATGCATTACAAACACCCAGAAAGCACACAAATACCATTCTCTCTGATATTCATGTTATAGCAGCAGAGAGGGTTGGTGTATGATCAGGTTGAAAAAATCTAAGTGCCAACCTATGTGTGTTTTGTTCCCTCTGTAAGATGTTCATGCTTTAACGGCGTCCTTTGTTCTTGGCATTTGAAAAGGCGAGACATGTCGTCAGTGAAGCATCCGGTCGTAATGCTGTGATCCTCATTCTGTCACTTATGATCGTGCTTCAGCCAGCAGCTGATTCAGATAAAGGTTCAAATATTGGTTCACATCAGGTCAGCCTATAAGCAGCAAGGGTGTTATCACATCTAATCATGTTAACATCTCAACGTTTGTATGAAATCCTCTACCCTACTTATAGGGAATCTAACATAAAACATGTTAGGGATGGACAGCTGGAACTGGAAAGGTTTTCTCAGGATATGTCAACTCAACAGCAGCATGCTGCTTTGGTGGAGTTTTGAGCCACTGCATTGGGTGCAGTGGCGTTAAGGTACTCTTTTAACTGCATTGACACCCAATTTTTTGCCACCTTTGAGACAATGGGCAGGATGCTGATTGGCCAATAGTTATCAGGTTTTGTTTTGTCACAAGCCTTAAAAGTATATAGCCACATTATATGCTTATTAAAAAATGGCAAAAACTACCTTTTGATCATGATAAAATAAAGTTATATACACTAAGTATCCACCTTGATTGTGTTTGATAATCCTTTTTGAGGCTAAATAGAATCCAGCACCGGGCGCGATGAGCAGATATAAACAGACGTGGCACCATCAACCAGCAGTATTGCAGAACTATCATAATGCTGGTTTGCTTAATTAATAAATCACTTGTAAATAATGCTGGACCAAGCCTGATCCTCTGCATTGCCTCGTGTGAAGCGGCAGCTTGGCATGATCGAAGACCAACCGTTATTAATTACATACACCGATCTACAGCAACTTTATGAGCCTCATATTTATTCACATCAATCAACACTGTGGTCACATCTGAGCCTCGGCGACAGCTTTAGCTTACACTTCATTGAACACGATCATATTGTATTCCGAGCGCTATTTCAGTATTTTCCCTCTTAGAATCATATATTTGTTGCTTTTTTTCCCCCACTGGACCATGGCAATTCTTCATTGTTTCTTTGGGAGATGCTAATAGCCATTACCCACTTCCTTGTTTTATCCCCTGCTGCGCATCCATAGTGTCGTATTTACATTGTTAAAAATTAGTGTTGCACCGATACCGATACCAGTATCGGACAGGGCCCTGATTCAGCACTAAAATGGTGGTATTGGTATCGGAGAGTACCAACAAATAGGGCACCGATACCATTTTGATGTTTGTATGTTACTTGAACGCAGCCTTCTCTCTCCCAACTAGTATTATAAATGTTATATAAGTTAAAAGTTGCACTATTTTGGCATTTGAGAGCCAAAACTCAGGGTTTAAAAGAGATTATTCAATTATTAATTTAATTTTACTGTCTTACTGTTGCACTACTATTATACATGTTATAATTTCACAGATGTGGCACTATTTTGGCCTTTGAGAGCCAAATGTTTATTCAACTATTGTCACCCATTTCAGGTAGGCAATAAAATGTTCTACTACCCTAAGTAGTATGCAGATCTTCATATATACACACACACATCAATTTCAAACAGATGGTATCGGTATGGGCCAATACTGCACAGCTAGGTATCGGTATCAGGGCCAAAAAATGGCATCGGCGCAACACTATTAAAAATATGTCTGATCAGGTAAGTGTCATTTCTCTTTTGTTTTATTGTTGCGACTTAAAATTCTTAAAATGCTTTCAGCGACGGATCCAACCCTTTCAAGTTACATAGGCGAGTTTTTGAGAAGGGCAGCCCGGACGGAGCATTGATATGCGCCAAGTGCTGTATTTTGACCTGAAGAATCATTTAATAAATCTCAAATTAAGCTAATACTTATACAATGTTGCTTTAATAAAGAAACCTGCTTTGGTCTTACACATTTGGTTAACCGCTTTGTTCCTCATTGAGTGGAATAGCTCATGGTCACTGATATGCCCGATTTTAATAAAATATTTTTTAGAGCCCTGTCTTTCTCTTTTTTTCCATCTCGCTTTCATTCATTTCCAGACATGCTTGCTCAGCCATGATCATGTTTTTTACTCTTTTTTATTTGTACTGTTTCTATAAAAAGGTCAAGTACTTTCCTAGGTTTTAATTCGAACATGCCGCTATGCTCAATTGTAATAGTTGTCAGTACATTGGACCAGTTACAGTAAGTTGTTGAAGAGAATTTTTTACATTTTGTTATGCACGTCTAGGAAATATAAATTAATTAATTAATATTTCCCTTTATAGTCCCACAGAGAGGACTATAAATTTATCTCTGCGTTTACCCATCCCTTCGGGAGCAGTGGGCTGTCTGTGGCAGCCCACTGCTGTGATGTTATAAGGTAAATATGGCCCTATAAAATCACAATCACAGCCTTGGGCTATTTTGTGAAAAAATTACTTTCAAGTAGGTAGGCTTTAACTTGAGAAGTTACAGCATTATTTCCTTTTGGAGGCTCTAAATTACATTTGTGAAAACTCAAACGTTAAATAAATAGACAAAATACTTTATGAATATTTATGAATGAAAAGAGTATTGGAAAAACACTAGTATTAACAAAATTGTTAAAAATGGTAAAAATATCCCACATACTGAGTAATTTTCCTCTGAGAAAGCATCCATTTGTCCTAAATTCTATCAAATCTGATCGGGTGGTGTCAGATTTTAAGATCCTTCCCTAAGACTATATAAGGATTTCAAGAAAAGCAGTAAAAAATACAAAGTTAGCCAAGCTTAGGAGAAAAGTGTATAGGCGCAGTTCCACCAACCCTACTCGGTTTGGCCTGCCCACCTCCACTCTTCTCTGCTCGGTTGATCTTACTGCAGTTTGTGTTTCGACCGGCCTAGAAATCCCTGGAAGAGGGAAATGCCTCCTGTTACTGGCTTTAGTCCCCAGTGTTTCCTTACAAAGCTGGAGTCAGCAGAATGGTCTCTCTGACACTTTAAGGGCAGATTAGATTTAATTAGAGAATCATGGACAAAAACCCTGTTTCACTAAGCTTTATGTCCCTGTTGCTTCTATTTGCCCAATTAGCATTCAGCAGAGAAAAAGGCTTGTGGAAAAGCTACACTTAAAAATCATATGAAATGTTGAAATAAGTACAAAAAAAGGTAGAAGGTAGGTACTTAGCGGTCAAACATACTACACATTTTCTGCCGTATAAAAGACTGAGAAAGACATCTTTTCATGCAGTGCATGTTGTAGAGTTTATGGTTATCTTCCCATGTTTCTGCCCAGTTGTAAAAAGGGTTTTCATGATAAAACAGTAATGATGCAGCCTAAAAGTCAAAAAAGGTAGATAAAGGTAGATAAAAAAAACCAACATGTTCTGCTGGGATTTTTTAAATTTTATAATATCTAATTTTACATACCGAGGCCACTCAGCTCTAAAATGTAAATGTCATCTTCTGTGAGCTGATAGAAGCTCTGAGGGTATTAACCTCGCATGACCCACAAACTCATCTCTAAAGGCTCATGTATAATTATGCCATTAGCTGGGATACTCAGTGTTGGCTGCAGTCAGCAGACACAGTTGCCAAATATATCCAATTGTCTAAAAATACACACAAACAAAAAATCTTAATAATTTGCTGGTCAGATTTGTTCACATTAATCATCACTGATAGTTCAGGACATCAAATGTTTTTCCACTTATGTGCAGCTAGTCTGTAGTAAGTCTTCTTTTTTCTTCGTTAGAATGTGTTACAGACCGCCTTTCTGCAGCAGCTTCTGCTGAAGCTGGAGCAAATAATCAAGTTTCTAAACACAAACTTGTAGACTTATAAGGCAGACATCAGCAAAAATAAACAATGTATTTCCAACTTTAATTTCACTAAAAAACACACATCCTCCATACAACAGCCATACCAAGAACAATACATTTCATGCTTGTATCATAATAGATAAAATACACAAATAAACGTGGATACATATAAAGCAACAAGAATTCAAATTTCGAGTTAATAAATATCAAAAATATATAAAGTCCAATACATAATCATGTCCACATCACAAACTCTCCATCTAATACCTACCCTTAGTTAAGAGCCTTCACTGCTTTGGGTACAAAGAAGTTCTTCAAGATATTTTTGTTTGCTGATATGACCCTATATCTCCTCCCTGACTGTAACAGATCAAACTCATCATGTAAAGGATGAGAGTAGTCATTGATAATGGCTACAGCTTTCTTTCCAAAATGTTCTTCATAAATGCTGTTCAAGTGCCTTTGCAGTTTTCTAATAATCTTTGATGCTGTGCTGACAGTTGTCTACAATTTGTTCTTTGTCTGCATATTCAGATTTCCGTACCATGTTAACATTTTAAAAGTTAAGTCTAATGTTTTTGATTTACTTTATAACCATTTTTTTCATCTTTGTTTTATATTTTTACAATAGTCAATATATGTTCTTTTTGACTATGTGATAGGTAGTTACATCTTCCATTGTGATGTCATGGACCTTTTTATTTCTTGGACAATGGCTAACTTACATGTCGTTTTTTGTCTTTGTTATTTTTTTTTACTCAACCTAACCAGGGGTCCGTTCTTCGTACGTCGCTGACTCAGTTAGCAGGATTTCATTGTTGACGATTTGGCATGATCTTGGATCGTTTGGTTCTTCGAAAGACATCCTGCACTTGTTGTCATAGCAACATGTGCGCCGGCTTAAGCCTGCTCGAGAGCAGGTTTATTTCATGTAAACAGGATTAGATCACGGCTGTATAAGTGGAGGAGATGGGGAAGTCTGCCGTAGCCATGTCCATTTTTACGACAGCAACCTGTTGCGGAAGGTGCAAGAATAATTTGCAGAGTTTTTCGAATTAATCGCGTATTGCGCATTAGACAGGATCCTTTAGCGCAGCGCGACAGTGTAATTGTAGAGAGATTTTTCTTGGTGGCTGTTATAAACAGACAAACACATCATTTAACATTGGCTTTTAAAGAGGAAAAAGTGATGTTGGAGCCATAAATCTAAAATATTTAAGTTATTTGTATGATAGTTTGCTTTTTATTTTTATCATATTCTGTAAGAAGATTTGTTTGGGCCATTTTATTGTGAAGTTTAGTTTACTTTAAAAGGCTTGCTTCCTGTCGAGCCGTATATTGTGTTAGAAAAAACTATGGATGGATTATCTAGCCACGGAGCAATACAGTTTTACCGTGTAAACTGTGGATGACTTGGAAAAGGAAAATTTTAATTTTTTATGGATAAAGATTTTTTTTGTTAAAATTCCCAATTTGCACGTGTCCTTTACTTCCAGGACATGTGCAAATTGGGAATTTGCACGTGTGTAATTTCTAAACACACGTGCAAATTCCCTTTATATGCATTATATAATTTTAATGCATTCTATCATTTTTTTCTTTTTTAGCTAGTGGAGCCGTAACATCGTTTCATTTCCTGTTTAATTGTTCACTGTGGCTTCCATAGGGTGTCGGATCGAGTTGTTAGATCGAAAGTCAACGTTGAAGGCATTCAACTTGTGTCCACTATGACACCGAAATTTGGATCTGTTGACATAACAAGTGCCTTTTTTAAAATATAGTATAATAATTAAAGGCTACCATTTTGTAGAATATTCTTGTATTTCACTTTTACTTGTCCCCATGTTCTAGTGGGTCCCGTGGAGGCTCTGATATAAAAGAACAAAGTAAATATGAGATTATTAAAATGCAAAAATTCATACTGCAGAAAGTGATAGAAACATCTACCATGGACAGTATTTACGCATTAATTTGTCTGCTGCTGTTTGCCAGACATCTCTCCTGGCTTTAGCAGACTTTGAGGTGTTTTAATTAATGATTTGGCATAACCTTCCTTTAAAAGCTCGTGTTCTGCTTGGGAGAAAAACTGTGGGCGTTCTTTGGCCATGCTGAACAGCCAATAGCAGCGCTGCTGATCATTGTTTCTACTATCGATACATTTCCCCTTTTAAACAAACGCATGAACGCGCAGTTGTCTCAGATAACTCAATCCAGCCATACTAATCGTAAACAACAGGTGTGTTCGAAGAACCCAATTAGCCGGATCAGGATTAGCCGGATGAAATCATCTTGGATATGTCATTTGATCTCGGATGTTTTAAGCAACGTACGAAGAACGGACCCCAGGTAAATCAGTTTGTTATTCCTTATATTCAATCTATGAATAATGGAAAAACATTAAACCTTCTGCTCAGACAACATTTTCTGTCATGATTTGGGTTTTTGTTATGATTTATGTTGGTCTTTTTAATTAGTTCACTCTCCTGTCTTAGTATTAGCTCTGGTTTTTATTATTTGCTTATGTTCTGTTTGGTCTTTATGTTGATTTTGGTTCTGGATTAGTCTAGTTTAATTTCTGTTTTGGTTTAGTAATTCTCTTCATGTAATCAATTCTGTCTTAGGTTTAGGTTCTGTATTAGTTTTGGTTAATGGAATAGTTTGAGTTTTAATGTGGTTTGATTTTGTACTTTGTTTTATATTATCAGTTTGTTCTGGCCGTCTCTGATCAATTCTGTCACCAGCCTTTATTCAGTTCACCTGCCAGCATTATTTTGTCCTTCTGTCACTCCCCTTCACAAGTCACCATCCAATCGGCTTCAGTTTACTTCCAGCCATTTTGCCCCCCCTGATCAGCTCCACCCATTCTGGTAATTAGTTTCACTCTGTTCACCTGCTCACTCCCCTACTTATATCTGCCTCTGTCTCCTGCACTCTGCCAGATCATTGTCTTTTGGTGAGTCTAGTCCAGCATTCCCTGTTCTGTTTGTTTGCCTGTTGACCTGACCCAATTTGTGTTTTTGACCTCTGTGCCAGCCTGAGCCTGATCCTGATCCTGTTGTCCTTGCCTGTTTTTTCCTGCCCGCCTGTGTACCGACTTGGAACTGTTATTTGACCACCGAGCCTGCATATTCCCTGACTGAACGTTTTGAGCTTTATTAAAGCCTTCTTATTGTAACCCTCATGTCTGGCTGAATACTGGGTCCTGAATCAGTCTCTCGTTTCATGACATTTTCATTAAAAGCTAAGTAAACATGGAAAAGTTGTACCAAAATAGCTATTTGAAAAAAATAAAACAATGAAAAAAAAGTTTTACTTTTTACTCCTCCATGGTTTCTAAGAAGTAGACATTTAATTTGACCTGGATTGCCTTACAGAATCTTTTCCTACTAAAACCAAACAAAGTGGGCTGCACAGTGGGTAGCGCTTATTGCCGTGCAGCAAGAAGGTCCTGGGTTTGAGTCCTACCCTTGCTCTGGGCCTTTCTGCAGAGAGTTTGCATGTTCTCGCTGTGCATGCATGGGTTCTTACCAGGTACTCTGGGTTCCACCCACAGTTCTCTCCACTGTCACTTCATGCATGCTCAGTATGAGGGATTGCTGCAAAGCCATCAACAATGCAGACGACTGTCCCTGTGGCTCTACGATCTTTCAGGAGGAGTGAACGCTGCTTGTCAATATTTGATGAAACCTGCTGTGCTGTCTTAGATAGAAAACGTTTTTGACCAACCTGTATGATTGATTGAATTTCACTTTGTAAAGTGTCTTGAGATGACATGTATCATGCATTGGCGCTATATAAATAAAATTCAATTGAACTACACTCCACAACTGGGTAAAGGAAAAATCTGTGGAATTACACAGAACAAATTTAAGACCATCTATCTTAGAGAATACATTATGAGAAGTAAAATTCCAAAGTGAGGTAGGAATTTTAAGCATTTTTTTTATCCAGTTTCCTTTGAATATGTTGTTAATTGTAGTAAAGACCTCATTTAACATAGCTATTCATCAAAATAGATTTTTTTATTTAAGAGTTTTGTTTTTCCAAATTAAATTTCATATCTTTACACATCCTTTGGTCAAAATCTAGAGAGATAGCTGCGAAAGTCAGCCTTCATATTCCCTTTGCTTTAATTACTTCAAGTGGAAGAGATACTTCAAAGGAATCCGTTAAGAAAATTGTTATTTCATCAACCAATTGACTGATGATGATCATTTTGTCCAGAATTGACATTCCTTCCTCCTCACTATTCCTAATATGATTAGCTAATAGTTTTGTTGATAACAAAAATAAGTAAGGGGAAATGTGACAACCCTGTTGTATACCACGTTTTAAATCAAATCTTGGGGATGTTCAATTTTTTTTATTTTACTGAGCTATTCTCTTTATTATATAAAGTTTTAATTACACTGCAAAAAAGGTTACCAAAGTAAATAGTTTAAGAGTTTTAAAAATAAATTTGTGTTCAATTGAATCGAATGCTTTGTAAAAGTCCAGGAAAAGAACAAAAGTTTCATTATTAAAATTTAATTGAATTGAATAGTTTAGTCATCAAAATGTAACTAATTGCAGATGCTCTGTTTAAATGTTACCTTTCCCTCTATAAATACGGCGGATGGGTTGAGAATAATTGGAATGCGGCCTGCTTTTAGCAGCCTACATGCAGTAGAATACGTGACATTGAACCCTTCAGCGAAACTAATCAAGGAAATATTGTCTCCCTTCCCTGAACGAAGATTCTAACTATATTATGCATACTTTTCGCTAGAGAAAATACATAGAACTGCAATGTTTTCCTTAAATGTAGTTTTTTATGAACGCAGTAGTCGGCGTCGTTCGCAATGCCAACGAGCATAACAATATAGTCATTTCACGTCTTTCTGAGAATGTACTGAAAAATCCTTGGCAAAACTAGCAAAGGAAAGATTGTCTCCCTTCCCTGAACAAAGATTATAAACATTTCATGCAAATGTTTCGCTCTAGATGTCATCAAAATGCACATATCTGCAGATGTTTTACTTAAAAGTTGTTTGTTGTGGACAAGAATCTCGGAGCAACTTTGTGACAGTGAGGTAGGTAGGAAACGTCATTTCTTTCCATCATTCTGAGACACAACACATCAAAAATATTTGTCTAAACTAATGAATGAAAGATTGTCTACCTTCCCTAACCAAAGATTATTAAAATAATATACATACTTCTCTCTAGAAATGTCTAAAATTTATGTAAACACAGTTGTTTTACTTAAATGTTTTAACATAGGCTGCGTCGCTATAATATTCTATGAGGCCATACAGAATATTTGCACATCAAATAACGATGGGAGAGGGGTACCCGGTGCGTCGACTTGTGATGCTGAAGGAACCTGACCAAGCGGCAATATGTGACGAGTAGGGAGTGTGAATGTGTTGGACTGTTAAGTGAATTTGGGAGAAAGGTGTGAGTTTTATGTAGCCTTGGTATTGTTGAAAATGAACAGAAAATAATCTTTAGCCATTCTATGTGCACACAAGAGTATGGTTAGTCAATTTGATGCTTGGTTGGTCAAGTGCTCCACTGAATAAATTCCGCAGACTGTGGTAGTGCAAATTGCATCAACCTTCCCAAATCATTGAAGTCTGTCAGTTTAGTGTGTGTGTGTGTGTGTGTGTGTGTGTGTGTGTGTGTGTGTGTGTGTGTGTGTGTGTGTGTGTGTGTGTGTGTGTGTGTGTGAGTCCCTTCATTATAACAGTTAATGCGTGACTGCATTAAATATTATTTTTCAATACTTGCAGTTTTTTTTATTAAATAGTTTCACATTTGCTAATAAAACTCAAGTTTATCTGTGGAATTGTAATGGTTATAAATAGAGTGCATGCACCAGCAGCATTGAGTCTTCTCCCAGAAGCTCATTATATGGGAGAAGAGATCCTTTCAAGTGTGAAGAGAAATCTTTCTGCTCTGAACTGTGCTTATTTTCTCTCAAACATTTCAGCTCTATTTTTGTCTAAAACTGATCTGCTATCAGAATTTGCGGTTGACAAATGTGCACAGAATCAACATGCAGGAAGTAATACAAACACTAAGAATATTAAACAGCCTGAGTAACTAACCCCAAATTACAATAAGACATACCAGGAAAATGTAAACTTTCTGAGGTTTGGACAAGTCATTTGTCAAAGTTAACACACAATTTTAGTCCCAATACAAAGCCCAGCAGAACAACTTTTTGATAAATTAAAGCTTACTCTTTTTGAGAGTGTGGTTTTTCTTTCAGGTAAAAAGTTTGGTGAAACTAGCATAAATGACGAATAGAAAATAATGAGAACAGTAACATTACAACACAAAATTCATATTGACCTCTTGATTTCTAGATCTAGCTCTTTTGTTCATGATACATAACTCATGTCCATAAGAGAGAGTCAGAATGTAAACAGTCTGGAACAATGGCTGCAGTGCCGCAGATGAAACCTTAGAATCTGTCTATCCATTACCATCTTCATCCTACCATCATTTGTGAATAAGACACCAAAGTACTTAACCAGAAAAAAGGTGGCCTATTTCCAGGAGGAGGGGTTTGACAACCATGTGATCAGACTTAGAGGAACTGACTGTCATCTCAGCTCCTTCACACTCAGCTCCAAACCATTTCAGTGCGTGCTGAAGCTCATTGCCTGTAGAGGCCAACAGAAAACATCACGTGCAAAGAACAAAGCTGTAACTCAGATTCCCAATCCCGTCACACTCTTCTCCATGACTATACATTGAGATCCTCTTCATGAATACCACAACCATTTCAAGGACAAAGTGCTCTCCTGGTGGAGTGCAATTCACACTGGGAAGGCATTCAACTTGTGCCAAGAATAAAGCGGGCCAAAACCACCTTAAAGGCATCCCTGGCCATTGTACTCCTCCAGCACCTGTCAGAAAGTCCTTCAGGGGAGTCGTAAACTTCCCCCAGATCCAATAAACAATCAAACTCCCTTGACTCCCTTAGCAGTTTTGAGAGATTAAAGATCTGGTCCACTATGTCCTATGCCTAACTGCTCCACTTCTTGAACAGCTAAATTATCAATTGAAATATATAGGTAATTTAGAAGGGTACAGGAGATGGAACCAGACCCCCAACCACACACAGCCAAGTGGTAGATAACGGATGACTGGATAGAAGGGTGCCCTGGTATTCATCTCTTATTTCACACTGTATTTAGTTATTTCATGGTGTTGCGCATTAGACTCATCATGAAATCATTTAAACTGTCATCTGCAAACTCAGTGGGTGGGAGTAGGAACAGCCTGACGCCTGATTGGCTGCTTCACACTGGGCAAGACAAGGCAACTTCTTCCTGGTTGAATATTGACTCGGGTCAATATTTTTGCTGTAAGGTGCAGAAATAACTTTATTAGCGTGTTGCAATTTGTTCACCGCACACTTGTTGAACAACTCCACCCTCTATATCCCAAGTTTGGTCTGAAATATCTCTAACAAGTTTGTAAGAGAACGTTAGCCGGTGATAGTCAGTGGATGGGGCTAATGTTGATCCCGTCTGTCACAGCTTCCCCCATGCTGCACTTTACAGCAAAAATATTGGCCCAGCCAAAACGGCGTTGCTGAGGTGTTGTTCTCAATTTTCACTCCTCCATATCTAAATAAGATATCTTTTATGATCCAAGAATGGCTGTGACTTCTTTTTAAGCAATTCTAGATAACATCGACTGTGCTAGATTGTTTTGCTAAAGCTGCAATCAAGCACAATAAAAGGCTAAAGGTAACTGCTATCATCAAGCTAACTAAACAAGTTTCTTACAGAAATTTGAGGTTACTATCATGATACGATCAGAGCAAGGCGCTAAGAGAATGGAGAAAGTAAAAAACAAGATTATCTACGTGAAGACACGATGACAACTGGTACAGTGAACAACTCTTGGATTTGTTCTCTGGCTGCTCCTGCTACCCCCGCGGTCGCGGGGGTAGCAGCTTCAGTAGGGAGGCCCAGACGTCCCTCTCTCCAGCCACTTGGGCCAGCTCCTCCGGAAGAATCCCAAGGCGTTCCCAGGCCAGCCGGGAGACATAGTCCCTCCCTCGTGTCCTGGGTCTTCCCCTGGGCCTCCTCCCGGTGGGACGTGCCTGGAACACCTCACCAGGGAGCCGTCCAGGAGGCATCCTGACCAGATGCCCGAGCCACCTCAACTGGCTCCTCTCGACGTTGAGGAGCAGCGGCTCTACTCTGAGTCCTCCCCGGATGACTGAGCTCCTCACCCTATCTCTAAGGGAGAGCCCAGACACACTACGGAGAAAACTCATTTCAGCCGCTTGTATCCGGGATCTTGTTCTTTCGGTCACGACCCAAAGCTCGTGACCATAGATGAGGGTAGGAACATAGATCGACCGGTAAATCGAGAGCTTCGCCTTTTGGCTCAGCTCTCTCTTTACCACAACGGACCGGTACAGCGCCCGCTTCACAGCAGACGCTGCACCAATCCGCCTGTCGATCTCCCGCTCCATCTTCCCCTCATTTGTGAACAAGACCCCAAGATACTTGAACTCCTCCACTAGGGGCAGCACATGCTCTCCAACCCAGAGAAGGCACTCTACCCTTTTCCAGTTCAAGACCATGGTCTCGGATTTGGAGGAACTGATTTTCATCCCGGCCGCTTCGCACTCGGCTGTGAACCGCTCCAGTGAGAGCTGTAGATCACGCCCTGATGATGCCAATAGGACCACGTCATCCGGGAATAGCAGAGACACAATCCTAAGGCCACCAAAACTGATCCCCTCAACACCTTGGCTGCGCCTAGAAATTCTGTCCAAAAAAGTTATGAACAGAATCGGTGACAAAGGGCAACCTTGGCGGAGTCCAACTCTCACTGAAAACGAGTCTGACTTACTGCCGGCAATGCGGACCAGACTCGTACAGAGACCTGACAGCCCTTATTAAAGGGTCCGGTACGCCATACTCCCGGAGTACCCCCCACAGGATCCTTCGGGGGACGCGGTCGAATGCCTTCTCCAGATCCACAAAGCACATGTAGACTGGTTGGGCAAACTCCCATGCCCATATATATATATATATATATATATATATATATGTAGAGAGAGAGAGAGAGAGAGTACTTGTTCAGACAACAGAGCACCTCCGCATGCAGTGTTGCATTGGATCCAAATGTTGTTTGCATACCGTCTGATTTCCTGACGTTAGTGGTGGTAGAGCTTGCTCCAGCTGCTGCTGTGCTGTTTGCGGTAGCTAATGCGAACGTGACTGCGTTGGTTACAGAAAAGTAACTTGACATTGTTAGCTGTCGTCTCCCCTTTGCAGCTGATCTGTGGCTGTTCGCAGTGGTGTAGTGGTCCCTGGAGAAGTGGGTATACTCTCAATGTTTGCCCTTTTAGACACAGCTCAGAAAAAATGCTGTTTTAGAAACAATGACATGTAACACTGCTCTATTTAGTTTAGCCAAAAATCTATCACTAGGGTTTACTCATTTTAGCCTAAAATATTTAGATTAAAATATTTCCTTGAGCTACTACGTGAGGTTTGAAAATACTGTTGTCTCTGTTTTTAAAGATTTCATCCAGCTTCTGGCAGGTAATGTAAAATTTTCTTTCGTTTATATTGAAGGAATTCCTACACTACATCCAGAATCAACATTTCATTACTTTACTGTAGGTTTTTCAATATAGACCTAGATGATAAGGCATATGGAAAGTCCTAAATTGTATGAGAAAGAGAATCTATAGAAAGAGATAAAGGTAATGACGAGAACATCAAAACTCAAATCACTTTGTCTTTGCAAATCATGAATTGTCAAATATACCAGTTGAAAAACCCAAAGAACTGTTGATCCTGTTGATTTAGACACCCTGACAATGAATGTTTAGCCCCTCGATTTTAAAATGGACGGTGATTTTAAACTTGACAGTAAAAGAGGTACCTCAGTTAAGTAATTTTTATCATGTAAGGAACAAAGCAAAGGCTAAATATGGAAACACTAATCTAAGCCTTTATTTCTTCATGGCTGGATTAGTGTAATTCTCTTTATCTCTGAATCGGTCAGTCCTCACTCAGATGTCTGCAGCTGGTTCAAATGCTGCTGTACACCTTTTAATGTAAAAACATAAAATAAAGCACATTACCCCATCCTGGCCTCCCTTCACTGGTTGCCTGTTTATCTTAGAGTTCAGTTTAAAGAACATCTGTTTGTTTTTAAGGATTTAAACAGCTTATTATTATTGTTGTTTTTTTTTAAATTGTTGAGTCTTTACCCAAGTCATTTTATTAGATGTTATTTTGTTTTACCACCTGTTAAAGTGCTCTTTAAATAATGATGACAATGATGATGATTATGATCACAAGAAACGTTTGCATCACCTCCCAGAAGCTGAAAAGAAAAGAGACAAAAACATTTTTCACACCTCACTTAATAAATCAATTAATTATTTTAAACTAAATATTTTATTGGTTGTTGTTTTTTCTTCAATCCCTCCGTTATGTTTAGTAATTTCTGCCAAAAGCTGCAGCATTTTCATTCAATCCATCTGAATGCAGTATTTGCAAGCCCTACTCTGATTGGATGGAAAGAAACCTGTCTGTGATTGCAGTGTTCTATCTTGGCACTATCTTGGCGAGAAACTCAAGATAGTGCCAAGATAGCGCCAAACTCACGCTACCGCCTCGCCAGCATTCCAAAAGAAAAACAAAACAAAAACTAACTCGATATGCTTGCATGTTTATTTGACGTTAACACGCATTTTTTTGTTGTTGCTTTCTCGCGTGCATATAGTGAATGGCAGGGAAAAAACAGGCAAAAATACATGGATACTTTGAAGCGAGAAGCAGGTCTACTTCGCCCACCGGCCCCCTCCGCCAGTCATCCGCGCAAAACTTGTTCAGGCCGACAACACCGCCTCGCCTAAGCAAATTCCGGCGGGAAACACTGGATTGGCTGGTCAGGAGGACAGTTTTTATAGTCAGGAGTGCACAGACAGAATCCAGCGAGTGCACAGCTGGTATTGAGCGTGGAAGTAGCAGGTCACGGGCAGACACGGAACCGAGCGTGAGTGAGCGTAGTGTAGGGTGACCATATTTTCATTTGGGAAAATCAGGACACCTTGGAGCGGGGGGGGGGGAGGATTCTCTGTTCTCATGCATAGAGATGTCTGTGGCATGCACTCACTTAACATAGGCCTACGTAATCCTACAATAACATGATATTTACAGTTGGTTTATTAAAAATGCTTTTCAGTAAAAGTCAACAGCAATAACTCCAATAACAAATGATAATTTTATTCAAAATGTATTTATTAAAAAATGCTTAACAATTCCTGTAATGAATGAATAGCACAATAAAGGCCTCCCATTTGTCTCGACCCGGTCTGAAAGCGGGGAAACTCTTTTATAAATCGTCGGTAAACATACATTTGCGCTTCGGCATGTTGTTGGCGTACTGACAGCCACGCTATCTATCTTCTGATTAAGAACAGGGCTGCCCGCACTGACGCGGCTCAGGGATTACGTCACACGCAGCGCTGTGCGCTGTGCGCAGTGCCCTAGTGCCTGTCAATTTAATGGTCCAATGAAGGTAATTTAAAAAACAGGACATTTCCTCACTTTCTAAAAAAAACCCGGGAAGCCCGGGACAGGACGTGAAATACGGACATGTCCCGGGAAATACGGACGTTTGGTCACCCTAGCGTAGTGGATTAAGAAGAGTTTATCAGTTTTGAGCGCGTGGCAAACAGATTTTCAGTGCGCACGTGTGATGTTTAAACGCTGAATACCTGTCTCACTGCGTGCTCAAACAAAAGACACAAATATCGCTCCAGAAGTGGGTATGCGTAATGCTGAATGAAAAATAAGTTGGTATACGCCGTATACCCACGTACACCCTGGACTACACCACTGCCTGTCCGACTTCATGTAAGACCATAAAGCATTGACACCCTTTGTGCGGCTTAATTTTTTTTACAAACACGGCAAAATCCTTCGTCATCCTTACCGTTGACAGGCTGCAGCCATGTCCCGAATTCCTCGTTTTCCATCCACTTTCGTTGAAATTTGAATTTTCCCATTCTCTAAATCTTTCTCCCCCTCGAGCTCCTTTCCCGAACATTGTAAAAACATACGGCTTTACGATCAACTGGAAGCAGTTCAGCGCAAACACGCGGAATCAGTTATATCTGATAATATATCTGACGAAACTGTTTTTATGATCGTATTTTTTTAGAAAGAAATAATGTCACCAATAATCACATTGAATGACGCTAATTAAGGCCTTAATTTTAATAATTTTCATTTAATGACTTTTAATGCCCCGCGGAAACCCTGTTCAATTAGTAGATATATGGATGATAAAAAAACTATTATTAAACATTACACATGGTCTGTCATGATTTTACCAATTTATTTGGCCCACATGCAGAACACACTCATGAGATCTACACACTTTTTAAAACTTTATTTAAGAAGAGATGCCAGTTGCAGGAATCAGGGAATTGGTGCTTGGGCCAGGGCAGCAGAGACTTGGGGAAAGGTGAAGATCTGCCAGGGAGGAATGAGCAGGGTGGTTCCAGGAAGCAGGTGTGTTACAATGGGATGTTGATCTTGAGATGGTGAGCATGGTGGAGGATGAGCAGGGCATGACCTCAGGAGGACTGAAAAGCCTGGAGGCTGCCAGCTAGGACTGAAGAACCAGGGCGTCTTCTGAGAGGTTTGCAGGTGGGTTTGGGTGCTGGGAAATTGAGCCGGGACTGGATCAGGAGTGAGCAAGCGAGGATCCGGAGAGCAAAGCACAAGGATGTCAGAGTCAAAGCTTAGGTATTCACAGCAGGAATTTCAGAGGCTAGAGTTACCACTGTGAGGCAACACTCTGACAAAGAAGTGCTGGCAGCCGGCTCCTCTTATCCTCCTGCTGATGATGTCTGATGGAGAACAGCTGTGCTTCACCCAGCTACCGTGCTCACAGGATGCCATCTAGTAGAGGAAGGGAGAGACTACAATACAGAGGGGAGAAGATCTCCCAAACCCTGACACAGTCTTGCACTTGTTAAAAGCTATCGCAGCCTGTCGGCGGGGAAGCACCCTAAGTGGACCCAGCTCTTTTTACCCTTCAGGCGACCCCCACTTACATATTACTTTGGTCGCAGAACGCATCAAACAGACAAGTATACTTTTAGTTATATTTTATCTACTTTAGACAGAGAAACAGTTACAGACACATCAGCGCTGATGGGCTCTTGATTGGCAAGAAGCCCCGATCGCTCATCATTCAAACATTATAAAGGAGTTTAGGTTAACACCCATAAAAGACTGTACACATCCAAACTGCGTCACCAGTAGAGAAACTGCGGGACGCTATCAACCAGATGAGTCATTTCCTTGTGTCCGGTGTTATCCAAGTGTGGCAGGCAGGTCTGGGATAAACAGTTCGTACCACTTGACCCCGTTGATATCGTAACACACTTTAATGTATCATATAAATCAGGGATTCCCAAAATGTGGCGCGCGCAAGCTGCCACTAGGGGGTGCGCGAGATGAAAAATGTAATGGAGGCCTGACGGTGTTTTTTCCCCACACAATAAAGACGTGTAAATAAACATTTAAAAATTTAAATCAAAACCTGTAAATTCAATCAATAAATAAAAATGTATTGCAATGATCCGTATTAGACTTTATTGCTAAGTGCTGTTGCACACTTACTGTTGGGTGGTTTTGGGGTTATACCGGAAGAAATGTGGCTTCTGAGGGGAGGAGTGGTGGTTCGGGGGACTGGCAGATTAGTCTGTGAAAGCTGTCCTGTTCTGTTCGTCCTAAAATAAAGTGTTAGCAGCAACACCTCGGTCTCGTGCTTGGATGTCATAATGGAACGTTACAGTATTCATACGAAAATGTATTTATTTAGAGGAAGTCTTCTACGCTTCATTTAAGATGAAATATACACGTTGTGCTGTATATGTGCACCTGGCTTGTGGTCTCTGCTTCAATCATTCTCGCAAATATGCTCATGTGGCTGAAACCAGGGAAACTGTCTGGCAGGTGAAACATCTAAGGTCAAAGTTAGTGATGGAGGACAGGAACTAAGAGAGAGAGAGAGAATTGGAGGCAACAGAGGAGAGAATTGCAACAGATCCGGGAGAAGAAAACAAGCGAGAATAAGAAAATGTCTCTTTCTCTCTCCTGACCTTACGTCATTTACGTCAGCAGAGGAAACATTTTATTTGGGCCGAAAGTTTTATTTACGAGACTAAATTGAGTGACTTGGTCTCTCTATTAATCGTGCAACACTTACAAACAGCACTACTGGTCCTGTGAGACGACTGCGCATGACACGCCCACACCACTGCAGCCACCGCTGCTGCTGTGGGGAAATTGGTGGTAGACGCTGTTTCTTGACTCTCACGCACAGAGCTGTAATGCTTTTTATTGTGATTCAGACAGGTGCAGTTTGTTTTAAAGAGGCAGTTTTAGCGCCTATTCAGACAGAAACCGGCGGCGGGGCTGCGGGGAGCTGAGGTGTGCTGCCCTGTGCGTGTTTACCTGCTGAAGGTAACCGCGGTGAAACAATCAGAAAATTTCTCTGATTATTAACATCTTTATGGAGCGTTCTGTTATTGTTACTCTGTGCCGCTTTACCAGTTCTGTCTCTGGCTCGCGCGCTGACTCACTCGTCATCGGACACAAATCAAATTAAACTTCTTCGTGTTTGTATTCTGTGCCGTAAATTGTGCATCAGAGTCAGATTTAGAAGCTGGTACATGAAACAAACAAAGTGAGAACACACACAGGTAGATCATCAGAGTTTAGTCCGTGAAGTCCTGGTGTCTGCTTTATAGACGTTTCAGTTTGTGGAGGTGTGACCGATCTTTCTTTGGGTTCTACTGTGGATGTTGTGTGTAACTGTATTGCAATTTAATCCAAATTATGTTCTAATTTTATTTACATAACCTTTGTTATGACGTTTGAGTTGTAACTGCAACTGCAAAATGTATATTTATTTATTTTTATTATTTTTTGAAGATTGTGGGTGCGTTAACCTGGTTGGGACACGGAAGGGGGTGCGCGGCTAAAAAAGTTTGGGACCCCTGATATAGATTACTGGTTAATATCCGGTTCTTTAGAAGAAAACAACATTACTGCTAATATACTACCAGCACCACTAACAGGTCATAAAACTATATCTCTGACAGTCTTTTTAAGTTCCAATAACACTCGTTCATATAGAAGTTCATATTGGAAACTCAATAACCCCATCCTTGAAAGTGAACTAGGAATCAATAAAGTGAAATGTTTAATAAACCACTTCTGGATCAAGGCCTTAAATGATAGCTGTTTTTCTAAGAACTGGGATATCTTTTGTGAGATCAAGAGGGAAATGGCTGGAGGAAGGAGACAACACACTGCATGCTTCTTCCAATTAGAAAGGACTCGTGCTGAATTAAATTCAGTTCAAAACTTAAAATCAACAATGTTATGATCCCAAAAAGATACCACACCATTGCTTTATGTTTTATAGTGACTTATATGATCTGCCATCAAACATCTTAAACTTAATAAATGTCTAGGGGTTGAAGGCCTGACATCTGAGTTTTATATCTCCTTTGCTGGTAAACTTCTCCCTTTCCTTCATTAGGTGTTCACAGAATGCATTAATAATCAAACTCTTCCTTGTCAAGGCCTGCTGATGTTAATTCCAAAACCTACAAAAGATTGATAATTGACAACTGGCGTCCAATCTGCCTTCTTAACAATGACTATAGAATATTAGCTAAACTTTTTGCAGTGAGAATTAAGAATATTCTTAACCTCATTGAAATAATTAAACGTTTATTCAAATGATTCTATTTAACAAAAATTACAATTTCATTATTTTATGTCATATATATTTAAATATTTAAGTCTACATTTTATAATTTAATGGTACATTTAACTGTTTAATGATGTATTAAATAAATAAATTGTACATTTACTTATTCAATGGAACATTTAACGGTACTTTTTTTTTAATTTTACACTTCATTATCTTTTTTTACATTCCATTATTTCATGGCACATCTATTTATTTAATGGTACATTTATTGATACATTTAATGATTTAATTGGACATTTAATAGTGTATTTATTTATTTCATTCAACATTTCATTATTTCATTTTCCATTTCATTATTTCATGATATATTTATCTATTTAGTATTGTCCTCTTTAATCCCTTGATAACTTCATAATTGGTGTGCATTGTTTTATAGAAAATAATATAAGTCCATCTTTGGATGTACCACCCTTTATTGTTTTAATGAAAAGTCATATTTTTGAGATTCAGATTTTAAATCTGGCCTGTCAACTTTTTTCTGACTGGGAACTGAGCCAAAAAAGACCCTTGCAGGAAGCCTGCTGGTCTGATACTGATATTTGTTACTTATTATTCACCATAATCCATCTATTTTATTGGTTACTGTCTGAATCATACCCCTGAATCAATAGAAAACTCGCCCACTTGCAGAACACATAGTACTGAATGATTGAGCAATCATTCAGAAGAGCTGTCAATAATTACGATGAAGCAAAAGTGTTTTTCATATCAGCTTGAGTCACTGGTTTGAATGTTGAGGATCCAAAACAAGACAATATAGGGAAATGAAATATAGCTTTGGAAGTTAAATGTATTGCCTACGTGAAGCGCTGGATGTTAATGGGCTTGTAAGACTGCGCCAGCTGGGTCTTTGGCCACTTTGCGAACCTGTTTATTAGGCTTTAAAAGGGTCAAACTGGCAACAATAGAGGCCTTGATATAATGGTAGCACAATATCAAGGCTTATTGGCATCTGTTGTTTAGTGATTGATAGATGGGTTGTGTGTAATTTTTAATGGTGGGTCATGTTTCCAAACAAAGACAGCTGCTAAAGTATTTTAACCTGAATGATGTCTAACTGCCTGTACGGGGTAATTCCTGTTGTTTCCTGTTGTCTAATGACTTGTGGCAGAAATTTTTAATAACTTTGGTTTTACATCCCATCTGAAATGTGTACTTTGCAATATGGTTTATTTTTTAGCAAATCCTTCATAAATCCAAAGATAGGATGTGTTATAACTGACTGGGTTTCTGTACTACATGGACTCTGCGGTTGTTACGCCTCTTCACAGCTTCTAAAAGCTGTTTAATGTATTGTCAGAGGGAGCCCTGCAGAACAATGTGTGGTTATGCACCCTCCACTGTCAGTCTTTAAGGTGAAACTTGTGTTTTCCACCCATGCTGTGCTGCATCTGCCACAGTTTACCTACCCTTCTTTCCCACTTTTCAGCAGTGTGCTTTCTCAGCAGCATCCTTAAAATACTTAGGCAGACTTTGTAATATAGATGAGCGTAGAGGCAGCTGACAGCAGCATGTTGGGAGCTTTCATGGTGGAGAGTGGGAGCATGATTGGGTGTGTGGGCAACATGGAAACTGCTCCTGTCCCTTAGAGATTGATTGTAGTCATTTTAATGATGCCATGGTGCTCATTAGCTGCTTTATTTGCTTTCTCAGCTCAGTCAAGGGGAAGAGATTAGCTGATGATGCCATCATGGCCATCAACTTATTATTAGCCACTATAGACATTGTTTCCTGTTTGTGCATCACAGTTATCTCTGGAATTCTTGATAAGTGTGTCAAGAGACAATTAGCGTTTAATGTGTTAATTTATTCACAGAGAGAAAAGAAGATGGCATATATGGTCTTTCCAGCATGCTCTGTGCCTGCTCTGGGGTCTTCTTCCAGTTCCTTTGTTCCTTTCAGTGGAACGTGCCTAGAAAACCACCAGAGGGAAGAATCTAGGAGGCATCTTGTTCAGATTCCCAAACCACCTCAACTGACTCCTGATATGGAGGAGAAGCAGCTTGCCTACAATCTCCCCCCAGTTGATAGAGTTCCAACCTTACTTGTATCCATCATCTTGTTGTTTCAGTCATGAAACAAGATGATCGTCAGTGTCTCAGGGGAAAAGAAAAACAGTTTTTGTCAAACTTCAATTTATGAAGCTGTGGGGGGGGGGGGGGGCATTGTAAATGGGCAATATTAAAACCCATTTGGATTTTCTGTTTGTGCGGCTGGAGTTCGGGCATTATTTGAAAGCAAAATGTCACTTTGACTTTTCTTCTTACTTTTTTGTGTTATACCATTTTTAGAATTTTATGTTCTTACCCAGTGAGCAGTAGATTGTGTGAATGAAAGTGCATTGTTGAGATCAGAGGTCAGGAGACAATGTGCAGACTGGTTTATGATTATAAAAAGACAAGGGTAGGAGGTAGGTATACTAAGTACAGTCTCTGCATGGACAATACATTAAACTATGAAGCAGATGGCAGCAGACGACCACATACAGTGCCAATCCTATCAGCTGAGAACAAAATGATGAGATGTGATTTCAGGTGCAGAACCTAGACGGCAGGATCAGACAACATAAAACAACATAAAAGCATGGATCCATCATAATTTGTGTGGTGTTCTTCTTTCTGAAGAAAAGAGGACAGTGACAACATGCAACTCTAGTTATTAACTGCATCAGCTTGAAATTTATTTTATTTTATGCCCTACAGCCTGAGCAAACACAATTTTTTTTTGCAGATCTTCATTTGAGAGTTACCACATTCCTCACTGCTCTACTTCCATTGCATGACCATTGCACACGTCTGTTTCCCTGGCAACACTCCCTTCTTGTATGTATGTTTTCTTACCCAGAGAGACCAGCTCCTAGGAGCCCCCTCTCTGGCCTCATTCTCTGTAGCAGTAACATTACAGTGCAACTAACTCCTATGTAAAAGCAAAACCCCACTCCCAGGAACATTTTGAAAAATTCCACCAAAGTGGGCGGTGCCAAGAGACACTGAGGGGCATGGCCAGGTGTGGGGATGAGCAGAGAGGTTAATCAGGGTGCGGTCAGGACGAGAGAAAGCGGCAGCTTCATTTGACATATTGAAGCATGGGGAGTGTCCGGAGTGACACTGGTGGTTTCGGCCCGGATCGGTCTATGAGGTGGAGGATTTTTCACTCCCCTTTTCTCACTGGAGGTTGAGGGAGGCTTTGTGGAGGCCTGAGCTTTATCAGTTCATACTGCTGGCTCAAGGTGATGACTCAGCGATGCCCAAAGTGGGAGCGGCAATAGGGATTAGTGAATTTCTCCAATGTGAGATCAATAAAGCCTATCTTATCTTATCTTATCTTATCCTATCTTAATACTTGCAGTTCCAACTCCTGACTAACCACAGGGGCATGTGTCTGAGTTAGATGGTTTTCTACCCAAACGCAGGTCTCAGATGTTCCTTTGCTGTTTTTGCTCCTAAGTGGTGGAACACTTTACCACTACGATGCATTACTGAGCTAGGAGTCTTTAAATCTGTGCAGACAGGCCTTTCACTGCTAGCTGTTCAACAGTGGATAATATTTTATGGTTTTATTTTTCTATATAGCTCCTAAAACTGTTTTGAATTGTGCTGTCATGCAGTTTTTATCTCTTTTTATCCTGATTTTTTCTTATACATTTTTATATTTTATTTATATTTTGTCTCAGCATCTTTTTGTTTGTATTTTAGCTTGTAAAGCACTTTGTGCACCATACGGATTGTGGTAGTAGTTGCTCTGTACATAAACTTTGACTTTGATTGACATTGACCAAGCTGTACTGCTTGTAACCAACAGGAAAAACAACTGCAGGACCCCCACTCCAACCCAAATAGTTCAGCACAAAGACAATTACAGGCTAAATATTGCAGAATAAAGTTTACACAAAAATGTCCAAATTTGCACAGTAACATAAAGATAGCACTCTTGAAGTTGCAGTAGGGGATTTTGAGAAAAGCGTGAACTTAAGTAAACCTTACAGGTCCCTCCCCAGCTCTCTGCTGCGCAACAGCCCTCCATCCACAGCTCCGCCCTCACAGTGATGCCTGCAGTGCTGCTCAAATATCTACCCTCATTTTATTTTGAGCTCATTCTTTCTTTTTAGATCGTTTTTCACCATCGGTCTTCTTCTGTTTCTCTGTCTTTGTGTTCTAAGCAGGTGCCACTCAAGAAATTGTCAGTTACCCTGTGATGTTAGGTAGTTTCTCCACCATTTCTCCTTCTTTTTTTAGCCAGAGGAGCTTTATTTTATTCACAGATTATCTGTCTCATGGTTTACTGTCAGGACATAGTGACTGTTTTAACAAATATGATTTTTTTATTTTATTATTTTACAAAAGTTACCTACTGCAGCTTTAAGGCCCAATTATACAGTGCAAAAACATTTGATTTGAGGTTTAGCTACTTTTTAGTGTCACTTCTTTAACTCCTGAAGAGTTATTTTTCTAAACTTAAGCTATACTTTCAATTATCCCACAGTGTATTTTACATTACCCTGTATATGTGTTTGAGGCTCATGGTGGAAGTATAGTAGTGTTGGGGTATTTTTTGGACACATTTTGGATCCCTTAGTACCATCTGACAATAAATTAAACACCATAGACTACCTGATGATTGTTGCTCACCATCTCCATATTCTGGTGACCACCTTCAACAGCATAAAGCAGCATGTCACAAAGCTTAGATCATCTCACTCTGATTTGTTGAACATGACAATGAGTTCACTGCAGTCCAGCAGCCCCCACAGTCACCAGTTCTCAGTCCAACAGAGAAGCTTTTGTTTGTGGGAACAGGAGAATCACATAATGGATGCATAACCAACATATCGGCTAACACTGTGTGATACTATCATTATAATCAATAAGTATTGAGTCATTTAGAGTTATATATCATGTCATATGTAAGGAAAATGGTTACCACAGGGTTTCACCTAAAGCTATTGGTTGGTATTTGATCGTTTTTATGTAAAATAGTAAAGAAAATAATTCCTGTTTGCTCTGCTGATCATTCATTTTACTGAGACATCTGACAGTTGGCTCAGGACAGGTTTATGGACACTAGAGGGCACTGTGCGATGTTGATGAGGCTCTTCCGTTTGGAAGACTGTCATTCATTTACATCCTTACCCCGTCAGCACCTAAGTGTTAAAAACAATCTAAATCCATAACTGCAAATAATAACATCAATAAACCACTATATTTACAGAACCTTTCTGACTATAAAAGCTTTAAAAGGGTTACTCCCAACTTTTTATGGAATGTGTTAGAGCCTAAAATGCAGACATGATGACACACCATATTAAAAAAGAGTTTCCATGTTAAAACATTACTAAGGGGAAGCTGGAGTTGCACCATTCTCCTCATGTGGATAAATAATGAGCGTTGGACTCAAGACTTCTTTTTAGACAGCTGGTTCTGTTTTATGACTGAACTCAACCCTAACTCCACTCACCTTTGTTTGGGCGACAGTGGCGCAAGAGTTAGGGAGGTCATCCTGCAATTGGTGGATTGTTGGTTTGATCCCCATCTCAGTCGTTGTGTCCTTGGGCAAGACACTTCATCCGAATGGCCTGCTGGCGGTAGTCATAGGGTCCGATGGCACCGATGTATGGCAGCCCCAGGGCAGCTGTGGCGACTAACATAGCTCCTCACCATCAGGGCGTGCATGAATGGGTGAATGACTGACTGCAGAAAAGTGCTTTGATGTCGTCGCATTAGTTAAAGTACTATACAAGTACAAGCCTTTACCATTTGTCTCACAATGTTAACATCTTACATTCAATCTAATCATCTTGGAAACAGAAATACATCTCTGCTACCATTATAAGAGAATATGATCACTATCAAATAATAATATATAGGTTTAATGCTTCTGCTTCAAAACACAGGACCCTCGTAAATGAGACCTGAAAAACGGAATGATTTCTCGGAGTAGAAAGAACTGGATATACAGCACTTTTTCTGTATTTCATAAAGTATAAAAAATATTTAGATGTATCTACATTAAGATAGATTATGTAGCCATCTGAAGGTATTTCTTGTGACATCATAATTTAAGAGTTTCTTAAGTAAAATATGTTAAAAGAAAAGGAAGTTGTGTTCATTGTTATCAGGACCTGGAGACCTTTGTGAGAAATACTTTTCTCTGTTTGATTAGTTTTGCACCTGTTGTGTTTGTGGCTGAAGAGCAAACAACTGCAATCTGATGTACAAGAGATGAAAATTGCTTGCATCTGCTTGAACTTAGGGCCACCTCCATCACATGCTGCAGAAATACTCCCACCAACATTCAGCTCATTATTGCAGCACTGCATCCTGCTGGATATGAGGTCTCTGTCATTGCTTATGTGGCTTCTTATTTCTCACAATCCAATTTAGAATCCATGCCAATATTTCTCCAACAAAAACGTTTGTGTTTGAACTCAGAGACCCTCTGGGAAGATTGAAAAATGGCTTTTCTATTTGCATCTTTAGACGTGCACATCACAAGAACACACACACCAGACATACGTGTAAAATGACAGCCAACGAGGGTGCAGCTGCGCCATCCAGCTAAGGTTATTAACTAACAATCCCTCCTCCATCCACCTCAATAACACACACCAAATAGTTTGTTTAACAAGTGTTCAAGTCTATTTCCTGCATGGATCTCATTTCACAGAGCTAGGTCACCTTCTATCTCTGGATTTTGTCCTGAAAAAATGTGTAGGCCCTGAATCTCTACACCATCTTCAGCATATCACATTTCCTTTGGCAAAGGAAAGGCAAAAGTTTACCTGCCTGAAAAAAGCAGGAGACACATTTCCAGGATTTTCTGGAAAAAAAATACATTTACATTTTTTATAAACATCTGCTTGAATTAAAGTGGATATTTTGTTCTTGAGACAAAAGCAAGATTTGTCACACCAGAACACGGAGAGAACCAGCCAGACAAGATGTTGCGTAATTAAAATATTAATTGAAGATAAGGAACAGAACCTTGGTGCAGGCAAAACTTGCTGGATTTTAGGCCGACGCTCTGGAGCACTGGACAGATGTACTCTACGCAGGTACTCTGGTGTTGTTGGAGACAGATCCCGAGGTTTTGACAAGGTTCCTGGTCGAGGAAAAAGTCCTGCTCGATATCCAACAATCAGAGGCAAAAGGAGAAATCCAACAAGGGCAAGGCGAGGCAAGGGAATCCAAAAATAAGAATGTGGTTGAAAACTTGTCAGGCAAAGAAGCTGGGCATTTATTTACAGAATGTTTTTTAAAAATCTGGTGATAGATGTTTGTGAAGCTCCTGAAAATAAAGGAGTAGCAACAGGTGAATGGAAGAAGGGCAACAGTGCTCACACATATAAGGAGAGGCAGCGTGAGACACAATCAGCGGGCCAGATTCAAAACATGACTTTCTCATGCGAGTAATTAAGTTAATATTTTGTACACTTGTAGTGACTGAAAAAGTGGATGGCAAGAAAAACAGACAACAGTAAACTGGCTTAAAGAGGAGGCAACTTTAAATGAAGTGTGTTTGGCTTAAATCGAAGACTTTCACTTAGTTGTTCTGAAAACATTTCGACATCTCTCCAGGAGTCAATTCTGGTGGCTCGCACTTGAGCAACAAGTTCACTAAAATAGACAAACTTTGTTGCAGCAGAGTCTTTATGATTTCTGAGGCAGTCTTGAGTTTTCTTATCAGTCTTCAAATAGTCAGTCGTGGTGGATATCTGCCATCGCTTGAACATAAGCGGCCTTCCGGCAGACTTATTGATTCCCGATGTTCTTGCCGTCATTTCTCCACAGCTTTTATTTTTATCAATCTTCTGCTTTCACAAGAGCTCAGCAGATAAGCAGCTGCACTGCTCTGAGGAGGCAAAGATCACCTGAAAGAGCCAAAGTGTGCTACTGTGCAGCTTACAGCAAGGGATTGATCAGTTCTTACCTTTCTGTTCCTGCTTTTTTTTTAAGTCAAAGAATAAACATAACTTTTCTGCAGCTCAGAGTGATGCCTATCCCTACATATGCACATATGTTATTCACATTAATACCAATTCAATGTGTTTCATTTTCTTATTGATTTATTTTGTCTTCGCTACAACATAGGGAGTATATGTAGATAACTGGTACAATAATTGTTACAAATATGGAATTCAGGTTGTTCAAAACAGCTTGTTAGTAACATCATTTCTACAGTTAAAAGGAAAACGATAAGTTATATGCCCTGACACCTGCCAGCACCAGTGACTCTCTTCTGCTCAGGCTTCAGGACCCACCAGCAAGAGACAACCTTTTTTTCCCCCCATCAGTCTTTATACAAACATTAATCATAAGACCATGATGTTTTCATGCTAAATAATTTAAATAAAAGCTGTAACTACTTGGGACTATTTTAAAACTGTAGCTTAAGCTGAGCAATGCTCTCACTGTAATATTGTAAATCAACAATCCACAACAGGAAAACCTGTCTGACAAAAATAAATAAGAAAAAGTGCAGTTCCAATTATGACTCTTTTTTTCCCTCTATCTTTCTTTCCATTACTGATCGGTAGATACTGAAAAATATTGTGCTTCAAGAAAACCTCGTAGCAATCAGTTCACCCTTAGGTTTAACATCAGCATCATTGTTTTTTTGTAACTAAGACCCTCAGCTTTAGTGGGATTCAGAGGTCATGCTCAGAGCCCGGTCTGTTTCTGTGGTTTGTCTGCAGCTGAAGAAGAGCTGAGAAGCCACCCTCACACAGATAGGCATTGAAGAATGTTAGGAGGATCTTTAATACTTTTGTGGCAAAGGACGGATAACTGCTCATCCCATAGCTGCACATGAGCTGAGACAAGGTTATGTTTTGTCAGTGAATGCTCCTATTAGCTGAATATCTTAGTTCTGTCTGGCAACTTGACAATTTTTATGTTGATTACAAAGAGGTTGCGTAACCACTCATCCCTTTTCTTTCTCAGTAACTGGTGTCTAATCTAATCATCTGGATTGTGCTTGCATTTAACCATACTAAAATAGCACACAAGTAAGCTTACCTGAGGCATCTTTTTCTTCTCTGTGAAACAGTAGTTGTCAACTTGCATCATAGGGCATTGTTGCCATCTACTGTGAAATGCATGAGTAGAACAGTTTAGAACAGAATAAATGTCACAATTTGGGTTTTTGGTTGTTGGTTTAGTTTTGTACTTCTTTCTAGCTTACCGATTCTGTTTTAGGTTTTGGTTCTGTATTTATTTTGGTTTATGGGATAGATTGAGTTTTTGTTGTGGTTTGAACTTGTTCTTTGTTTTATGTTATCAGTCAGGGTTCTGCAAGCTTTTAGTTCAGTTCGGTTTTCCTGCCAGCCTGCTTACCTGTCTTAGTTTGGTTTGTGCCATAGTGTGGACTCTGGGTTGAGTTTGTATCTGGATTCTGTGTATGTTATCAGTTTTATTTGCTATCTGCCATGGTTTAGTTTTCTCTGTTTTGAGTTCCGTAATAGATTGTGTTTCTTCTACTTTAGTCTTTGTGTTTTGAGTTTCCTTCCAGGTTTTTCTATTATTGTTTAGATTTCTGGCTTTCGGCACTGGTGGCTGGTTTGATTCCTCTCTTTACACACCTGCTCCACTCCACCCCGCCTGCAATAATCTCTTACTGGTTTCACCTGGACCCACCTCCATATAATCCCTGTTTAGTCCAGCCATCAGTGCCAGATCGTCTGTTCCAGTTTATCGGTAAGTCTGATCCAGCATTCAAGTTTGCCTATAGATCCGTATCTGATTGGTTTCCAGCATTCTTAGCCATGCTGTTACCTGTATACTCGACCTGATTCTGTTCCCGGACTAGTTGAGCTCACCTGTTCCTAGTTCATCTGTAAGTCTATTTGTAGCTGATCTCGAATCTGTTCTTTGACGCCGTTTTTTGGATTTTGCTCTGGACATTCTAGTTTATCTGGTTTTCCATTTTTTGACCCTGGACTGTTTTGGATTATGGATTCTTGTTTTCTCCTTTTTGGTTATCTGCCTGCCTCAGTTGTACTGGTTCCTGTCCTGCTGTCTGTCAGAAAATAATCTTTTATCGGCACACTGTTCGTCTGGCTGAATATTGGGTCCACACTCTGAATCGTTACAAAAAAAGCCTGCAATCCACTACAAATGGCTCTAGGACTCACTTTTGGGTTGCAATACATCAGTTAATAATAGCTACTCAATAGTACATTTTAATATTACAGACGTTCTGCTGAATGCTTTCAAAAATGTTATTTAAAAAAGAGCAATAAGAAATGTTATACATACCCCAAAAATGTTACACATACCCCCAAAATCAGTACAACAATTTAATTCCTAAAAATCCTGGTTAGGCAATGCTAAACATTCTGATTAGCAGAAAACCTATTATACAGTGTGTGGAGCTGTCACAAACCAGAGACAGAGGGACCAAGTATTCAACCAGACAAGCAGAGGTTAGGTTAAAGATAATTTATTAACAAAATGCAAAAGCCAAAACGGGGATCAAGACAAAAATGGGAAGACTGCATCCAATAACCAAAAATAACAAAAAGGCAGTCACAGACAAAACTATATGCAAAAACAGGGGACAGGCTAACTCAAATATCCAGAGGCAAACAGGGTCAGAAGAACAGGTAAACAGAGAGCATTGAAAGCAGAACTTGACTCACCAACTGGGCACAGAAAAAACAAACAATGATGTGGCAGATTGCAGGGGGCAGAGGCAGGTATAAGTAAGGGAGTGATCAGGTGAATGGAGTGAAACTAATTAATACTGACATGGGTGGAGCTAATCGGGAACAGGGAAGTGCTTGGGAGTAAACTGAAGCCGATTGAATGGTGACTGGTGAAGGGGAGTGACAGGAAGACAAAAGAATGCTGGCAGGTGAACTGAACTTAGACTGGTGACAGAAATGGTCTGAGCAGGCCGGATAAACTTATAACCTAAAACAAAATCAAACAATAAGACAGAACCTAAAATAGAAACTGAACTTAAGGCAGGAGAGTGAAGTAATTGATCAAATAACAAACAAAAACCATAACCAAACCCAAATCATGACAGGAGCAAGATGCTGCAGATCTTCTATAGACCACTACAGGAGATCCTTCCTTCCTGCAACCATCAGCAACCTCTATGGATTACACTAGCATCTAATTTCCCTTTTGGATTAATAAAGTATCTCTGAATTTGAATTGAATGCAAATGTTTTGTTCTAAATGTTTTGGCTGATTCTTTTGGAGTTAACTGTAACAAGGAAAAGAAAACTGACATCCAGACAGGCTTCAGAACAAGACATGGCATTGCTCGGCATGGCAGGGACCGAAACAGTACTCACCTATGAGGAGTGAACTAAATGGACCAGTAGAAATGTGGCTTGGTGCAGGTGAAAACAAGGAGACTAATTGGCAAACACAGGTGGACTGAATAAATCTGATTAAGGCTAAGGTTTAGACTGAAAAAAAAAACACGAGTGAAGCTGGACCGAGATGCAAAGACTAAATCTAACCAAGAATCTCATGAAATGAACACAAAAATAAACTACAAAACTAAAATGTATTTAATACATTAACATAGAAAAACATCCAATAAAACAAACACAGAGAAGCGAACAAACCCTAATTGCAAAAAACAACAACCCAGACCCATAGAACATAATAAATGACAAGAAATACCTGAATCTAAACCATAACCAAACACCTCAAACTCGTGACACCCACAGTGGGGTAAATAGTTATTTTATCCCCTACTAAGTTTGAAAATGTGTCCACTTCCAAATACCATTTTTATGGTTGATTACTGATTATGGTGATTGACATATCAGTCTAAAATGCATGATAAACACTCAGTATAAAAATAAAAAAAATGTATTCATGGTAGTGAGTGAAATAAGTATTTGATCCCCAACGACTCACCCAGAATCTGGGTTCCAAAGATCTGCTTTTGGCCATGTGACGTATAGCTGTGCACAATCAACTAATAACCAACACTCCAGATCTTAACTCCTCTGTATGAAGCACACTTACTCTATGAATCCGTTTCCTGCATACTAATCCTTTTTTGCACCATGGACAGGCTGTCAAAAGATGTCAGGGACAGGCTTGGGGAGAAGGTGACAACAGGCCCGTCGCTAGAAGGCAAGCAAACCAAGCAATTGCTTGGGGCCCTGAGCTGGCCAGGGGCCCCAAGACAACGACTGGTTAAGAATAAAATGCAACGACAAACTGTGAGCGCCGCTTTGATTCAATTCAATTCAATTCAATTTTATTTATATAGCGCCAAATCATGAAACATGTCATCTCAAGGCACTTTACAAAGTCAAGTTCAATCATATTATACAGATTGGGTCAGATTATACAGATTGGTCAAAAATGTCCTATATAAGGAAACCAGTTGATTGCATCAAAGTCCCGACAAGCAGCAGTCACTCCTGGGGAACCGTAGAGCCACAGGGAGAGTCGTCTGCATTGTACATGGCTTTGCTGCAATCCCTCATACTGAGCAAGCATGAAGCGACAGTGGGAAGAAAAACCACCCATTAACGGGAAGGAAAAACCTCCGGCAGAACCGGGCTCAGTATGAACGGTCATCTGCCTCGACCGACTGGGGTTACAGAAGACAGAACAGAGACACAACAAGACAGACAAACAAGCACAGAAGCACACATTGATCTAGTAATCTGTTCTACATTAGATGGTAGTAGCGGGTGAGCCGTCTTCTCTGGATGATGTCACAGTTAACAGAACGCCAGACCAGGTGTACCTACTATGAAGAAAAAGAGAGAGAGCAAAAAGTTAAAAGCTGAAATGACGACAGTCATTTCAATGTAATACAATGCAAAACTGGAGAACAGTAGACTGAAGAACAGTAGAAATCAGTAGAGTGAGAAAATTAGACCCTGATGTCCTCCAGCAGCCTAGGCCTATCACAGCACAACTATAGAGATAGCTCAGGGTATGAGCCACTCTAACTATAAGCTTTGTCAAAAAGGAAAGTTTTAACATTAGTCTTAAAAATAGATAGCGTGTCTGCCTCACGGACCAAAACTGGGAGTTGGTTCCACAGGAGAGGAGCCTGATAGCTAAAGGATCTGCCTCCCATTCTACTTTTAGAGACTCTAGGAACCAGCAGCAGACCTGCAGTCTGAGAGCGAAGTGCTCTGTTAGGAACATACGGGGTAATCAGAGCTCTGATATATGGTGGAGCTTGATTATTAAGGGCTTTATACGTTAGAAGGAGAATTTTAAATTCTATTCTTGATTTAACAGGAAGCCAATGAAGGGAAGCTAAAATTGGAGAAATATGATCCCTCTTGTTGATTTTCATCAGAACTCTTGCCGCAGCATTTTGAATCAGCTGAAGACTTCGAACTGCATTTTGTGGACTTCCTGATAGTAAAGAATTACAATAGTCCAGCCTTGAAGTAACAAATGCATGGACTAGTTTTTCAGCATCACTCCTGGACAGAATGTTTCTAATTTTGGCGATATTCCGGAGGTGAAAAAAGGAAACTCTGGAAACCTGTTTAATATGGGATTTAAATGACATGTCTTGGTCGAAAACAACACCAAGATTTTTAACTTTATTACCAGAGGCCAAGTTAATGCCATCCAGATTAAGGGATTGATTAAGAACTTTATTTTTTGAAGACTCTGGCCCAAAGATTACAACTTCTGTCTTGTCAGAATTTAAATGCAGGAAATTTAAAGTCATCCAGCTTTTGATGTCATCAAGACATGACTGCAGTCGAAGTAACTGATTGGATTCATCAGGATTTATGGATAAATATAGCTGAGTGTCATCAGCATAACAGTGGAAATTAATCCCATGCTGTCTGATAATTTTGCCAATCGGAAGCATATATATAGTAAATAGAATTGGTCCAAGGACTGAACCCTGTGGTACTCCACAAGTGACCCTAGAGTTTGAGGAAGATTTATTATTAACATGAACAAAGTGGAATCTGTCCGACAGATAAGATTTAAACCAGCCTAATGCTTTTCCCTTAATCCCTACAGTATGCTCAAGTCTTTGTAGGAGAATATTGTGATCAACTGTATCAAATGCAGCACTGAGATCTAACAGGACAAGTATAGACACAAGTCCATTATCTGAGGCCATGAGAATATCATTAGTGACCTTCACCAGAGCTGTTTCAGTGCTATGATGAGCTCTGAAGCCTGACTGAAACTCCTCAAGTAGGTCATTACTTTGTAAATGTTCACATAGTTGATTAGCAACTACTTTCTCAAGAATTTTAGATAAGAAAAGAAGATTAGATATAGGTCTGTAATTTACTAACTCATCTTGATCAAGAGATGGTTTCTTAAGTAAAGGTTTAATAACAGCTACTTTAAAAGCCTGTGGTACATATCCATTTACCAAGGATACATTAATCATGTCTAAAATAGGACCACTGATCAGAGGGAATACCTCCTTAAACAACTTGGTTGGGATTGGGTCTAACATACAGGTAGAAGGTTTAGATGAAGCTAAAATTTTAGATAGCTCAGAAAGCTCTACTGCTTTTAAACAGTTCAGACACTGCGCAGGTTCTAAGGATTCCTCCAATGCTGCCTCACTTACTGAGGATGAGGTAATCATGTTTGGGAGGATGCCAATTATTTTATTTTTAATGGAATCAATTTTATTTATGAAGAATCCCATAAAATCATTACTGCTAAGAGCTAAGGGAATGGAAGGATCAACAGAGCTGTGGCTCTGAGTAAGTTTGGCAACTGTACTGAAGAGAAATCTAGGATTATTCTTATTCTCCTCAATTAATGATGAAAAATATGCTGCTCTAGCTCTGCGAAGGGTCTTGTTATACAACAATAGACTGTTCTTCCAGATTAGGTAGGATTCCTCTTGGTGTGTAGAGCGCCATTTTCTCTCCAATTTCCTAACATTGTGCTTCAAGGAACGCAGCTCTGAATTAAACCAAGGAGCCAGCTTCCTGTGAATAATCACCTTCTTTTTCAAGGGAGCTACATTGTCTAATGCAGAACGCAATGACGAAGTCATACCGTTTACAAAGACATCTATTTGTGAATTGGAAGAAACAACATTGCTGCTATCTGCAGGGCATTTCTGCAATACGGAGGATATTAAAAAGGGGACAGACTCTTTAAGTTTTGATACAGCATTATCCGATAAAGATCTACTATAATGGAACCCTCTTTTGGGGGTGGAGAACTCAGTTAGATTAAACTCAAATGTTATTAAAAAATGATCAGATAGGACAGGGTTGTGAGGAAATACTGTTAATTCTTCACAATCAATGCCATATGTCAGAACAAGGTCTAAAGTATGGAGCCGAGAGTGCGTCGGTTCATGCACATTTTGAGCAAAACCAATTGAATCTAGGATAGTTTTAAAGGCTACACTAAGGTTATCACATTCTGTGTCAACATGGATGTTAAAATCACCCACTATAATAGCCTTATCAGTATTTAACACCAAATCAGATAAGAAATCTGACAACTCATCCAAAAACTGAGTGTAAGGGCCTGGTGGACGATACAAAACAACAAACAGAAGAGGTTTTATTGCTTTGCAGCTTGGATGAGGGAAACTGAGGGTTAAATGTTCAAAAGAACTGTAGTTATTAATTGGCCTGGGACTAATTAATAAATCAGACTGAAAGATAGTTGCCACTCCTCCTCCTCTTCCCACAGATCTGGGAATGTGGAAATTTGAATAATTGGAGGGAGTTGACTCATTTATACTAACGTAGTCCTCTTGTAGCCAGGTTTCTGTGAGACAAAACAAATCAATCTGTTTATCAGAAATCAATTCATTAACTAACAAAGTCTTTGGAGGGAGAGACCTTATATTTAATAGACCACATTTAATTGTTTTATTTTTAGGTTCAATGTGAACCGTATTGATTTTTATTAGGTTTTTATGATTTGTTCCTTTTAGATAAGTTTTTGATCTGTTAAGTTTTGGCCGTGGGAAAGACACCGTCTCAATAGGATAATGGATGGGTAACAGTACAGAAGCTGCAGAGAGGTGTGTTAAACTACGGCTCTGCTTTACTGATAGTCAATGCAGTAAAGTGCAACGACACTGTTACCGGCAATACAGGAATCCCCCTCAAGGGGGCCCCTCTCAGTAGTCGCTGACAGCAGCCAGCCAGCCAGGTTTGTGATCTCTGCTGCGGGAAAATATGAACGCTCTCCAGTCATAATGAAGCGGAGTTATGCGTCCGGAAGTCATAAAAAAGAAAGAAGAGAAAGGAAGAGGATGACAAGAAGAAACAAGATAGTACGTGATAAATTACACTCGATAAAATAGCTCTACTTGTCTTGTACAAATGGTGTAATGTCGCAGCAGGAAGGCTAGCTTAGCAAAAAATGTTTATTATGTTAACTACCTGCCTGACGGCCCATGCTGCTTGTAACAAACTAGCTTGTAACAAGTTAGCGCAACTTTTTTCCAAACGGACGGAATATGGTTACATACTGTAATATGTTTATTATTATCAGAAGCCTCAATGACAGGTTTTCAAGATTGAAAGGTGTTTATGACCTTTATTACTTTATGTTCTCAAAGGAGAACATGAAGCAGACAATAAAGAATGGAAAGCTTCATGAACTATGCAAAAAATTGGAACAAACCCTCCATGACATTGATGCTGATGACTTGGCACTTGAGATGAATTCATCTCTCCACACCTTTCCAGACCATGTAGCTACTTCCCCATTTGACATGCTTAATTACATATACAGTGAGAAGCTACTGGATTTGTACAGTAATTTAAGCATTGCTTTGCGTCTACTCCTGACTCTGCCTGTGTCAGTGGCCTCTGGCGAGAGGAGCTTTTCAGCTTTGAAGCTGATAAAAAATGACATGAGGTCCACTATGGACCAAGAAAGGCTCACAGGACTGGCACTTATCTCAATTGAGCGTGATGGTCGCCTGTCTTTGGACATGGAGGACATTGTGGTTGCCTTTGCTGAAGCCAAGGCTCGCAAACAGCAGTTTTAGATAATTTGCACATGATGGCCTGAAGGTTAATCTCTTGTGTGTGTGTGTGTGTGTGTGTGTGTGTGTGTGTGTGTGTGTGTGTGTGTGTGTGTGTGTGTGTGTGTGTGTGTGTGTGTGTGTGTGTGTACTTGTATTTATGTTGGATTTTTAAATTACTATTACAACCTGCACTTTTTATAGTTTGAGCAATGCATCCTTTTTCTGCATAAGATGGCAGTGTTTTATTTTCTCACTTTGTGAGAACTGAAAAATGTTAATGTGAGTGTGTGTATGTGTTTGTGTGTGTGTGTGTTTAAGTATGTTGTGTTTAGTTATTGTGCACTTTTTAAAATTTATATTGGATTTTATGGTGTTCAAATGTTCAAAATGTTCAATAATGCACAGTATATATATGTAACAGCCCTATTTGCACTGTCAGCATTTTTTATTTATAGAAAGTGTGGGTGAACCTAAACTGTATAGCAATGCTGTGGTTCCTGTAGGCTTTGCATGCCAGGGGTGGGGGGGGCCTCCATGTCCATTTTGCTTGGGGCCTCCAAATTCCTTGAAACGGCCCTGGGTGACAACTATTACTCTCATTATTACAAAGTGGAGGTCACACAAGATTTACATTAACTATTCTTGGTCTGGAGCTCTACGTGAGATCTGTGCTCATGGCGTGAGGATGATGGTGAGAAAGGTGAGGGAGCAGCTTAAAACTACACGGCAGGAGCGTGTTAATGACTTGAAGGCAGATGGGGCCTCAGTCACCAAGAAAACAGCTGGTAACACACTGCGACATACGGGACTGCAGTGTGTGCCTGCAAGGTCCCTCTGCTGAAGAGCAGAGCCCGCCTAAAGTTTGCCAGTGAACATGTAAATGGCTCAGAAAAGGCTTAGGAGAATGTGCTGTGGTCAGATGAAACCAAAGCTGAGTTATTTGGCATAAAGTCGAACCGCCGTGTTTAGAGAAAAATCAAATATGATCAGAAGCACACCATCCCCACAGTGAAGCACAGATTATGTTTTGGGACTGCTTTTCTGCAAAGGGTACAGCTCCACCACACTGAGGGAACTATGAAACTGTAACATCTTAGGTTCCATCTCGCTGAAGATGGACCGTGGGCGGGTCTTCCAGCATGACAATTACCCAAAACATGCTGACATGGCAACAAAGGAGTTGCTCAGCAAGAAGCATATTAAGGTCATGGGGTAGCTTGGTCAGTCTCCTGACCTTAACCCAACAAAAAACCTGTGGAGGGAGCTGAAGGTTCGAGTTTCAAAACGGATGCCAAGAAACATGAAGGATTCAGAGACATTCTGCAAAGAGGAACAGGTGACAATCCCTTCTGAGCCATGTAAAAACCTGGTTATCAACTACAAGAAACCTCTCATCGCTGTGCTTGCCATCAAGGGTTACTCTACCAAGTATTAACCTCTAAACAGTTATTTCACTTAATAAAATACAAAACATTCTATAACTTTTATACTGTGTGTTTTTCATGCTCTTTCAACAAATATTTTGTCTGTGGCTATAATCAGTAATCAACCATAAAAATGGGAGCCCATCAATTTTACGATGAATAGACAAAACTACAAATTCAACAGGGGATCAATAAACGATTTCCCCCACTGAATCTATCTGAAACAAAATAAATTCAAAATATTATATTTTTGTCTTAAAGACATGCATTTAGTTTCTTTTAGATATTATTCCATTTTAGATTTTTTTCCATTTCTTTAAAGACCCTGGGTATGGTTGATTTGAGAGCAGTCACGATTAATGGAACCAAAAGGAGATCATATTTAAAAAAAAAAAAAAAAAAAAGTGTGTTTTATCATTAAATATTCTGCCAGGTTACATAAACCTGAGAGCAAAACTGTATGTTACACAGTTATAGATCCCTGATAAATGTTCTTTAAAAATACAATTAAATTATATTATATTATATTATATATATATATATATATATATATATATATATATATATATATATATATATATATATATATATATATATATATATATATAATTATATATATATAATTATAATTATATATATATTGATATATATTATATCAATTGATTTGAAAAAGAAGTTAAAAAAAACAAGTGCTTTACCAGCAGACAGGATAGAAAAGCACCCTAAATAAAAAGTTCTTTGACTTTAGAACACATAGCATGAATAGCAGCTGGAGTGTTTCAAATCTTTCCCACAAATACATATTAACATTATTGTGTTGCAAACTGTTCACATTCTACACTGAACCAGAACAGCTTGTGAAACCAGCCTTTTCATAAATATTATAAATAAATAAAGTAGCATATTCAACAAAGGCCCACAGAGGCACTGTTATAGATAGTGGGATGCAGACCTCTGTCTGAGATGAGCTGTTAGCTAATTAACATCTCTGCACATGCAGCAGGCCATCAGCATACTCCTCGTGGGCTGCTTCCTGCTGTGTCAGAGAAGGTCTGACCCTGACTCTGTCAAACAGATGCCACACTACATGGAAACGTAGCAAATTCAACACGATTTACTCTTTCATCGGCAACATGTGTTGCGTGCTGATGTACGATGGAGACCTGATTGAACAGATGAAGTTTGACTTTTAGTTAAGACTCAACTTTACAGTCACCTCCTGGTCCCTGAGTTTGGGACTTGAAAAAGGGATGTACAAAAGAGCGAATGCTCGTTGTTCCTGCTTCATAAAACATGTATGAGGTGAGACAGCTCACAGTGTATAATATTCATGCAAGAGTTGCTGAAAATATTTTAAACTGTGCTCTCTGTTTGATGATGATGTATAGTTGATTCAGCTCTTCTCCAGCCAAATTATGAGGTAAATTTAGAGAAGAAGCTTGGCGGTGATAAAAAAGATCATTACAGCTCCTCTTCAGAAAGCATCCAGTCACATTGTAACTAAAACTTATTTGTGTTTAATGACATAAAAGAAGCATTATCTTGGGTCTAAAAAAATAATTTATACCTTCTTTTGAAGAATATTTATATCAAGTTAAGACGTTAAGAGAGCAAATCTGCATAGAAATGCACATAGGAAGATGACGCAGAAAAACATCCAACTCATAATTTTCAGATTTTGTGGCTTGACACATTTTGCTTTAGCTTGACTGGAAGGAAGGCAGAGAAAGAAGGGGAAGACTGCATCAAATGTCTCAGGTCAGGAATCAATCCAAGGACAGTAGCCACCATAGTGATGCACCTGCTCCACCCCTGAGCCACATGGCGCCCCATCGTCAGCCAGTTTTAGTAGCTCAGTGTGCCAATTCACAAGAGACATCATGGCACTTCACAACACAAACAGTCCAGGTCAGATTCAGAATTAAAAGTCCAATACAATCTGATAAGTTTGATACATTCAAATTTGGTTACATACACTTCAATTGGATCCAAATTGTAACACAGTACAGTGAAATTCAGCTCATCGTGCTACTTCATGAAAATTAATTCTAGGAAACTCAGTTGACTCCACTGAGTCATTTTCACCTTTCAGATCAACCTTAAAAAAGCCCCTGCAAAGATTTTGTTATGTACCCCCAGGCACTTTGTGTTATGATTGTGTGTTGATTAATGGTCTTGATGACTCTTGAACAGACTTTTGGTTTGTATGTCTTATAATTTACAACAAAATTTGAAGACAAAAAAGATAGCAGCCTCCATTGAAACAGTCTTAACAAATGGGTTAGGGATAGGGTTGGGGTTCGGAAATCTACTAAACAAATTATTATCTACATTTCCTGAATTAATATTATTGAAATATTATGCATACATTTGCTAGAATTGTAGATCCTGTCATTAAATGTTGCATTTCCCTGTAAAAGTACAGCAGATGGATATAGATTAAATGGAATGCACCCCACTTTTGGTCTAAGAGAACAAGTGAGACTAAACCCTTTGGTGAAACTAATAAATGAAAGATTGTCTACCTCACCTGAACGAAGATTATACTGCTGCTTCCTTGGCAACCGCCTAGCAACGTGACATGACTGCTTTACATCTTTCTGAGACGCAATAAAATCTTCTGCGAAATTAATAAAAGAAATGTTGTCTACCTTCCCTAAATGAAGCTTATGATATATTATTCATACATTTTGCTAGAGATGTCATTAAAATGCATACAACTGCAGATGTATTGCTCAAATATTGTTTTCATATATACTGGAATCTCGGTGACACCCAGTGACGTAGGTAGGAAACGTCCCTTCCTCACGTCTTTCTGAGAAAATCTTTGGCAAAACTAAGAAAGGAAAGGTTATCTACCTTCCCTGAATGAAGATTATGAAAATAATAACTTATCTCTCGCTAGAAATTTAATCAAAATGCATATAAAGGCAGTTGTTTTACTTAAATGTTTACTTTTCAATGGGCAACAGCAGCCATGTTCTTTTTTTCAGTGGGGAAATTTGATAGTCACGTGACCTGGTTGCAAACGAATGTAAATGAACAGGTTAAATAAAAGGTAAGCCTGACAGATATTGAATAGTCAAATTGTGGCTGTAATAGTGGGTTACAGCCAGAGATTGAGCACTAGATAGGATGTTATAACCTGTAATGAAGACAGAAGAAGAGTAAAAGTTGTCTTGTAGTATCCTGATCATTGTATCCTTGAATATACAGAGTATAGAGGAAGAATGCATGGTGTCAGAAGTTAAGAATCCACAACAGACAGAGTCTAGTGGCACAGACAATTAGTTGGAACAGCATACCGGTGAGGAGAGTGACCTATGGAGAAGAGGAAGGAGCGAGTCAACGAACGCTAGTGGCAAGCTAAACACATTCAACATTGACCACATATTCACCATCACACCACCAGGACCGCTCGACTTCGAGCCAATTTCATGGCCCGCAGGGATAAAGAGGTTTGAAGGCTTCCGACTGGATTAAAAGACAAAGACATGTAAGGTGACCTGTACCAGGAGAAATGTCTCGTCTACACGATGGGTGATAGAGAAGATGACATCCTCTCGTCACTGTGGTTGGCAGAAGATCAACAAAATAATTATGATGAAGTGAAACATGCTTTTGTAAGAGTGTACAACGTATTTTTTGAACAACTCAAGTTCAATAAAATATGTCAGGACGTCTGCAGAGAATTTCATCACATCCGTAAACAAGTTAGCTGAACATTGCAACCATGGTGTCCTATGTGAAGAGATAATCCGAGATAGGATTGTGGCTGGCACTGGTGATGCAAAACTCTCTGAAAGACTACATCTCAATCCAAATCTGGATTTAACTACAGCCATACTTCAAATGAGGCAGCATGAGGAGGTGAAAAAGCAACAAGCGGTCCTGCGGTCAGCCAGTTCACTGGGGAACTTGGATGTTATGTTCCATAACAGTAAGAGATCAGTTTATAGGAAGAAGTCTGCTCAACATGTAAGTCATTTTCAGTCTCACTCTACAAAAACCAAGTTAAAACAGTGTGGGAAATGCGGCACAACCCCAAAACATTCATGGGCTGAATGCCCAGTAAAAAATGCTGAATTTAGAAATTGTCAAAAGAAGGAACACTTTTCAGCTGTATGCAGATCAGCTCAAAAATTAGAATCCATTGAAGAAGATAAGGTGACAACTTACCTGGGAACTGTTGACAATCCACAGTCGTCTACATGGACTGAAATACTTACCATAAATGGTGGTCAGATGTGTTTTAAAGTGAACATCAGTGCATCTGTAACTGCTATTCCAGAATAAGTGTACACAATGGATAGGTATGGCAGCCACTCGCAGGGCCCTGCAAGGCCCAGCTAACCAATCATTGGTTGTTAAAGGGCCAGTGCATGGTGTCATTCAGAGAGGGGATAGGAAGATAGAGAAGGTGAGCATTGTGAAGGACCCGGCCACACCTTTATTGGGCCTCCCTGTCATTCGTAGACTGCATATGATCCCCAAGCTCCACAGCATAGACGATGCAGAGTCACTATTCCGTTCAACCCACCCAAATGTTTTTAAAGGGCTAGGTAAACTAACAGTCAAGGAGGAATTAGACCGCATGGAGAAGATGGGGGTCACAGCCCGTATTAAGGAACCAACAGAAAGGTGCGCAGGCATTGTCCCTATAGCAAAACCGTCAGCGAGAATATGGATCTGTTTAGACTTGACCCATCTGGATGAGAGTGTTATCTGTTATCTTCTGGCAGGTACCCCTCCATAAAGCCTCGATGTCTGTTGACCACGTTGATCACACCAGAGGGCCAATACTACTTCAAACAATTGCCCTTTGGTATATCATCAGCTCCCGAACATTTCCAAAAGAGGATTTCTCAGCTGATTGATGGCACAGATGGAGTCCTGCTTCACGCAGATGAGGTTCTGGTTACAGGGAGAGACAGAGTAGAGCACGACAACCTGCAGAAATTCAGTGAGGCTGGGCTCACCCTGAATGAAAAATGCCAGTTTGCTCTGACAGAGATCCACTTTCTGGGCCATGTCATAAACTGTCAAGGCATCAGAGCAAACCCAGATAAAATAAAGCAATCCTCGACATGCCTGAGCCGCAGTACGCGGCCGATGTTTGATGCTTCATGAGCATAGTAAATTTTGTGGGGAAATTCTCGACACACCTGCCTGACCTAACAAAGCCCAACTTCAACAGAAAACATTTCTGGAGACAATAAAAGAAGTGTTGGCCCAGTACAGTCCTAAACTTGAAACTATGCCATATGGGCTGGGAGGTATGTTGACACAAATACAACAGGATGGTGAGTGGAAACCTGTCGTCTTCATTTTCGGAAGCCTGACTGAAGCCTAATCAAGATATGCACCAAAAGAGAAAGAGTCTTTAGCTGTAACCTGACATCACCCAGACACTGGTAAAACCTGTGCCAAGCAGGCTGTGGTAGAGGGTCGCAGCAGACCTTTTCCAGTGGCAGAACAGACACTACTTGGAATATTACTCACGTTACATTGAGTGTGCAGCCTACGGAGAAAGACCTCCACAAAACAGACTATTACAAGGTTTAAAGCTGTATTTGCTAGGTTTGGATGCCCAGAGGTGCTTGTCAGAGATAATGGCCCACAATTCTCCTGTCACAAATTTGCTCAGTTTTCCCGAGAGTACGACTTTGCACACCTGACAAGTAGCCCTCATTAATAAAAGAAGTAGACTTTCACAAAGCCTTGTTGCCCTACAGGGCCACCCCACTGGCACATGGGAGTTCCTCAGCTCAACTTATAATGGGAAGGAGAATTAGAACACCAATCCCAGTGTCTCCCAAGCAACTACGACCATAGTGGTCAGATCTGGGGAGATTCAAGGAAGGAGACACAACATTAAAAACGCAACACAACAACAGACGTTCAACCAGAGACACCGCACTCGAACCCTGACACCTCTTCTGCCTGGTCACAGATGTCTATCAGACCCGCATGCAGTGTGGGGACAGTTGTGGGTCCCGTGACAACACAATGCTCCTATGAGGAGGAGACTGAAGATGGAGGATGGCTGCCATGCAACTGGTCCCACCTCAAGGAAGGGCCATTTCCCTCAATACCACAGGACACGCTGGCTCAAGAGGGAACAATAACTAGATCAAGGAGACTGTCCAAGGCACCTGATAGACAGGACTTATGAACATTTGACAAACACACAGTTCACACCATGGAGCATAAGTAAAATGTTTTGAGAGTTAAGAAAAGGACAATTGAAAAATGATCATTGTCTGTTTAACAGTAAAATGTTATAGTGAAGAGTAAGTTCTTACTTAGTCAGCTGAGTTTAAAAGCTATAAAAGGGCTAGTTAGCTGTAAAATGTTTATTGTTAGTTCTGTGAATATACTCCCTTTGAAGAAGATTCCAAGAAATTCATTAAGTTATGTTATAAATAAAGTAATGAAATTCAGAAGATGCTATATTGTTTAATGCCCTTCATTTTCATAAAAGGTTCCGCTAAACAGATTAACTTTTATCTAAAAGGGGGAGATGTAATTGTGGGTTATAGCTAGAGGTGGCACACTAAATAGGAGGTGATACCCTGTGAAGAAGACAGAAGAAGAATAAAAGTTGTCTGGTAGCATCCTAATCATTGTGTCCTTGGATACAGAGTATAGAACAACAATACGTTTCCCCCTGTTGGCCAACGTAGATATTACATGTTTTTCAGTGAGACTGGGTTCTATTAGAACATGCTGAGAATGGTTTGTAGGAAGTGCCCTTGTATTGAAAGCACTGAATACATTTAGACAGGGTGCATGAGAATGGAGATACAAAGTTCACTCCTGGGAATAATCCCCAGGTGAAGGCTGCAAGTTGTAAGCCACGCCCCTTTCATTCCACAATCGCAGTAATGTGAGCTGAAATCTCACACGGCCGGTGATCTCAGCGGATCTCGTTATCATGAAGGGTTTGTGGTTGGGTGCTTATGCCATGAAACGGGCTAATGACATGACAGCAGCTAATCCTGCTGAGTGAGCATGTTGCGACAGACCCGTCCTGGGTCTATTCTGCCTTTCATTCATTAAGGGCTGCTGGAGCTACAATTAAGCCCAAAATGATTTGGGCAGATTTATAAATGAAATCATTTTAATTCAACCAAGACCCTTGTAACTACTACGAAATTAAACATGTATCTCTGAAAAATATGAATTATGAAAAAATAATATATCATTTTTTTACATTAAAAATATAATATTTTTTTTGCATTTTTTATATTGTGTTTGGAAAGCCTCTGCCTTCTCCCCAATCTGTGGCTCCCTTCACAGATTATCCAGGTCAGGACTGTGTCACTCCCAAATGTTAATATTATATGCAGGCAGATCAACTATGTCCGTAAAATTTAAAACAAAATGTTTCTGCAGTCAGCCAGGAATTACCCAAACAAAAATCCAGATGATGGAATAATGATAAAAAATAATAAATGCTAATGCTACTGATATAAATGAATTGCTGTGGTTATTTTACAGATTTACAGATTCAAATTACACTTACAAGTTTAAAATGCATGTTATCTCACAATTTGTAATGCGGAATTCTTTTTTTTTTTAAATCCAAGAAAATTCTATTGAATAGCATGTCTTTTCACAGTGTGAACAGGGAAAGTGGAGTTAAAATCAATTTAAAGGACTGATTCAGTGCAGATTAACTGAGGTTGTTGTAACTCCATGAAGAATCTGACACACTAATTGTATTGGTGTCAAGAAAGATTGATACAGTCTTTGTCTCTGTTTCTTGATGCCCTGCTGGGACAAACCCATCCCTACCTGCTCGCTCATCTCTGCCAGCAGCTCGCCATTGAATAAAACATGTGAGCCACACGCTGCTGCTCTCTGCTTCTTGCAAATCTCAGCCACCTAGCCTTCCCCTATATCGCTTTCCTTCTCCATGCGATCCTCTCCATTATCTCAGTGGATGCATTTCCTCTCAGCTATCTCCTTCTGCTCCTCCTTCATCCTCAGTTTCCCACCCCTCTTATTTCTTTCTTTGTCTTCCTGTTCCCCCTTCCATTCTCCATCTAATAGTTCTCCCAGGTGATCGGCACAGAGCAGAGTGCCTCCCCCCTCCCACCCCCCTCTTTGGTACTGAATCTGAGTGGTCGACTGCACTCCCAAAGCTCTTCAGGCGACAACTCCTCCCTCTCCTCCCTCCAGTTTGTACAGTAGAGGCAGAAGAAATGTGTAAGATCACACTATTGTCTTTTGATTCCCACCACATTGGCACTTAAGGATGAGCTTACACAAAGACAATAACCAAGTAGAGAAGAAAGGCTGTGTTGAAGAGTAGGAAGAGAAGATAGGAGGCTTCTTCTGGAAGCATTTTCTGTCCCACCTGGAATAATGGCACCCATGGACATGCTTCTGACTGTAGCAGCTCTCCATATGGTAGTCAGGGTGAAGCCAAGCCCTCCGTTTTTGTTATAGCAACACATGGAGTGCTATTCCTTTTGGGAATACATCAATGGACGATTCTGGGAATATTCGCAGCCTGAGCCGGGAGCAAGGTAAGATGAGCAAGGAGCCGGCGTTCTCACTTAACTCGCATGCTGCTTTGAAAAAGTGGGCCAGCTCAGAATGGGGACCTTCTCATCCTCATCACGATTGAAAGAATATGAGGGAGAGTCCAGCTCAGCTTCAATACCATTTCTTAACTTCCCTATGTTTCAGTTTTTATCAGACAAATGTCCATACATTTTTAATCTACATATTTTTGCTCTATACAGGTACTGTATATGTTAAAATCTTCTGCTAGAAGTTCTGGACTCTGAGATTAAATGTCCATTATAAGTCTTCAATATGATAATTATCACCTGCTTCCAAAGACATCCAAAACGTTTTCTTGAAGGTTATCAGCTGCCATGCAGAGAACTACTCGCCTCCTGCTGTTCAGTCTGAGCCAGAACTAACAAAAATAGAACCACAGAGGGAAAGGGAGAACCAGATTAGGAGAAACAACGGGGTTAAATGAAGTTATTTCTCTTCAAGCCTCCCTATCAGGGCTAAGCAACTCATCCTCCCCCTCTCTCCTGTCTTTCCTCTGATTCTTTAAAGCATTCCCTCAAGCCCTGTAACTATAGAGCGAGGTGTTACTGTCGGATCACCTTGGCTCACGGGAGCAGAGCTACTGGTAAAAAGGCTGCAGTGTGCAATAATCAGACATAAAGCCATACATTGGAGCTATAATGCCCCCACTTGAGTCTCCACACTGGGCTGTGCAGGCTTGCAGCATGCTCACTAACTTTTACACATTTACTCAAAATAGCATCACTCACTAGTTTGACACCTTATTGTTTTCACAGGATGTGATTATGGACATTTTATCTAGTGGAAATGTTGACCAAACATTTTTCCATAATTATTACAAGAGCTGAAAAGAAAACTTTTCTAAACCGAAAACCTTTTGTTGTGATGTTCAAAATTACAGGTTTGATTTATTCACTGTTGAGTAAAGTAGATATGTGTCTTGTGGAATAGTAAAAGTTGAGCATATTTTCAGTTTCATACATAAGGAGTTTTCTGTTGTAAGTTTAAGCCATTTTGTGCGTGTTGGCTTGTCTTTGTACATGTGTCTTTGTAGAATGAGTTCTTCCTGGGAGTAAACCTTCCTTCCACTATTAACATCTGTCTATCAGACTAAAGAAGAAGAAACTGTATAGAATAATGATGTGCAATTGGTATTAACTTCCTGTTATTATATATATATATATATATATATATATATATATATATATATATATATATATATATTCAGAATATGATAATGTACGAATACAAGTAAAAGCCCTTTAAAAATGATAAACTGGCATGTAATAGACGACAACAACAAAGAGCATATGTGCTTTGACTTAATATGAGATCAAACTGTTAGTTTTGCTGAGTATATTTTTTACACTGTGTAAAAGTCTTAAAGCAGCCAAACTGAGTGTATTTATGTTTTCTGAATGTCTTTCAAATGATTTCTTTGAAGTCTAGCAGTTTATTTTTAATTCACTCCTGTACTCAACCCATTTCAGGGGAATTATCCATATTTTGCATATAAATCTAGATTGTAAGAGTTCTATCAGAATGAGGCACAAAGATAGAGGCACAGAAAGCAGGGTTGTTTACATTTTCTGAATTTTCATTTTCAATACAGAGCATGAGATAAGTGCACCAGTCAGGGCTACACGTTGTTATGGTAGCGACTCCTTCAGTAGTTGGCGCCCTGGGCAACTGCATCTGTAACCTATGCCAAGAGCTGACCCTTGTGTTGCATAAAATAATAGCAAAAAAATAATAACTCGCCGAGCTCCGATGGCACAGGGATAGAGAGCACAACCCATGTAGGGAAGCCTTAGTCCTCGATGCTGCTGACCCAGGTTCAATTCCTGCCAGTGGTTCTTTACCACATGTCTTCCCTCCTCTCTCAAACCCCCTTTCCTGTCCGCCTTCAATTTATTTTATAAAATAAGAGAAATTACATATTGGCTTAACTAAAATGTGACCTGTTTTTGTGTGTAATCATGCAAATGTTTGTAAGTGCGCGTGTGTGTGTGTGTGTTTACTGCAAATTGCCATTGTAGAAATGTCACATTAGATCTTGGGTCAGAGGGCAGACGTGCCAGAGGGTCATCTCCAAATAGAAACACTGCAGATGTGTATTGACTATTTTTTCCTTTTTATGCCATTTTGCACAGTTTTCATTTAGAAGACTTGATTACACTTCACATAAGGTATGTGAAACATAAGCATCTCTTCATACGCTTCACAACCTAGTTCCTGGAAAATAAAGACTTTAAGTCCTTAATTTTGCTTTGACTCTTAAAATTAGTTCTACTACTAAAGAATGGCTGTCAGGGTGTAAAATTCAAGATCACCTATGGATCTTCAGAAGTGAATTGAAACACTGCATCATGATGGAAGGTATTAAGGTGATCACTACATAAAGGCCAAAGTGCTTCTTATTTTTGTTTTTTTCTATTATTCCTTTAATGATGGTAATGTTTTCTGGAAATGTGTTATTATAATTCAAAGTGCTGTACACGAACAGAACACGGAAAGTACATTCCAGTGGAATAGTATCAGGAGGACAAGATACATTGGCCTACAGATTTAATCTAATTAAGTTTCAGTTAACTACAACAGTTTAAGTTGAACATTAACATTTAAAGGCAACTCTAAACAAATAGGTTTTTAACCTTGATTTAAAGGAACTCAGGGTTTCAGCACTATTACAGTCTTCTGTTAGTTTGTTCCGGATAAGTAGAGCAAAGGAACTAAATGCTGCTTCTCAGTGCCTGGTTCTGGTTCTGGTTCTGGTTCTGGTTCTGTGTATGCAGAGTAGATTTGAGCTAGAAGACCTGAGTGGTTTGGATGGTTGATGCACTGATAACAAGTCTGTAATGTTTTTGTATATTTTTAGAATTCAAACTTTGGGAAGATTTGGTTGGCTAAATAACTTTTCAAACTTTCAGTAACGTGCTGATTTTGGCTGACATGATTTGCTGTGGTTATTGTCATGATCCCCCGGTATTTGTGTTATTATTGACTGACTCTTTTTAATTCCTTGATCATGCCTTTTTTAAGTTACCATCCTTTAGTGTTTGTGTTCTTTGGATGAAGTTAAATGTTTTTTTGTCTCTCAATTCTGAATGTGAAACTCATGTATTATATAGCTCCATAACACAAGCCTTTGTTTCTTTTAATTTTAATCTTAATAGTTTACAGACAATGAAAACCAAAACTTCAGTATACAGAAAATTAAAATGTTATATTTTAAAAAAAACGGTGATCCCACCAAATTGTTTGGAAGACTGGCAATTTGACAGATGTCCAGAAGAAGGCCATTGACACCCACCACAAGGAGGGTAAGATGCTCATTGGTAAGAAACGTCTTTGTTCAAAGTCCTGTATGCAACCATACTCATGGAAAGTTAAGCAGAAGAAAAGGTGTTCCAGCAACAGATGTGGCCCCAGCCTTGAGATGATTGTCAATCAAAATCCATTTAAAAATTTGGGAGTGCTTCACAGGAAATAGACTGAGGCTGGAGTCATTGCATAAAGATCCACTATTCAAAGACAAATCCTCCTTTCAAGCCACACCTGAACCAAAGTTGTCAGAAGTGTCTTACCTGGGCTAAGGAGAAGGAAAACTCCACTGTTGCTCATTGGTCCTGTTTTCAGATGAAAGTAAATTCTGCATTTCATTTGGAAATCCAAGTCCCAGAGTGTGAAGGTAGAGTGGATAAGCACAGAATCCACGTTGCTTGAAGTCCAGTGTGAAGTTTCCACAGTCAATGATGATCTGAGGTGCCATGGCATCTACTGGTTCTGGTCCACTGGGTTTTTGAAGTCCACAGTCAATGCAGCCATCTAGGACACTTTTGGGGAACTTCATGCTTCTCTTTGCTGATGAGCTCTATGGAGATGCAGTTTAAATTTTCCAGCACGACTTGGTTCTGGCTCACACTGCTAAAGGTACCAAGAGCTGGTTCAGTGACGATTATGTTATCATGCTTGAATAGCAGGCATACTGGCCTGACCAGAACCCCATAGATCAGCGTTTCCCAAACCTTTCTAGCCGCGCCACCCTTTTGTGTCTCAACCGGGTTGACGCACTCCCAATCCCCCACACCTTCAAATAAACCAAATGCAACAAGCATTTTATAGCCCTATTAAAGGCGACACGTTTAATCATGCTCAAATGACCAGAACACACATGAGAGAGAGAGAGAGAGAGAGAGAGAGAGAGAGAGAGAGAGAGAGAGAGAGAGAGAGAGAGAGAGAGAGAGAGAGAGAGAGAGAGAGAGAGAGGCAGGCATAGAGTAACAATAACATTGCGGTGGTAAATAAAACTTCCGGGCCAAATTCAGTTTTCCCTCTTCTGACGTAAACAATGTGAAGTGAGGAGAGCTAGAGACATTTCTGATCCTTGTTTTATTTGCATGAATACATTTTTATTTATTTAATACATTTACAGTTTTTGATTTTAATTATTTCAAAGGAAATGTTTATTTACATGTCTTTATCGTGTGGGGAATAAACACTGTAATTGTGTAACTATCAGACCGCCATTACCTAGCGCACCCCCAAGCAGCAGCTCGTGAACCCCTGGGGGTGCGCACACCACACTTTGGGAATCCCTGCCATAGGGAATCTATGGAGTATTGTCAAGAGGAAGATGAGAGATACTATAACCAAGCAGTTAACCTATAAAAGTGACCTAAGCTTGCTGAACACCACAGTAGAACCACAGGTTAATCCTCTCCATGCCACGTCACATTGATTTAGTAATTAAAGCGAAAGATGCTGTCAGGATTTGGGTTTTGTTTTGGCTGTTTGTTAATTTTGATTTATTAGTTAACTCTCCGGCCTTTAAAATCAGTTTTGGTTTTGGGTTCTTTCTTGTTTGGTTTCTATTATAGCTTGTGTTTTGTTTAGTCTTAGGTTTAGGTTCTGTTTTGGTTTATGGAGTAGTTTGTTATTAAGTCACTTGGCCTGCTCAGTTCACTTCTATGTATCCAGCCTTTAATCAGTCACTCAGTTCACCTGCCAGCTCACCTCTTAGTCAACACCCTGTCATTCCTCTTCTCCATTCACCATCCAATCAGTTTCAGTTACTTCCAGTCACTTCCCTGTTCCTGATAGGCTCCACCCATGCCAGTAATTAGTTTTCACTCCATTCACCTGCTCACTCCCCTACTTATACCTGCCTCTTCCTCCTGCAATCGGCCAGATCAATTCAAACCACTTGGTGAGTCTTATCCAGCGTTGTATTACTGATAGCCCTGTTGATACCGACCCGATTGCCTTTTTGACTCTGAGCCAGCCTGATCCCTAAACCTGATTTTCTGAGTTTGCCTTATCCTTGTCGGTACTTCTGCCTATTTTGGACTGCCTTTAGTGTACCGGATTTTGGACTGCCCTTCTGATCATTGAGTCTGCCTGTCCCTGTTTTATTATTAAATCCCGTTTTTTGCTTAAAACCTCTCTTGTCTGGCTGAATACTGGGTCCATCTGTCTCTGGTTTGTGACAGATGCCATAAGTATTGAGTGCAGAAGCTTGCATTTCTGTTAAAAACTTTTTATGGATCTTATTTAATTTCATGTAGACCAATTAGATTAATTAAAATCTAAAAATATAAACCACGATCTAACAGCTTGATTCTAACAGCAATTTTTACTATAACTACTGTTAGAATATCACTTGTTGGTTTAATTTTGGTTACTATTATTGAAGTTATATAATTTTATTTTTTGTTTTTGGGGGTTTTACAATCTCACACACACACACACACACACACACACACACACAGTATACGATACTATAGTATAAAATACTTTCCTCAATTGGTGGCTTGCACTTGAGCAAAGTATTGAGATGAAATGTGAAGTCAGAGACTCTCTTTAATGATGCTGGGATTCTACTGTAAAAGTGAACAAAACACTACCCAAGTCTAGTTACCCCTTTAAAGTGAGAAATACCCATTATGTAGAATATTAGACTTTTTTTACCCCTGAGTTATTATCTGACAGTGGATGTGAGCTAGTTAATTGGCCAGTTTAGCTGTCTTGTGGCTACCCTACAGTGGCTGTTTCTTTTACTGAGACAATATTACTCTTCCGACAGCTTGTTATTTTTTTGAGCAACATTTCTTGCACAACATCATTACCTTTAAAAATGGTCAAACTGGTTGCCAAACTGTGACTGCTTTTCTCATGCTGTTGAACCTTTTTTTTCCAAACAGCTGATTTCTTTTTTTCAATTAGGGAAAAACTTTTGAACCTTTCTTCTCATTTGGCCATGGAGAGAAAGTAATCCCACACTTATCTGGAATTGTGTGTAGTATAAATGTGTTATGAAACAAACATAGTACAAGTGGTGCATTTTTATCACACGATATGTTTGCCACACAATTCCAGTGCATGTAAAGTATCAACATACAATTTCATCAGAAATGCCTTCTTTCTCAAATGTTTCAGGAGATTGCTGTTTATGTCCGTGTCCTTGTGGACATGTCCTGTCAGCTGCTGAATTTGCTGTCATTTTCTAATTGGGGACAATTTTTCAGTATGACTGAAGAATGTAGCTTCTGCACAGAGAGCTCTGGGCCTCATTCACCTATTTTGCAGTTATGGAAGAAAAAGCATCGTACAAGACTTCCTTACACCTGTTCTACTTAATTCCCCCAGATAACATAAAAATGGACACTTACACTTCACACACTTAGGCTCTTTATCTGTTAGTGATTAACACTTCACATGAGGTCAGAGGCTAGTGGATTCCCTCTTCACTCCAACATTAAGGTTTGTCTTACAACAAAAGGTATAGTCTGATGACTGCAATTCATAAAATGATTTTCATTCAGCCAATAAGTTTGTTTCTGCTAGCTGAGCATCTCTTGAAAGATGATAAAATACTGCTAAAGCTGTATAGTTTTAAAACATTAGAATACAATTCATCTGTTTGATAAATACTGCATTAAAGATTTCAGGTATAATTTCCGTCTATCCACCTATTATCTATACCTGGTAAAGTATAGATATACCCGTGGAGATCCCTTCTTAACACTGAAAGGAATGATCTTCAATGATATTACAGCAGTCAAACCCATTTTATAATTGCAGACCAGTGTCTTGCATGGTTCTGCTGGTATTTTGACAGTTTATCTTTGGTGATTTTGGATAGACTGGTGACCTGTCCAGGGTGTACCCCACCTCTCGCCAATTGCCATTGATAGCTGGAGATAGGCACCAGTACCCCTCATGACCCCACAAGGTCAATATCTTACAACAACACATAACTAAGTAGTTGTATTTTGAAATTTCCTGCAAACCTTTAACATTTTTAACAAAAAGATGGTGGGCAGCCTTAGCAGGACCTACCTCTGGGCTTCAAGAAATGTGATTTATTCTGTTTGCCTGTGACTATGACTATGTTGACTTACTTAATTTTCCTTAAAAAAAGTTCAAAAAGATTACTAAATGTATTAAAGTTATGACTTCTGTTTCCAGAATATGAAACAGAATTTAAAAAGATAAACCAACCAAGCATGACACGAATAAAATACAAGTAAATATTTTTAGGAATTTCGGTCTGACAGACACAGACCTTCAGTGATGAATGTTGTTCACATGCACAACCAAACAGAGACTGTTAATTTCCTCTGCGCCACACTCACCATCTGGCATCTTCAGATGGTTCTATAACTCCATACATGGGTCCTGCCCTCACAGAGGGTGTTTGTCTGTCCCAAACCCAAACGTTTAGGATGGGATACTTTTTTCTGTTACACTTATTAAATTTGTGTTTAAAGATACAGCCATTTTCATTTCAAAAGTTAAAACTTAAAAATTGTACATTAAGGTTTTGGAAGATATGCTGATATTTAGGGTCTGGGAATATATCTCAGTCATGAAACGATCTAAACAGCTATCCGGAAATTACTCAGAGGGGATTATCTGCTTTCAGTTTAAATGCTTCAATTTTGGTCATTAATATTGTAAATAAAACAATAGAAGACTGGGTCAGGTTGGTGGCGAAGAGATTACTCTGATGTCTTCGTGTTTTTAATGTTTTTCTTATCTAAAACTACAGGCTTTCTCTGTTCAACTTTGAATTCAATCATACTAATAATAAATTTCAGTGCTATGATTACTTTTGTTAATGGCTAATAAAGATACGAGTAGAAATTATTATTTTGCTTCATTATGTTTAGTATGATCACTGTTGATACGTGTGGGTGTAATGAGGAAGACTCCATTTTGCTCTCACCTTTCATCTAAAACCCATCGACACAAAGGTGAAGGAAAATAAGCTGTCAAAGAATGTTAGCATTACATGGTTGTCAGAAGATGGACAGACCTGAGGTTTCAACAAAAGAACATTTGATCAAAGCACCTAAAACTGGAAAAAGCGACTTATATACTATCCAGGGATTTTGATAATCCCTTTTTATAAAGGCACTTAGAAAAACAAGATTGGTTTCACAGCTTCATTTAAAGCATCTCCCCTTCTGCTTTAACAAGATCAGGTTGAGGGAAACAGATTCAGGGAAACTCCAACATACTTTTTCTAAATGAAGGACTCAATAGATGGGAGGTAAAACTATGACTATACACTAACTAATTGCATGACATTCAAGTCTTGTAGGTGCTGTGTCCTCAGATTGACTGATGTGTTTGACATGTGATTGGTAGGTTTCTGTCCCATTTATTTTCTGCTGTTTACTAATAGTTATCAATAAATTGATTGAAACTCATACCAAACCTTAAATTTACAGGGTTGCTACTTTGTGTTCCTGGAAAAGCATTAAATTCAATCTGATATTTTTTCATATTTTTTTTTCATCTTCACACAATTTGTATGGGGGTTGACTCAGTGTCAACCCCCACGAAGCCTTCTCTCTCTGAATTTGAATTTTGCCTTGTTCCATTCGAAGCCTGCAGCATTACTCACTCTGAACATGTTCTCTAGCTGCTGGATCTCCTCAGTTTCCCCATGTCTATACACTTAAGTTCCATTAAGGCATTTCAAGTGTCTGTGTTGTGACGCACTGTTTTCAGTTATTTAATGTTTAATAGATAATGCTTGGTCTGTCTGGTGAATATCAGCCCAAATAGTGGTTCTCCGAACTCCAGTCGTATCCTCCGCAGAGGAAGACGAGTGTTCTTCCCAATGCTGTAAAGGCAGCAGGCGAAAAGAGAGCAATTGTGGCATGGCCAGGGGCTTTATACAGTGCCACCCCTCCCCCACCCCCTGCTGTGAGAACAGTTACAGGGAGGGGTTAAGCCGGGCGTACACTGTACGAGTTTTTCCCCTTTTCGGGCCGATTCTTCAGTCGTGCGAGCATTTTTTGAATCGGGCCGAATTGCAGCTTGATCGTAGAGGGGGGGAGGAGGGGGGACTGGCTTCTCACGACTACCTCCCGACCAGGAATCGGACGATCGTGAAAATCAAACATGTTTGAAATTCAGTCGGCTGTCGTGAGGTTTTCGTGAGCGCATCCTGCTGTTCAAGCAGAGCTACGAGGGGGCGCCCTCCCCTCCTCTCCGTCCCCGCCAGCGGAGGGAGGGAAGCGGGCGTCCCTGAAGCAACCTCCGGCCGGTGTTGGGGAGGGCGAGCCGTCCGGTCCGCGCAACGCGCTGGCCGCCTGTTTCAGCACTCCTCCGCGGTCCGCAACGCGCTGGCCGCCTGTTTCGGCACTCCTCCGCGGTCCGCAACGCGCTTGCCGCCTGTTTCGGCACTCCTCCGCTTGCTGGGGGGGGGCAGGCGACCTGCCGTGCCGCGCGGCCGCCGATGCGTCCCGTCTCTCCTCTCTCTCCCCTCCGTTCCCCCGACGCCCGGTGCCTCCTGCGGGCCTCGCCAGAGCTGGGCTCGAACCCCTGCTCTGGGTCCCTGTCACCTACCGTCGCTCGCCTGCCTCTGCCACCACAGTGAGCGGTCCCAGAGGGGACACGACGTACAGTGTGAGCAGTCCGGTCTCGTCCGAGCGTCGCGCCGCACAGATCGTGAGCGGTGAACTTTTTAAACCCCGCGGTTCCGTCGCACAGTTTGAGATGTATATAAGTATCACGACTGAAAAACTCGTACAGTGTATGCCCGGCTTTACTGCAACAGTCCCTTACATTCATTGTGGCATTAGATCAGCCTTGGAGTCTGATCTTATGTTATTTTCATCTCATTTTTGAACATTTCTGGTGTAATTGTAATCCTAAATGGGAGTCTACCGAAAGCATATCTTCCAAAAGGCATAATGAGGACAGTTAGTCTGCAGCTAATGAGAAGCAAGAGCAGTAGGAAGCAGTAGAAGTCCTCCTGCTGCATGAATTGTGTGTGGCAATGCATTTTGTTGTAGTACAGTAAAATACTGATGTTTTCCACTAATTTCATTCATTTAAATCCTTGTTTACAACCCCAGGTTTACTGAGTGTAGTGCTGCTTTGTCCTTTGATCACATAAACTGAAAATGAATACTTTTGTCCCTTGTAGACAGTAATGGCCTTAAACAGCTCCGTGCATTCAAGTATTCAAGTCTCTTGAATTTGTATTTCCTGACAGTCAGATGATCATCATCAGTGTTCATGGTAACAGTCCATTTAGCCTGGCTAGCATCTATGCTAACTTCCTCTACAAATTGGAACGGGCAACTTCCCCGTTTTGGTATAACATTTTGATCAAGTGTTATAACATGAAAGGCCCAACGTCCTTTCGTGTTGAACTGTCTGCATGTGCACTTAAATCCTGGACCACATGGTTGGGACCACACCTTCCATATGTCTTCTTCCCTACCAACCCTGGGTTACTTCAACACATTTCTACTCAAGTAAAAGTAAAAAGTAGTAAACCAAGAAATTACTCCAGAGTAAAAAGGTGTTTGATAGGAGGTTTGTAATGAATCAGAGGCAGGGGACCCAGAATTCAGCCAGACCAGCAGAGGTTCAGATCAGGTTCTTTATTAACAAAAATCAAAGACAGGGGCAAAAACCAAAAAGACCTCACAACCAAAAGACGGCACAAAAATAAACAGACTAGCTGGACAGGCAGGGCAGGAACAGACAGAAACAGAATGGCTCAGATCACTGGAGATAAGGGGTCAAAAATCCAAAAGCAAACCAATAAACAGAAACTTGCAGGAGGAGACTCACCCATACTCAAACAGACGACCTGGCACCAGACAAACAACTAAGGTAAACTTAAATAAGAGGACGGAACAGGTGAGCAGGGCGGGACCAATTAACCAAAACAGATGAAAGCAATTAAGGGAACATACAGACTAATAAAGAATAAACCTAGGATAGAAAGCAAGACAAAGACTAACGAACACGAGCTGACATAAAATAATAACAAAGACCAGATAACTTAAAACAGACTGAGCATAAATCCAAAACAATACAAAAACAGAAATAAATCCTTAGACAGAAAAGTTGGCTAACTGAAAAAATAACCTAAACCACAACAGAACGTTACAAGGTTATACTGAGTAACTGATCTCAACATCTGATTTCATATTTAAAAGTTATGCAATCTAACAAATAAGCAGCGGAGAGCTCACTACTTACGTTTTCTATCATGTATGTAGATATTGCTGGTATGCCTCAGTACTTCTGGAAATATTGAGTATAGTAGAACAGTGCAAAGTACTTCCATGGACAATATCCACTGTTTGCTGTTTGCTCACTTGAGCTCCAAATGGCTCAATGAGCTCAGCAGCTAGAAAATAACATTAAAACAACAAAGAAGAAGCCTCACTTTAACAGAAACTGTAGGCGTGTCTCTCTGATGCAGTTTTGCTTAAAACAAGTCTGCTCTTTATTCAATTAAGTTACTCACGATAGGCAGATTAGCCTGAAACTTTACTCAAGTAAGAGTACCGATACTTCTTGTTAATATTACTCAAGTAAAATGTATATTTTATATTACAATAAATCTACTCTTAAAAGTACATTTTGTTGAAAAGGTTACTCAAGTAAATGTAACTAAGTAAATGTAACTAGTTACTACCCAACTCTGCCTACCATGGGCGCTAGAGTCTTTGGTGTTCCTTTCATTTGTTGTTGTTGCTAATGTTAGCAACGAATGACAAACCTGCTGGATAATCTGAGTTATTCCTTTTCCTTTAATGTCTACATCTATTGTATCACAGATGTGATCATTTCTGGTTGCTAGATCAAACAGAGCAATTATATCTGCCTCCACTCCATTATCGGCCAGCTGACTATGCTTATAAAAGCGTGTTCACTTGTTTTTCTCGGCATGAAGTAGTCTCCAAACCTCATAAATATAATCTTTTTATTTTTTTATTTATTTTTGCACCTCCTCTTCAAACCTCTGCTTCCACTTCAGCCAATCAGTTGAGTTGCTGAACTTAAATTCCTCCCATGGATTTAGGTTTGATATGATTGTCTCTTCTTCTCATTGGGGCCACATCTGACCCCATGTAATATTTTCCAACATCTCAGAAAACAATGACCGACCCAGAGCTCTTGCAGAACATTTCTTTTATTTGTTACATCGCAGGCACAACTGAGGAAATTGTACTCGGTTTGTGAGTTCACGTGATTTGAGACTGAATCAACAGCACAGACAACTGACATGCATATGTTTTTTTTTACAGTGATCAAAACTAACAGAATTAAACCTTGAATTTGAGCAGTGTAAATATGAAAAAATATATTTTTTCCATGCATATACACAGGTATAGTCTTAAAACCACTCAAACCCCTTTTTCATCTGGCCTTTAAATTTAAATTTAAATTTAGTTTGTAAAAGAAGAGGGAATTGTTGGACATTTTGCGAGTGTTTTATCTGAGTGTGGAGTAGCATCCAAAAGGAATTACTCCAACTTCCCATTTAAGAACTGACATCAGAAACTGGGGGAGAGTAGAGAACAGAATAAGTGGCGAAGGAGCAATCAAGACCTGTTGTATGTGGTGTTGTTATTGTATGTTTTAAACATACAATAATCACCTTAATATTTGTTAAAAGTCTTTTCATCTGGATTTGTTTTCAAATGTGATGCACATAATCCAGTCTTAATAAGATAAGATAAGCTTTAATACTATTTTACCACATTCCCTCTTGCTATATATAGATCAGAAATAGGCTGTTCTGTTGTTTATCCACTGGCACTGAGGATGAGAAAGAGAAACAGAACCAAGCTTCTCTTACTTCGCTAGTTCTAGTGTGGGCAGCAGAATTGTCCACTTCTGTTTTAGCTTGCTGGCTTATGGTTGTCCTTATCCATGCTGAGGAATTGTGGGTGGGGTGTTCGCACAACAAACAATGCAAGCACATACAAACACTGGTTCCCCGGCCTGATATCTTCAACTTGTTTTGCTCTGGTGTTTTAAAACCCTAACTGGTATTAGGTAGGTGAAAAATACATAATCTACTTACCAGTGGGTAAGGTTTCTTCACTATTCTGAAACTCAGTTAATGTCCTGAATGAAGGCTTCAGGCAGTTAATGAAATGTATTCACATTTCATGTTACTGGATCCTAACCAGGTGGTAAGTTCAAGTCAAGTTAATTTAGTTCAATGTTATTTACAAAGCACCAATTCTTAGCCCATGTCATCTCAAGGCACTTTACAAAGTCAAATTCAATCAAATCATACAGACTGGTCAAAATGTTTCCTATGCAGCGAGTCTTGACAAGCAGCATTCTTCATGAATGAGCGTAGAGCCACAGTGGACAGTCGTCTGCATTGTCGATGGCTTTGCAGCAATCCCTCATACTGAACATGCAACAAGCGGCGGTGGAAAGGAAAATTCCCCTTTAACAGGAAGAAACCTCCAGCAGAACCAGGCATAGTGTGAATGGCCATCGCCCACTGGGGGTTGCATCTTGGAACTCTACTTACAGCCTGTGTGAAATGTGAACACTTGTATCATCTTTTCCGATTTTAAAATGTTGATCAAGAGTGTATACTATTCAAGGTTTCCTGACTGACTTTTGATATCCAATAGTATCTTAGGGGAGATGCATGAGCTCCATACCTTACGTTGTGATGATGAAATTAAAGAGCAATTATGGACAGTACGGGTTTATCACAGCTGATATTGGCATCCTGATATTCAACAATATTGCCACAATTTGATATTTTACTAATACTGTACATTGTGCAGGTTTCAGTAATTGTACAAGGCCCTTTCATCCATCTGTTCCTCTGTCCATCAATCCCAAGGTGTTGCTGGGGCACAATGGACATTCTGTATATTTCCTCCATTAAGTTCTGGATTTTCCCAGGGTCTTGTACCTGATTAACATGAAATCCAAATATCCATTAGGCTTCCCAGACAGATCCCCAAACCACCTCAGATCTCTTTTTTGTATGCAGTGGAGTGGCAGATTTTCAAGCTTTCAAAGTCAGAGCATACAGAAGAAGCTCTATTCAGTTTTGGTTGTCCAAGCATATTTGTTTGTTTATTTTTTGCCTATGATCCATATCTTGTGATGACCATATTTTAGGGTTAGAATGTGAAAGGACCTTTGGCCTTGAGCTCAGCTCTCTCGTCCCTACTCTGAAATGAAATAACTCCTTCATCACTGCAGAAAAAGTCCCAGTCATCTATCCCTCTCATTGAACCTCACACTTTCCCATGAACAGATCACAATTCCCGACTCAGTGTCATAGCTCAACCCCATATGAGATGTTCCCCCTATTTCTGGTTCAGAACCATGATGTCAGAATAGGAGGAGCTGACTCTCAGCCAGACTGCTGGAGACAGCAGGTAACTATGCTAAAAACTGAGGGTTTAGTCCTGCTGGCTGTTAAGCAGCATTTTGGACTCTAGTTTTATTTATTTTTTTACAATTGCTTTTCCGTTGCATTTACAAAGAATGCAAATGAGAAATTTCGAGTGAGTGGATTACATGTTACCTGGATAACATTTGATGTGAACGTACCTTAAAATATGGGTTCCCCAAGAGTGTTAAAATCACACACACCCTCAGCAGCAGGGCCTTTTCTCTTAACTTTAAATAGTTTACAATCTAGGAGGGTTGCTTGTTCTTAGTTGTTTCTCTGTTTAGGGATGGGAAACTGAACTTTTCAGCGGTGTCCTTTCTCGCCTTCTCTCATTTCAAAGCGGGAGACCAGCATCCAATTCAAAATGTGTCACTTCTGCAAGAAATATATATCAGTTATAAGGTGTTATCGCTGTCAGATAAATGCTGTTTATGGTTTTATTGGTACAAATAGCAGGTTTTATTATTGAGGTGAATGTTTCGCTCAGCAACATGCTGGTCAGCTCATTTGGACTCATTTGGACATTTGGACTTTGACCTCCACAATGGAAGCCTCCCCTCCAAAAAAGAGGGGGCCAAGTTTAACTGTTGGAGCATAAAAGCAATCACTGACGATTGGTTATTATTTGCTGAGGTGTAATTTTGAACAAACAGAGGTCAAACTTTGCATTGCTTGTCGTCATTTCAGCTTTTAACTTTTTGCTCTCTCTCTTTTTTCTTCATAGTAGGTACACCTGGTCTGGCGTTCTGTTATCTGAGACATCATCCAGGGAACACAGATCACCCGCTATTACCATCTAATGTTAAACAAATTACTGGATCAATGTGTGCTTCTGTGCTTGTTTGTCTGTCTTGTTGTGTCTCTGCTCTGTCTTCTGTAACCCCCAGTCGATCGAGGCAGATGACCGTTCATACTGAGCCTGGTTCTGGTTCTGCTGGAGGTTTTTCCTTCCCGTTAAAGGGGAGTTTTCCTTTCCACTGTCACTTCATGCTTGCTCAGTTTGAGGGATTGCTGCAAAGCCATGGACAATGCAGACAACTCTCCCTGTAGCTCTACGCTTCTCCAGGAGTGAATGCTGCTTGTCAAGACTTTGATGCAATCAACTGGTTCCTTTATACGGGAATTTTTGACCAATCTGTATAATCTCATTGATTTTGATTTTGTAAAGTGCCTTGAGATGACATGTTTCATGAATTGGTGCTATATAAATGAAATTGAATTGAATTGAATTGAAAACATAAAGAACAGATTAAACTTGTAACTTTCTGAACAACAAACAAAAATATTTTTTTTACAAAGTAAACCTTTAAATGTTGAATTAACATTTTTTAACAATTTTAAATATTTTCATTTAAAGACGTTCAAATACTTAAATCTAATGTAATAGTATTTTAATTCAATCCATAAATAGATAGTAATATTTTCAGTCTGTGGTCTGAGTCAAGCATTTATGGGAGGCCCCAGATAGTCTTGCTGTTGCTCCAGTAAATACCATCTGTCAGCAGGAGGTCACCCAGAGCTCTTTACCTTTGATCCAAGGTCAACTGACCCAAACTATAATGAGAGTTTAAAAAATGGAAATAACCTGTCTGCAGGGCTGACCAGTAGTACAGTTGGTAGCACTGTTGACCATCAGCAAAAAGGTCCTGGGTTTGAATCTTGGCCAGGGCCTTTCTGCATGTAGTTGTCAAGTTCTCCATGTGCACACATGGGTTTTCTCCTGTTACTCCGGCTTCCTCACACAGTCTGAAAATATGCATATGCCTATTGCTCAATATGTTAAAGTAACTGGTCTGCCTAGATAGCCTTTAGAAGAGAGCATGGTTCTCCATCCTGTGTGTCTCTGTGCTACCCTGTAAAGGACTGGTAACCTGTCCAGGTTGTTAACCGCTCCCCAAATCGCTTTTGGAGAAAGACAACTGCTCATGATGATGCAAAAGCAGATCAAATGTGAACTACAGTCACGAAATCTGCTGTGCAGAGAAACCAAGGATTAATGTACCTCATGGAAAGCTTTCAGAAGCATCTGGTCTGAGGAGTATTGCAAAACTCCTCCCCGGACGGTTGTTACTTCTTCCTCCTGTTCCTTCCCTCTGAGGCACATAAAATAAAATTAACCCCCTCATATAAACAAACAGATTAGTATTTTAGCTTGATATGCCAATAATTGGGTCAGCCAGGGCTCTGCTTTTGATGGAAGAACATTTATTTGTTGCATCAATGTGGCCAGCTGCCTAATTTCTGTGTTAGCAATGAAGTCACATATCACACAGCGGAGCTGTTTAGCTGCCAAATCAGAGAGTTTGATACAAACCTCTAACAATGTGCAGCATTTTTTGCTAAAGATTAGAACTGAAATGTGCTGTCTTTTATTGCCCAATCCAATCAACATCATGATTTCACAATGTGGAGGCAGGGAAGTGCCAAATCATCATCTTCATTAAATAATAGCCAATGTAATTTTTTCAGGTTTTCCAGAAAATTTGCAAACTAATACAGCAATAAGTTATTAAGTTGATTTAGGCAAAAATATAATTTTTGGCAATAAAGGACATAGGCCATTATTTTTGGAAGGTGACGTAATGTTGCCTGTCGTATTGACATATTATGAAGTGCTTCCTGCATGTTCATCTAATCTCTGTCTGCTGTTGTCTTCTATTCAATAAGCAGCAATCACGCTAAGTGCACAGGGGCATCATAAACTCCACAGATTGAGCTTGTTCTGGCCTTAATATGTCTGCGCCCATGCAGAGGTAAATGTAATATCCTTTTCTTGTTATTTATAGCTGCAAATAGGGACTTGATTGTTTTCTCTCTCTTGTACCCAGACACACACACACACACACACACACACACACACACACACACACACACACACACACACACATTTATGCTACAAACAAACCTACGGGCAGCTAATTTTCCCCTTCCATATTTCCTTCTGGGCTGTGGGAAGTTATAAGAATGTTTTGGAGGTAAATCTCATCTTGCTGTGCAGCTTTCACCCTGAATCTTAGCACGAAGGTATGAGGTTCTTATAGATCTCCACTCTCATTACATCTAGGACAGTGCTTCCAGGAGTATTTTCATCACAGCCGCTGTCTAATCTGAGTCCCTGCCTCCCTCGTAATGCTGGCAAATCCAAAATTAGATCATGCACCTCCTTATATTCCCTTATTTCTGCAACCTGCCGGTTTTACATCCAACTGTTCTGTTGAGATTTCATTAGTATACATGCTGGAGTCTAAAATCAGACTGTTTTAATTGGGCCATTAAAACAGTTGTGAAAAGAATCTGTATTGAATTACTATTCTTTCATTCACAGTTTATCTGACACCTGAGGCTACATCATGAAACAAATCATACTTTTGTCATCATCTGAAGAAATGATTCTCCTATTGCTCATTTATTTTGCCATTTTAAACTCTGGTTGGGATTTAAAGAATAAAAATAGCATTTTTACAAATAGCAAGTAAATATATCACCTCTGCGTGTTGAACTAAACACATCTCAGCCATTAAGACAAGATGTTCTTCCAAACAGGCTCAGGTAATCAAATCAAACTAGAAAAATTAGCATTTCCTGCGAAAATGCACTGTGAATGCAGATAGCTGAATGATTAAGCAAAAGATGCAGAAGATCTTTGAAGAAGAGAAAAAATAGCTGAAAAGCATTGAAGAAGTTGAAAAAGTTAAAGAATTTGAAAGAGTTGAAGAATTTGAACATGAAAGAACAATAGTTGAATGATTAGAAGAAGAAAAACTGAGGGAAAGGCACCAAACACTGAATCATTTAACAAAGCAGAAGTAGAATTTCAAACTTGAATATACTGTGGCCATATGTGGGCCTGCATTTCTAGGGAGTATAAGGGGTTTCGCCCCCATTGAAAAGCATTGGATGTTTGACACCTCCTAACTTGGAGATGCTTTACGTGACGAGGCCCAAACTTATTGTGGAGCATTCTGTATAAAGGAGGTACAGACTCTGTAAAGCAGAAGTTTGTCCAAGCTTCCTAGAGCTACTTCCAATTAGCAACATGCTAACCATTAGCCGCTAACATGGTTGTGCTCAGGATCACCGGGTGATTGTACTCTGTCAGTTTGGTCCAAATCCTGTACTGGGAAGTGCCTCAAATAGGGGTGCCAATACTTAATGTCGCCAAACGTCACCAAAGTTCATGGGTCAGATTGGCCTCCTTTAGCAACTCAGCCTCACCACATCTGGGCCCAGAACTCAACATTTGACCAAAATGGTGTGAAGCGCCATTTCCCACAGGTGGGTGGTGCTGTATTGGCCAATTGGGTCGTGTCTGGGCATCATGCCAGGTCCTGTTGGAAGCAAAGGCCCAATAGGAAAGCATGTGAAATCCAAAATGGGTCAGAAAAGTGACACATAGCTGAAAGTCACAGGAAAATTTTTAAATGTCAAGAGGAAGTGACTGTGCGAATTTTAGATTCCTACATTAATCACAGCAACTGCGGTGAGCGTCGAAAGTTGCCATACTATCTCAATTGAGCTTCTCCCTCTGGCCCTCAGAGTTCCGTCGTCATGGAAACTCACTGACACACCTGCAGCTGCCCGTCTACAGAAGTGCAGACACTTTGCTCAAAATATGTCCCATTGGGTTATAATAGAGAACTTTGCCTCGCACAACGCTCCATATCTCCTGATCCGTAAATGGTAGAGACATAATCTTTTCTGCGTTTCTTTCTTAACGGATAGGGGAAGAAGACTTGGTATCGGTTTTTGCTGGAAATATTTTAATAAAGGCATAAAAAATTATGATCTAAAGGGGATTTTTAAGGAATTTCCAAAATCCTCTAAAAACGGTCCCGAACAAATCGCTCTAGCTGAAAAAGTCTAAGAGATATCAAATTAATTCTTTCACTGTGGGTATCAGCAGGCTTTTGAGGACTTTGTTGCTCATTTTTATGTTTGTACAAAAATCGGTGCAGGCACAGCGACGATGTAAAAAAGTGGATCATGTGGAAAAATGCAGCTCTAAAGCATTTTCATGATTTTGCACATTCGCTACTCCCGAACAAATTGTTCCTGCGGAAAAACCGTAACAGTTATCCACAAAATTCCTTTTTTGTGAGTGCCAGAAGGGTTGGGACATTCATATGTGAAAGTCTCATGCCTGTACATCAAACGGTTTAGGAGTAGTGACGATGCGAAAACGTTTGATGTTTTGGATTTTCAGACGTCATTTTTCAAAACCGCTCCATAGGAAATGAATGGGGAAGGTTTCGGGTTTGTGTCGCTCTGAGGTGATTTGCGAAAAATCTATAAATGCCACACCAATGAGGGTTACATTTCCTGAATCCAGACAAAAATTCCTACGTTTTGGTGTGTAATTTATGTGGATAGGTTGAAAATTGAGCGAGTGAGAAGAAGTTGTTCGGAGAAGAAGAATTTGTTGAATTTCTAGAGTGTGCACTCTATGACTGCCTCCTTGACGACCATAGCAACGCATGTTATTTGCTGAATTTCTTGAAAAGCCAAAATTATTTTAAGGAGGTACTATATGAAAATGGTAAAAGATATAAAAAAAGCTGAAATATACCATAATAGCTGAAAGATATCACTGCATTTTAAAAGTTGAATGGCATTTCTAGCTGAAAGTAGGCTGAAGCAGTAAGCTGTCAAAAAGCAGCTGAAATGAGCAGAATTTTAGTGAATTGCATTCATTTCCTATGGGAGAAAAAAAAGCTGAAAATTTGCAGAAAAAGCTGAATATTTTAAAAAGTTGAAAAGGTATAAGTACAAAAACATATAGCCATCGATTCCAGAAGAAGCTGAATAGTTTAAAAGTTGAATGGTTGAAATCGGAGTAAAATTGTAGGAGGAGAAGCGAATCAAACTTTAAACAGTAAAAACGCAAAAGAGGATCTCAATAACTGTGAATGCCTACTGCATTCACAGTAATAAAGAATAAAGAGAAACAGGATCTCAAGAACTGTGAATGCCTACTGCATTCACAGTAATTAAATCTGCTTTTGTACTTCTCTGTTATATAATACAAAAAAGCTTACCTCAGGATAAAATATCATTATTTTGATAAATCCACCTTTTCTTTACTTCTATATCAAAAGATAGACCACAAATAATTTATTACTGGAAAACATCAGATCTAAACTTGATAAAGGGTTGTAGTGGGGGCTGTTTTCCTCAATTTTAAAAAAAGTGTTTGATACTGTCAAACATGACATTCTAATCAATAAATTTGATAAGTATAATTTTTCACTAATTGTAATCCTTTGGTTAAAATCATACCTGGAAAATAGGAGGCAGCGTGTTAGGGTCAATAACACTACATCTGACATAATAAATAACTGTATGGGTGTGCTCCAAGGTTCAACCCCCCCCCCCTTCCCCCTTTTATTTACTTGATATATCAACGATTTGCCAGACATCTGCTCATCTGCATCAAATGTATGCAGATGGCACTATTATCTATCTACACTCGAAAACTAAAACTATCATCTGCAATGGCTTCTGTACAAAATTGGTTAAACCATTTCAGCTTGCATTTAAATCTTGATAAAACATTTTTATGTACTTTACCAAGTCCCTAAATAAGGAACCAGACCTGCCTGTTATAGTAGCAGGTTTATTACTAACAATGGTACTGGAATACAAATATTTAGGGATTGTATTTGACTCCAAACTTACATTCAAGTGAAAATGGTAATACATAAAATCAAATTTAATCTAGTTACTTTCAGACACATTTGTAATAATTTAACAATTGAAGCTTCAAAGACAGATCTTAGTATTATGATTCTTTCACACATCCACTACTGTTTTACCAGTTGGACACAAACCTGTAAAACGACATTACAACCAGCTGAGAGACTATACAAAAAAACTCTCTTTCAAAAAAAAAAAAAAAACTACCATTGTTGTCATATTCTTTCAAAAAAAAATTTTTAGTTGGGAGAATATGATTAAGTTTCATGATTTTATACTGGTGTTTAAAATTCTCCATGGACTGGCTCCATCTCCTCTGCAACAATAACACATCTATCCCTTGTGGGGTCATGAGGGGGGCTGGTGCCTATCTGCAGCAGTCAATGGGGGAGAGGAGAGGTACAGCCTGGACAGGTTGGCAGTTAATCGCAGGGCAACACAGAGACAAATGACCATTCTCACACACTCTCACCTAAGGAGAATTTAGAGATGCCAATTAACCTAACAATCGTGTTTTTTGGATTGTGGGAGGAAGCCAGAGCACCTGGAAAGAACCCACGCATGCACAGGGAGAACGTGCAAACTTCATGCAGAAAGACGCAGGGCAAGGGTAGGACTTGAACCCAGGACCTTCTTGCTGCATGGCAACAACACTACCCACTGTTCTACTGTGTAGCCCTCTGCAACATTATAGCCATCCAGAAAACCCCACAGCAGAGGAGACTGTGATGTTCCCTTTAGAAAAAGCAGCTTTGGGCAGTTGGACTTCTATGTGAGAGCGTCACACATCTAGAACAGTGTTCCCACAGAACAAAGGAACAAAGGTAAAAAAAGTGACTCCTGGATAATCAAATATGTACGCGTAATTCATATTAATCTTCTTTACTAACACACTTTATGTATTGTCTTTCCATGCTTCTACAGCAACCTGCCATGGGATTGCAGATGACAATTAGCCTGCATGGCTAATTCTGGCATATTTACATACAGATCCTTGTTGTTAGAAATGTGAATGAATATGCATTGTCACAATTTAAAAAAATAAACTCTAAACATTATCGCGGAATGCACATTTATCAGGGACCTATAAGGGGGGCATTAGAGAGAGAGAGACAAAGCCATTAAATAAACTTTTAATGCAGAAGCTTTACGTCACATTGAAAAATTCAGCCATCTAAAAGCATTTGTCTATTGTCTGTCTACAAATAACTAATTATTTTTAACAAAATCCACAGCCCAACAGAACTAACAATTCCAATAACATATAACATACATGTCACTAAAGCTGCTTTTGAAATATTGGCATACATTTTTAAAATGTTTAGAAACATTTAATTAGTAACTGGATTTCTTTTACCATCCTGCGGAGTGAGCTGGAGACTGAGGTGAAAAGAGTACCAAACTAATGTACTCAAATAAAAGTACGTTGATCAAATTTACAAAATATATTTAAAGTTACAAGTGTACAATGTTACTCAAGTAAAAGTAAAAAGTGCATCATTAAAATTTTACTTCAAGCAAAAATTGCTCAGTTACATTTTTATGAGCAGAAGAAAGTCCTTCCTGTGCATTTCACAAAGGAGATATTGGTCTCAAACAGTTTTTAAGTAAATGAGCCATCTCAGCATCCCTCTCTGTCACACCAAACACTCTGAATTCTTCACTTCATCTCTGAAGCTTCTCTGTGATTTTCATCTTCTTCACAACCAGGCAGTTCTGATCTTCATCCCATTCTTTGTCAAATATTTCTACTACCCCATATCTAATGGTTTTAAATAACTGACACCAAACTAAGCACCTGATCTTCAATTTTTAGCTTTAGCCAATATGAATTATAATTACAAGTATCAAATAAAATTGACCAAATTTACTATAATTGTAAAAATATTATTTAACATGTTTACTTGGTCATAGTCTTAAACTTAAAGTAGATACTGTCCACTTATTGATTTCTGCATGCGATAGTTAGATGCCACCTGGTTAGCTCCAATGATGGTATTTTTAGCTTTAGGTTACGTCTGATGTTCTGTTTGTGTGGCATAACCTGTCAGAAAAGCATACCAGTAGTTGATTTTTATATCTTCGTCCATCTGTTTAGGCTATTTTATGGAAACAGAATATCAATGTTTGAGTAGGAGTATGACGTTTTGATAGTTCTTCAGCTCTCCGTCCTGAGTGCCGTCTGCTTCTGGAGCTCCAGCATGCAGGTTTGTCCCTGTTTGGGAATGCTATCTGTACAACACAATGCAGAGGAATCTGAATCCCTAATGAATGGTCCCCACTGTCTATCAGTTGTAATCACACTCCTATTTCCCCCTTGATTTCACTTTACTGGGCAGCACAACGACTCCACAGACTGCTCTAATTTTCACACTAACAGATAACACATTAAGAAGCAACACTTGTTCCAGGGAAATTGGCCACCTGGGTTTTGGCCCATTTTCCACTGACCTACTTCTACACTTTGGGCATGTAGTCTAATTTGTTGTATCTGGATATGAACCTGTTTCTGCCCTGAGAAAGAAATTTGTAAAACGCAATACACTGTGCTGTAGTTGTTGTTGGGGTCTATTGAAACTTTTTGTAGTCTGAAAATGTTAAACTGAACAAAGGTGGAACTCTTGTCAGCCAATAGCCTTTAGTGGTCTTTATTAGAACAGTAACACTGCATGAAAAGTGTGATTTTCGTCACTATGCGGCACTGTAGATTGTCGTGGAAGTTCAGGTTAACGGCTGTTCACGGTAATTTGCAGGCAACACCGAAAACTGCCGTGAATTGTCAGAAATTGACGTGGGCCTTGCTTGGCGTGGTCCCCCCATGACCCCCCCTCCTCCTAATTCTAGGGGAGGCTTTAACATGTAAATGAAAATGCTGTGAGCTAAACAAATGCAAATCAGGGTTGCAGGGGGAGTTTACCCATGTCTCACATTCAACTCCCCTTCAACTCCTCTTGGACGCGATCTACAACTTTCAGCCAGTCCGCAGACTAACGAGAAGAAACTGCTGATTGCTATCAGTGGACTGTCTCATATGAGTCAGTCGGTACTGAAGCAATGCCAAGAGCGTGGAAATGTTCAAGTCAGAAGTTTTGGTTGGGTCATTCAGGTTAAAGTAAATGAAATGGGGTTTAATGAACTAAAAATAAGTCCCACTTTAATGGAGAGGTATAGTGAGGATTTAACTATATATACAGATGCATCTAAACTAACTGAAAAAAGAATGGGTGTTGCTTATGTCATTCCAAAATTAAACATTAAAGTTGGAAAAAGAATGAGTGATGATTTAGCAGTTTACACAGCGGAATTGATTGCTGTGTGGCTAGCTTTGCTTTGGGTGGAGGTCAATAGGCCAAGGAAGGCAGTAATTGCTTCATATTCCAGCTCAGCTTTAATCAGCATTAAATCATTTCAGTCAAAATCAAGGCAAGACATTGTGTATGATATACTGCAAGCTGCAAATAATCTAATAAAGTCAGGAATTAATATAACTCTGGTATTGTACCAGCTCATATAGGAGTAATAGGAAACGAGTTAGCAGATAAAAGTGCTAAGCAAGCAGCTAGACATTCTAATATAGATGTTGAAGTGCACTACAGCAAAGCAGAAATTAAAAGTATGGTCAAAAACATAGTCAAGGGTAAATGGCAAACATTATGGGACAGTGGGCAGACTGGAAGACAGTTATATAATATTCAGAATAAAGTGGGAAAGAGCAGAAATACAAACAGAAGCAAGGAGGAGGAGGATGTATTTTCTAGAATGAGGTATGGACACACACGTCTAAATAAAACTTTGTTAATAATGAAGAAGCATGCTGATGGCAACTGAATTCTGTGGTAGTCCAGAAACTATAGAGCATGTTATTGTACACTGTAATAAATATCAGGAAGAAAGACAAAGACTAGTCTTACAATTACAAGGAGAACAGATGAGGCTAAACTTAGAAGAAATTCTGCAAAAAAACACAGGGGAAATGAGTGTAAACTATGTAATTGGCTTCCTGAGGAATACAGGACTAATTAAAATAATTTAGTATGATCTTTTTGTTTGTTTTGTTTTGATTGGTTTGTTTCGTTATGTTTGTTTGTGTGTTTGTTTTATTTGTTTGCAACCTATTAGGGAAGGTTAGACTCCAGTACCACACTCCAGTCCAGTTGGTGGCGGTAATGCACCATTAAAGTTAGTTGCCAACCGCCATAAAAACCGAAAGAAGAAGAAGAAGAAGAAGAAGAAGAAGTGGACCGTCTCGTCAGCTAATAGTGCCGATATGAATGAGCGGTTCACTTAACTGCAGAATTCGGTAAACTCCAGGTTGCTGTCCATAGAGGACAAGTTGGCGGCTCTGCAGTCGAACAACTGTGCGGGAGAGACTAACTCCAAGAAGAGAAGACGGGTGCAGAATCCCAAGCTTAGGTAAGAATATGTTCGGTGACTGCTAGCTAAGCTAAAAGTAGCCTAGCCTACAACCAAATCTAAGATTAGCCTAGTAGCCTTGCAAAAGAACAAGCTTTATTAAAGTGTATTTTCATTTACAGGAAGCAGTATGCCGTCTTCACAACTCGGAGACAAATTGCAGGCGCTATGAACCGGAGCGAGGCGGTGACCTCCTATTTGCTCGGAGCAATGTCTGCAATTCCAGATTTACACGATGTTGATAAAGACGACATTGTCTGTAAGTGACTTGTTTTTACTGCTTCTCCTTCCTTGTTTAATGTTATTGTGACTTGCGTTTGATTTTTATTCATACCACTCTCATTTAATTGTTTTCCAGCCTGGCGAAGAAGATGGCGTTGTTGGCGTGGTCTCTGGATGGATTGTACGGCCGCCGCCATTTCGTAGGCCGGTGTTGTGCGCAATTCTGTTTCCCCCGTGTCGGGAGCGCACTTTGCAGCTGTTTTCCCGGCGCTTCTAGTTGATTTCTCGGTAAAACAAATCCTATAATCATGTCTAGGTTGTAACATTCAGTTTAATCGGCAGCTGTTTACAAAATTGTAAAATAAAAATAAATAAACGGTCTTTCAGACATCTCCCGAAAACTTTGGGAAATAGAGAGCAAATGTTTCTAAATTCTCAAAAATGATGTGTGATAGCATGTAGTATACTAGAAATTTCCTTAATCCAGTAAACTGTCATATTTTATATTACAAAGGGATGTACTGGGAAGTCTACACTCTTGTATTATCAGGAAGTCTTAGGCTGTTTCTCAATTCACGAGAACGCGCTCGCATTCTCGTGAATTGAGAAACAGCCATAATGTTTGTGTCCTGCTATCAGCCATCCCATCCTCCTCTTTCAGCAATGTAAAATCATAAATACACAGTAGGTGCTGGAATAGTGTTTTATGGCTTACTTTTATTTGTCAGGTTAAAGTGACAAAAGTTGGAAAAAGACCGTTTATCTTGCCATTTATAATAACACAAAACAGCGTAAGAAGACCTAGTTTATTTATTTTTATTCTACAATTTTGTAAACAACTGCCGATTAAACTGACTGTTACAACCTTGACATGATTATATGAGTTGTTTTACCGAGAAATCAATTAGAAGCGCCGGGAAAACGGCTGCAAAGCGCATTCCCGACACAGGGGAAACAGATTTTCACGGGGGAACAGAATTGCGCACAACACCGGATCTCTCTGAACTCTGTGTGAAGCTGCAGTCCCGGTTAGAGGCGACGCCGAAGTACAGAGCCACGCACAGTAGGCGTCTGCACATCGGACCTGCCTCAGAAAGAACGCTGCCAGCAGTTACCTACAACCCCGAGGAGGAAAACGGACAGTTCACGGGGTTGTAATTTTTGGATCCTCGCGTTGTATATAGGTGTTTGTTTTAATAAAGCTCTTTCTTTGCATAAACATCTTCCTGGCAAATGTTCATTTCCTGTATAAATTCATTCATGTCCTTGATGGTAGCCTAATTATAGTGTAGTAGCCTACATAGGATAACATGAATATACAGCATAATATGAATGAATAAATAAAAAAAAATAAAAATAAATAAATATATATATATATATATATATATATATATATATATATATATATATATATATATATTAAATAAATATATATATATAGATATATATATATATATATATATATATATATATATATTAAATAAATATATATAAATAAATATATATATATGTAAATAAGTTATTGGGGATCTGCCAACCAATCAGGAGTGATTTTACTTGTTTGAAAGAAGTGGTTCCATCCAATACTCAGTAAGAACGTTCAAGCCTGGCCTGGCCACGTGTGGTTTTGCTGCCAATCACGAGTGACTTTACTTCAATTCAATTCAATTCAATTTTATTTATATAGCGCCAAATCATGAAACATGTCATCTCAAGGCACTTTACAAAATCAAGTTCAATCATATTATACAGATTGGTCAAAAATGTCCTATATAAGGAAACCAGTTGATTGCATCAAAGTCCCGACAAGCAGCATTCACTCCTGGGGAACCGTAGAGCCACAGGGAGAGTCGTCTGCATTGTACATGGCTTTGCTGCAATCCCTCATACTGAGCAAGCATGAAGCGACAGTGAGAAGAAAAACTCCCCATTAACGGGAAGGAAAACCTCCGGCCGAACCGGGCTCAGTATGAACGGTCATCTGCCTCGACCGACTGGGGTTACGGAAGACAGAGCAGAGACACAACAAGAGAGACAAAAAAGCACAGAAGCACACATTGATCTAGTAATCTGTTCTACATTAGATGGTAGTAGCGGGTGAGCCGTCTTCTCTGGATGATGTCACAGTTAACAGAACGCCAGACCAGGTGTACCTACTATGAAGAAAAAGAGAGAGAGCAAAAAATTAAAACCTGAAATGACGACAGTCATTTCAGTGTAATACAATGCAAAACTGGAGAACAGTAGACTGAAGAACAGTAGAAATCAGTAGAGTGAGAAAATTAGACCCTGATGTCCTCCAGCAGCCTAGGCCTATCACAGCACAACTATAGAGATAGCTCAGGGTATGAGCCACTCTAACTATAAGCTTTGTCAAAAAGGAAAGTTTTAACATTAGTCTTAAAAATAGATAGGGTGTCTGCCTCACGGACCAAAACTGGGAGTTGGTTCCACAGGAGAGGAGCCTGATAGCTAAAGGATCTGCCTCCCATTCTACTTTTAGAGACTCTAGGAACCACCAGCAGACCTGCAGTCTGAGAGCGAAGTGCTCTGTTAGGAACATACGGGGTAATCAGAGCTCTGATATATGATGGAGCTTGATTATTAGGGGTTTATACGTTAGAAGGAGAATTTTAAATTCTATTCTTGATTTAACAGGAAGCCAATGAAGGGAAGCTAAAATTGGAGAAATATGATCCCCCTTGTTGATTTTCATCAGAACTCTTGCCGCAGCATTTTGAATCAGCTGAAGACTTCGAACTGCATTTTGTGGACTTCCTGATAGTAAAGAATTACAATAGTCCAGCCTTGAAGTAACAAATGCATGGACTAGTTTTTCAGCATCACTCCTGGACAGAATGTTTCTAATTTTGGCGATATTCCGGAGGTGAAAAAAGGAAACTCTGGAAACCTGTTTAATATGGGATTTAAATGACATGTCTTGGTCGAAAACAACACCAAGATTTTTAACTTTATTACCAGAGGCCAAGTTAATGCCATCCAGATTAAGTGATTGATTAAGAACTTTATTTTTTGAAGACTCTGGCCCAAAGATTACAACTTCTGTCTTGTCAGAATTTAAATGCAGGAAATTTAAAGTCATCCAGCTTTTGATGTCATCAAGACATGACTGCAGTCGAAGTAACTGATTGGATTCATCAGGATTTATGGATAAATATAGCTGAGTGTCATCAGCATAACAGTGGAAATTAATCCCGTGCTGTCTGATAATTTTGCCAATCGGAAGCATATATATAGTAAATAGAATTGGTCCAAGGACTGAACTCTGTGGTACTCCACAAGTGACCCTAGAGTTTGAGGAAGATTTATTATTAACATGAACAAACTGGAATCTGTCCGACAGATAAGATTTAAACCAGCCTAATGCTTTTCCCTTAATCCCTACAGTATGCTCAAGGTTTTGTAGGAGAATATTGTGATCAACTGTATCAAATGCAGCACTGAGATCTAACAGGACAAGTATAGACACAAGTCCATTATCTGAGGCCATGGTAATATCATTGGTGACCTTCACCAGAGCTGTTTCAGTGCTATGATGAGCTTTGAAGCCTGACTGAAACTCCTCAAGTAGGTCATTACTTTGTAAATGTTCACATAGTCGATTAGCAACTACTTTCTCAAGAATTTTAGATAAGAAAAGAAGATTAGATATAGGTCTGTAATTTACTAACTCATCTTGATCAAGAAATGGTTTCTTAAGTAAAGGTTTAATAATAGCTACTTTAAAAGCCTGTGGTACATATCCATTTACCAAGGATAGATTAATCATGTCTAAAATAGGACCACTGATCAGAGGGAATACCTCCTTAAACAACTTGGTTGGGATTGGGTCTAACATACAGTAAGAAGGTTTAGATGAAGCTAAAATTTTAGATAGCTCAGAAAGCTTTACTGCTTTTAAACAGTTCAGACACTGCGCAGGTTCTAAGGATTCCTCCAATGCTGCCTCACTTACTGAGGACGAGGTAATCATGTTTGGGAGGATGCCAATTATTTTATTTTTAATGGAATCAATTTTATTTATGAAGAATCCCATAAAATCATTACTGCTAAGAGCTAAGGGAATGGATGGATCAACAGAGCTGTGGCTCTGGGTAAGTTTGGCAACTGTACTGAAGAGAAATCTAGGATTATTCTTATTCTCCTCAATTAATGATGAAAAATATGCTGCTCTAACTCTGCGAAGGGTCTTGTTATACAACAATAGACTGTTCTTCCAGATTAGGTAGGATTCCTCTTGGTGTGTAGAGCGCCATTTTCTCTCCAATTTCCTAACATTGTGCTTCAAGGAACGCAGCTCTGAATTAAACCAAGGAGCCAGCTTCCTGTGAATAATCACCTTCTTTTTCAAGGGAGCTACATTGTCTAATGCAGAACGCAATGACGAAGTCATACCGTTTACAAAGACATCTATTTGTGAATTGGAAGAAACAACATTGCTGCCATCTACAGGGCATTTCTGCAATACGGAGGATATTAAAAAGGAGACAGACTCTTTAAGTTTTGATACAGCATTATCCGATAAAGATCTACTATAATGGAACCCTCTTTTGGGGGTGGAGAACTCAGTTAGATTAAACTCAAATGTTATTAAAAAATGATCAAATAGGACAGGGTTGTGAGGAAATACTGTTAATTCTTCACAATCAATGCCATATGTCAGCACAAGGTCTAAAGTATGGAGCCAAGAGTGCGTCGGTTTATGCACATTTTGAGCAAAACCAATTGAATCTAGGATAGTTTTAAAGGCTACACTAAGGTTATCACATTCTGTGTCAACATGGATGTTAAAATCACCCACTATAATAGCCTTATCAGTATTTAACACCAAATCAGATAAGAAATCTGACAACTCATCCAAAAACTGAGTGTAAGGGCCTGGTGGACGATACAAAACAACAAACAGAAGAGGTTTTATTGCTTTGCAGTTTGGATGAGGGAAACTGAGGGTTAAATGTTCAAAAGAACTGTAGTTATTAATTGGCCTGGGACTAATTAATAAATCAGACTGAAAGCTGGTTGCCACTCCTCCTCCTCTTCCCACAGATCTGGGAATGTGGAAATTTGAATAATTGGAGGGAGTTGACTCATTTATACTAACGTAGTCCTCTTGTAGCCAGGTTTCTGTGAGACAAAACAAATCAATCTGTTTATCAAAAATCAATTTGTTAACTAACAAAGTCTTTGGAGGGAGAGACCTTATATTTAATAGACCACATTTAATTGTTTTATTTTTAGGTTCAAGGTGAACCGTATTGATTTTTATTAGGTTTTTATGATTTGTTCCTTTTAGATAAGTTTTTGATCTGTTAAGTTTTGGCCGTGGGAAAGACACCGTCTCAATAGGATAAGGGATGGGTAACAGTACAGAAGCTGCAGAGAGGTGTGTTAAACTACAGCTCTGCTTCCTGGTCTGGACCCTGGGTTGTCAGCATTTAGGAGGACTAATAAATCCGGCCAGATTTCTAGAAAGAAGAGCTGTACCATCCAAAGTAGGATGGATGCCGTCTCTCCGAATCAGACCAGGTTTTCCCCAGAAAGTTCTCCAGTTATCAATGTAGCCCACGTCGTTTTCAGGACACCACCTAGACAACCAGCGGTTGAATGATGACATGCGGCTAAACATGTCAACACTGGTCAAATCAGGCAGGGGACCAGAGAAAATTACAGAGTCCGACATTGCTTTAGCAAACTCACACACCGAAGCAACACCAACTTTAGTGACCTCCGATCGGCGTGATCGGGTGTCATTACCGCCAGCGTGAATAACAATCTTACTGTATTTACGCTTATCCTTAGCCAGCAGTTTTAGGTAAGATTCTATGTCGCCCGTTCTGGCCCCTGGCAGGCATTTAACTATGGTCCCTGGTGTCTCTAGTGCCACGTTTCTGACTATTGAGCTCCCAATAATCAGGGTCGGCTTCTCAGCGGGTGTGGCCCTGAGTGGGGAAAATTTGTTTGAAACGCAGACGGGTTGGTGGTGAACTGGGGGCTGAAATCTAGAGCTATGCTTCTGTTGAGAATTAAAAATATATCTTAGTTGAGGTTACTGAGGAAAGCAGAGTGGGGTTTGTCCTTTCCTGCTTCAGCGTAAGATAAACATGGAGTTTTATTGTCCTGAGGGGGTGGTCAGCAGGAGAGGGGGTCAGTCATCCTCCCACTGAGCCATGTAGGAGGAGTTTAAAGTTGATAAAAGGAATGTCTTGGTAAAACTTACTTCAGACAGACAGACAGATTTATCCACCGCGGTGAGAACAACATCTTGTAAATGGTATGTACTCTGTCTCCATATTTAATTTCTATGAATTAAATATGTATTTAAATCGTTCTACCTCTGATCAATGATTCCTTATTTTATTGTCAAATCTTAAACCGGGGTAAAAATGGGCCTTTAGTAGCGAAGCAGGATTAGGCCAATAATAAATAAATCACACTTCCTACGAACTGTCACCCAGCCAGCCTGCTTACCCGGCTGCTCGGGTGCTTCTGGAGGACCACTAAGTGAACTAACGCTAGGTCTATGTGGCTCCGCGCTAGCAGAGGGGCGGCTATCAGCTGGTCTTTCCATAGCACGGAGCCGGGACTCTAATTCTGACACCCTCGCCTCCAAAGCTACAAAAACACTACATTTATTACAAGTACCATTATCACTAAAGGAGGCAGAGGAATAGCTAAACATCTGACACAGAGAGCAGGAGATAAGGGGAGACTTAGTCAGAGACGGAGAAGCTGAAGTAATAGTAGGAGAGGAAGCCATTGTGGAGCTAAAGCTAGGCTAGGCTAAAGCTAGGCTAGCGCCCTTCTACCACGCCAAGAGAGCAAACCGTGAAACACGAGGAGTTCCCAAGCGTGATGTGCAGCAACAGAAAATGTTTTAAAAGTGCTTATGTGCTAGAAACAGATGTTACAGCAAAGAGATTAAAGATAAAAGCAAGAGAATTTGGAGCAACAAACCGTTGCTCAAGTTGTTTGAAAGAAGTGATTTCAGCCAATACTGAGTAGGTTATTCAAGCCAGACCTAGCCAGCCGCGCGGGTTCGCTGCATTCATATGCTAATTAGGGCCATTGGTTCAGCTGATCGCTCTCCACATACGTCATAGTCCGGTTCCGACAATTTGTGGTACTGACAAACGGCGACAAGCGCGGGTTGCAAATTGTCGTTAACTGCCGAAAATGAGGGAGATCTGCGGTAGTTTACGGGGATGAAAATCTCACTTTTCATGCAGTGTAATGTGTGGAATCTATATAATGAAATCTATGTTTTATATTTATTTATATATTGCATGATTCATTTTCAATGTGGAAACAGAGTGTGATTGGTCTCCTCTCTGCTCCCTTTGTTTGGACTGCAGATGGGTTTCAGGATGAGGCAGAAGCTGTCTGCCTGTGAGACAGTGCTAAGGGAAGTGGGAAGGGATCACGGCATCATCGTTGCTCCCTCTATACAGTAACTGCAGAACAATTGGTGCTTTTACGTAAATGTGCCAATAATACATAAAAAGTTGCTAAATGTATTGCTAGCTAGTCACTTTTTTGAAGAAAAAAGTCACTGGAGGGGTCTAAACAACAGCACAACAGTGCTCGCTACAGAGGCACAAGATGGAGCTGCTTTTATACCCCACAGTGGCATAGCTACAGACCTCAGTTTCTTCAAATAATGCTGCAAAAACTTTTGTATCACTTGCAATATGGATTCAAAATTCAATGCAAGAACACGGTTTAATCCTTGGAGGGTGCCACAATTGCAATTTGCAAGGATGTTCAAACAAACATTCCCTGAGAAACTGAAGTGAGCAAATGGGTATTGGCATACCTCTCAACTTTTGACGACAGTTGAGAGTGAGATTGTGGTCGTGGGGGGGAGGGGGGTGGGGGGGGGGTGCTGTTGGTCGATTGAAGACAGTCCAACGGGGGGGGGGGGGGGGGGGGGGGGGTGGGGGGGGGTGCTGTTGGTCGATTCAAGACGGTCACTATTTTATACGGACTTTGCTTTCATGTTACAGTTTGTAATAAAACATGACGACTTACCATTTAACTCGCACGCAACACGGACCGTTGAAGTGTTTCACTTTGGATGAGGGAAACTTGTTTGCGCGGCGGCGGTCCTTGCAGCTGTGTTACCTCTACTACTGGACGTGCGGAAACCGTTGTACCGCAAATAGGGGGTTTTCAGCTGACGTCACGCTCACGTGACTACTCAGCGCGTCCGCCATATTGGGTGGCAGTTGTTTCGCACCGTTGACCTGCATTGTATAAGATAAGATAAGATAGTCTTTATTGATCTCACAATGGAGAAATTCACTCGTCACATCGGCTCATACAAGAAGGTGCAGAGTAGGGAAGGTGCATTCAGTTATATACAGTGAATCTTCATATATACAATGGATCAGAAAGAATACCAAAAAATACAAAAAAGGAAATAGGAATGGGCATATGATGTCTCATTTACATTCTTAGTGGTCTATATATATATATATATATATATATATATATATATATATATATATATATATATATATATATAAACATATCTATATACTTAAATATATACATATATCTATGCGCCTACTTACATACGCACCTACGCGTATGTATGTGCATATACATTGTATACATTTGTACATACATACATACATACATACATACATGTGGGCTGACTTATGTTCAGGTGGTGATAGCAGCAGAAGTCACTACATCAGGATTATTGCACGGGTTGTAGGACAGTGTATTAAATAGATTATTGCACCTTGGTTATTGCACATTAATTGTTACAGTTATGGTCACAGTTGCAGTTACAGTGCAGCATTGTAAAATCTTATAGCAGCAGGAATAAATGACCTGCGGTAGCGCTCCTTTTTACAGACAGGATGTCTAAGTCTTGCACTGAAGGAGCTGCTCAGCTCGTCTACAGTCTGGTGCAGGGGGTGGAAGGTGTTGTCCATGATGGATGTGAACTTGGACAACACCCTCCTCTCAGCCACTTCCTCCACAGAGTCCAGAGGGCAGCCCAGGACAGAAGTGGCCTTCCTCACCAGCTTGTTCAGTCTCTTTCTGTCCCGCTCTGTGCTGCCAGGAGCCCAGCAGACGACAGCGTAGAGGAGGGCTGAGGCCACCACAGAGTCATAGAAAGTTTTTAGCAGAGGCCGGCTCACTCCAAAGGACCTCAGCCTCCTCAGGAGGTGGAGCCGGCTCTGGCCCTTCTTATACAGGGCGTCGGTGTTATGTGTCCAGTCCAGCTTATTGTTGACGTGAACACCCAGGTATTTGAAACTCTCCACAGTTTCTATGTCCTGCCCCTGGATGTTCACAGGTGAGTGAGGTGGGGGTCTTCTCCTGAAGTCAATCACCATCTCCTTGGTCTTACTGGTGTTTAAGCACAGATGGTTCAACAGATGGTATGACGCCTTAGGCAGTATTGGAAGTGAACAATGGGGAAAACGTGTTTAATGGTTGGTTGCACGGCCCGTGGAGGTGGAGATCAACGCTCTTTCTATCGCCTACCAGCCATAATAGTGAATCAGTGTGAAAAAACAAAACAGCTCTCTAAACAACGCAGTCACCTATGGCTGACACGGATATCCAGGTCCGATTTGGACGGTGTTAAGCTGGAATACGCCAGAGTCTGCGGTGCTCACTTTGTCACAGGTAATTAACTGTTAAGTATTTAAAACATGTAAGAAGAATATATTAATAATAGGGCTTGGGCGTTATGACTTATTACTTTCCGCGGCTGCCATGTTGACTGCCTCCGCCCCCTCTACTGCCTGTTTCTACCGCGTGCTGTACTCCCTCTCTCAGCCGTGTTTTAATTTGATTAATTTCACCTTAACTTGATTTCAACCATGGTAAACCGTTGCTGTATTGTGGGCTGTAACAGCGCAACACATGATCGCCATGGGAAAAACATAGAAAATGGGTTAACTTTCCACCGCTTTCCTGCCTGGAGGCGCAACCACGGAGAACAACTGTTAGAGATAACAAAGAGTCGTCGGCTCGCTTGGATCGCGGCTGTAAGTCGACCGAACATAACTTTCCACAGTATCCCGATGTCAATGAGAGTGTGTTCTAAACATTTGAAACACATAGCAGCTAGTTAAAAGTACATTACATGCGTGAGTGGTTGTTAGCACTGACGGTTAGCATGCGCCAGAGCCCGTCTGAGCACAGCTTACCTTTGAACGAGTTACTGTGTTCCCACTGTTTGCTGGCTTTATGATCTGCAGCTCCTACCGGCGCCAATACGGTAAATACAACTTAATTTTGCACTGGTCATTGTTCTGCTTAAATAATTAAAGCCGCGAGCGGCGTCGATCGGCCCTGCAGCCAAGCGCCTTCGCGCACCGCCGGCCGTCAGCCACCGCAGAAGCATGCGACACATTTGCGTCGGATTGTTTACATTTTTACCATCTTATTAAAACTCACCCGTCCACGTATGATGGCGATTTCCTTGATGTACATAACCAGATGTGAACTGGTTGTGAGCCTCTAGATCCTTGTAAGCTCTCATTTCCTCAAGAGTGTGCAGAGGGTTTTCACCGAACACCAGGTAATGTACTATGTCGCCGTGCTCTACATTTGGCCAATCATCTGGATTACGGCTAAACAAGGCACCGTGGAGGGCATAGGGGTCCATATGGTCGATCACGGAACATTTCCTCAGATATACGTCCTTATCTGGTCGCTCTAGCGTGCTGGCGTACTTATCCATTCGCGATACGATAATACGTGTACGACAACTAGAGATAAGGAAGTGTACCACCCAATATGGCGGACCGGAAGTTGGCCAGTGACGTCAGTGAAAACCCCCTATTGGTTCCGCCATGACGCGAAGCATCCGGACGCGTGCGTTTCAAGAGTGAGATTTTCATTGTAAGATTGAGATTTTCAAAGTAATGCGTGTGAGCGTGTGCAATTGATGAAATGCGTGTGTCACACGGTCAATGCGTGAGAGTTGAGAGCTATGGGTATTGGAATGTAAGACACAGTGTAAATGATTGTCATTGGATCAAGAACACTGCCTACTAATAGTGTAATCTGTGTGTTCTTATAGTTGCAGCTGAATGAGATTTTTTTTTTTCATTTTACTTGTAAAGTGTTGTCTGTACTAGTACTTTACAAGTAAAATACCAGCAAGCCTCAACATTGCCCCCTCACCCACCAGGCAGGCGTAGGTATGGTCCAGTGAGAAGTGAATCCAATGTTTCTGTCATGTCTTGTTTTGTGGCAAAGAATTAATAAAGACTTCCTGTTGTGTTTTGAAAATAAGTGATGTCATCAGCTGACCAGTTCAACATCTCAAATTGTCATCCATGATCAAACACTAAATTTGGTGAGGATCCGATGATGTATCCGGGAGGAACAGCCTTTTAAATGCCCTAGGGGGCGCCATTGATCCAAATGGAAATACAATCAAATGGACCTATTGGTAGGCTGACAAAGGTCATCCATGTCCAGTTCAGTGATGTCTCTGGCATAATAAATTAGTTGGGGCACAAAAACTCAACACCTATTAGCAGTAGCTATTTTTTTTTTTTTTTTTTTTTTGTGATGCATACAACCTGACTTTGATTAATTTTAAATTAAACAGGTAAATTAGCATAAACCAACAGACTAGAAATGCCATTTTATATAGGCTAAATGTAATATTTTTTATATAAAATTACAAATAAAGGCTCAATAATAATGATATAATGTATTTAACAGAAAAGATTCACATCAACCCTTCAGTTAGCCGTCAAAGCCAACCAACTTTAGATTGTCGCACACTTCCCGGCAGAACATGAACGTAACGTGTGCATTTCCAGTATTTAGATTGGACGATCGGAGCTTGGGGCCATTGGATTTGTGCCCCATGGCTGTCTGAGAGCATGTAGGGCAAGCGCACTGTGCATTATTTAAACTATGCTGGTGGTGTGGTGGAAATATACAAGATGGAAGAAAGGACAGCCTATGTTAACCAAAAAAATGGAACTCTTCTTGGAGCGATGGTTGAAATGGGATCTCTTTGCTCCAGCCAAGTGGCCTAACAGCCCGACCTTATTAATATGACTTTATAATGTAAATGTATCCTATTGTATGAATATGTATGTGACAAACTCCCTGTATGTATATAGTTCTGTTCTAAATGTGTGTTGCTCCCCACTTCCCCTTTCCCTGGAAAAACAATAAAATATAAATAAAAAATTAAAAAAATAAATAAATAAATAAACTATGCTGGTGGGCTGGCCCAATATCAAGGCGCCTCAATAGGATTTAGCCAACTGAGCTTGTCAGTTTTCTGGTAGACTTAGCTATACAGACACAAATGTTTCTAACAGAATTTTATTGGTAAGGGAATGTTTTTTTTTGTTTGTTTTACAATATATAGTCCTCTCTCACTGATTATTGTGAACATTAAGCTCCACAGTGACATCTGGTGGGGCCTGACCCCACTGGCCCAGTCTGAAGCAAATCGATGTTTTTCACAAAAAAGAACAAGAAGAATAATTTAACCTGGACAAGATGCACTACACCATCTGTACTACTGATCTCAGAATATAGATATTCAAAACCAGAGCTATATTGAACATTTCAATTGAACAATAAAAAGAGACAATTGCTCCTTGCTTAGAACAAGTGAAAGAGTAAATAAATTATTTGGCACACAAAGAGCCCGATAAAGACTGGTTAGACATAATCTGTCATTACAATAAATATTTTTATAGCATGACACATCTAACATTAAAAGTTTAGGCCAATTTCAAAGACTGTAATTCCCCACGTTCCATCGTGTTCTTGAAAGCCACACCGGAATGTGCACGTGCGTGTGATTTGTCCTGCAGCGAATGTTTGGTGAAGATTTATCTGGCGAACAGCGAGTTGAGCAGAACTTTCTAAATGAACAATATAGCAGCAAAACCAGGAGCTCCCTCATTTTTAAGGCTGAATTTATTTAATGAGAATAAGATGGGTGTGCCTGAACTGGCGGCTTTCCGTGATTCGGCCCATGTGTGGCACATGAAGGACAGCTCGTCCAAGGTCCACATCTACGCCACAGTCTGCTCCAAGGTGTGTAAACGGGTTCGCGGCAGAGCCATCTTGCTGTTTGAAACCTGCGGCCTGAGATGTGTTCCAGCGCGGAGCGGCGGGAGGCAGCCCAGAGGCCACGGTGAGTCCGACATTGTCAACACCGGCCCCCGTTCCCAATACTCTCACTACAATACTACGCCCCTCTTTGAAGTGTGTACCTGGTGGAAACAGGCCCGTATTAAGACAATACGGGAAACAGCCCCCCCCCCCCCCCCTCCCTTACCCGTGCTGTCCTTTCGGTCAAAAACATCAGACATAATCAAGGGGATTTCTGTAATGTAATTTACTATTTACTAACTTACACAACTACATGTAGGCGTATGAGCAGTGAGCAATATTCAAACATCTCATTTTAAAATGTTGAAATAAAAAAATCTGGATTTATATCATTTATTATTATTGTGACATCAGTGTTCACAAAACAAATAATGCATGGGCTTTCAACAATTTCAAGTAAATAATATAACAATTTATGAAAAATATATTTTTAAAGCATGTGTTATGTGGTGCCCCCCCCCCCCATGGTTGGTGCCCCTGGGCACTGGCCCACAGGCCCTTATGGATAATCCGGCCCTGGGTGGAAATACTCGTGTGGTTTGAGTGCGCAGGTTACAGACGTGCAAAATTAGAGAATTGGGACAATATGGGTAATGGCATCGACTTGCGCCTCCATGTCGTAACTGCAACGTCAAAAATCACAGGACGGGTGCTAAATATGATTAAAGTGCAACAAGCTATCGTTTTGAGGAGAGTAAAGTGCAGAAACCGAAATTTGGGAGGATTGGGAATAGCAGAGCGGGTGTCGCCACAAATGAGAAATAAATTAAAAATTATATTGTTAAAACATATAGGCTACCTAGAATAGACCTAAAATGACTAAGAAAATGTGTGCCTTTAAATAATAGCATTAATAATTGATACCGAAAATAAGTTAAGAAAATAGACTACATTTTTTTTATATTATTTATTGTTTTTCTTACTACTACATAAATAGCTGCTGTGGGGTAAAAGAAAAATCAACAGAGCAGACAGGAAGCTTAACTGGTTGATTCATTTTCAGATAAAACTAACTCAACAAATAAACATGCCAAACATCACTGGCTGCTTTCAGACGTTTTAACTTTGCAAGACATTTTAAAGTGCACATAGCCTTAAAAAAAAAAAAAAATTAAACTGGCTCTTTAATATTTAAGGAACACTTGTTCCTTGGTAAGGTGGGCGATAAGTTTCCTAAACAGATCTAATATTTTATCCCACTGTCCCTGAGAATTGTAACCTGGCCAGCCAGATAGTCTGGTAGGGAGCTGATAGAGCCTCATTTCAAAGGTGGGACTAATCACATCAGCGTCATCAGGTTAGCACTATTCAGATAACTATGGATGTGATGCAAAAAAACTCCGAGCGACCTGCTCTGTTTTTTTCAATTTGTAGTCTGTGAAACATGTCAAGCCATCAAGCAAACTCTCCAGTGAACAATTGTTTTTCCATCTAAAAAAATCACATCAGAAATACTTTAATCCCAGAGAGAAATAATTTTCGTTACACGCTATATATATATATATATGTATGTGTGTATATGTGTGTGTGTATGTGTGTGTGTGTATATATATATATATATATATATATATATATATATATATATATATATATATACACAGATCTAAAAAAAGAACGAAAATATATCAATAATTCTGCGTCAGAATTACAGAGGGGGGGGTGGGGTCTGACTCTCAGAGGGAAGCGTTGTAGAGGTTGATGACCTCAGGCAGGAATGATTTTCTGTGGTGCATCTGGGTAAGAGGAGTCTTCTGCTGAAGGAGCTCCTCTGCTGGGTCAGTGTGTCGTAGAGAGGATGTGAGACATTGTCTAAGATGTACTGGAGCCTGGACAGCATCCTCCTCTCTGCCACGGTCATCTCTCTCATCACCCTTTTTAAATGCAGCCAACTATTGCTGAGTTATCAGAAAAGGAAGGGGGAGAGGACAGTCCCCTGAGGGGCCCCAGTGTTGCTGACCACCCTGTCAGACACACAGTTCTGTAGGCATACATACTGTGGTCTGCCCATCAGGTAATCACAATCCAGGACACCATGGGAGCCTCCACCTGCATCGCAGTCATCTTCTTACCCAGTAGAGCTGGACGGATGGTATTGAAGGCACTGGAGAAATCAAGGGAATGGAACCTTACCAGAGTGATTTACGCTCCCTGTAAGTCAGTCTGGCTGGCCAGGCTAATAATGTGTAGCAGTCTCCGTTCTGCATGTTAGTCATCTGGCTCTGCTCCATTTCAATTAGTTCAGGAAAAGGAGGGACATTCAGCAGAACCTTACAAGTTTGGGCTCTTGATCGAACACGACGCAAAGAACGTGGGAAGAGCGTCCACTGATCATTTCTTAAGCATTATAAAGAAGTCTAGGTACACGCCCATGCAAGGGCAGTACGCTTCCTAACATGTCGTCAGTAAAATGATGTCAGTGTCACCATCGGGGTGCTATCTGATGGCCTTATGTCCCAGCCTGTCTAGGTGAGCATGCCCCTCCCAGGATAACTGACATTCCACTCATTCGTCCCATTTTTACGTTCCACTCATACGTCTCATTTCCAACAATATAACAAGTTACGCTGGTCAAGGCATTTCTTGCTATTCTTCTTTCAAAGGAGAAATTGTGGATTCTTACAAACCAACAGTGATAGCAGCAGCTACACTTGCGTCCTGCTGCGCTGTCATGTGCAGGGTTTGCACACTCATATTCTGCCATTGGTTCAGCTGTGGAATCAGCAGCTCTTGCTTTCGTCACAGCTATATGTTCCGCCTTAAACCATAATGCGGCAACGTGATTGGCCCAAACCGTTTTTTTTGGCACAGGCCCGAACAATTAAGGTGGGAGCAGGACAAGATTCAATTCAATTCAATTCAATTTTATTTATATAGCGCCAAATCATGAAACATGTCATCTCAAGGCACTTTACAAAGTCAAGTTCAATCATATTATACAGATTGGGTCAGATTATACAGATTGGTCAAAAATGTCCTATATAAGGAAACCAGTTGATTGCATCAAAGTCCCGACAAGCAGCATTCACTCCTGGGGAACCGTAGAGCCACAGGAAGAGTCATCTGCATTGTACATGGCTTTGCTGCAATCCCTCATACTGAGCAAGCATGAAGCGACAGTGGGAAGAAAAACCACCCATTAACGGGAAAAAAAACCTCCGGCAGAACCGGGCTCAGTATGAACGGTCATCTGCCTCGACCGACTGGGGTTACAGAAGACAGAACAGACACAACAAGAGAGACAAAAAAGCACAGAAGCACACATTGATCTAGTAATCTGTTCTACATTAGATGGTAGTAGCGGGTGAGCCGTCTTCTCTGGATGATGTCACAGTTAACAGAACGCCAGACCAGGTGTACCTACTATGAAGAGAAAAGAGAGAGAACAGAAAGTTAAAGCAGAAATGACAACACATAATGCATAATTGAAGAACAGTAGAACTCAATATAGTGAGAAAATTAGATCCTGATATACTCCAGTAACCTAAGCCTATAGCAGTAAAACTATAAAGGTGGCTGAGAGTAACATGAGTCACTAGTTATAATTTTTGTCAAAAAGAAAAGTTTTAAGCCTAGTCTTAAAAGTAGACAGGGTGTCTGCCTCACGGACCAAAACTGGGAGTTGGTTCCACAGGAGAGGAGCCTGATAGCTAAAGGATCTGCCTCCCATTCTACTTTTAGAGACTCTAGGAACCACCAGCAGACCTGCGGTCTGAGAGCGAAGTGCTCTGTTAGGAACATACGGGGTAATCAGAGCTCTGATATATGATGGAGTTTGATTATGAAGGGCTTTATACGTTAGAAGAAGAATTTTAAATTCTATTCTTGATTTAACAGGAAGCCAATGAAGGGAAGCTAAAATTGGAGAAATATGATCCCTCTTGTTGATTTTCATCAGAACTCTTGCTGCAGCATTTTGGATCAGCTGAAGGCTTTGAACTGCATTTTGTGGACTTCCTGATAGTAAAGAATTACAATAGTCCAGCCTTGAAGTAACAAATGCATGGACCAGTTTTTCAGCATCACTCCTGGACAGAATGTTTCTAATTTTGGCGATATTCCGGAGGTGAAAAAAGGAAACTCTGGAAACCTGTTTAATATGGGATTTAAATGACATGTCTTGGTCAAAAATAACACCAAGATTTTTTACTTTATTACCAGAGGCCAGTTTAATGCCACCCAGATTAAGTGATTGGTTAAGAAGTTTATTTTTTGAGGACTCTGGCCCAAAGATTAAAACTTCGGTCTTGTCAGAATTTAGATGCAGGAAATTTAAAGTCATCCAGCTTTTGATGTCATCAAGACATGACTGCAGTCGAAGTAATTGATTGGATTCATCAGGATTTATGGATAAATATAGCTGAGTATCATCAGCATAACAGTGGAAATTAATCCCATGCTGTCTGATAATTTTGCCTATCGGAAGCATATATATAGTAAATAGAATTGGTCCAAGGACTGAACCCTGTGGTACTCCACAAGTGACCCTAGAGTTTGAGGAAGATTTATTATTAACATGAACAAATTGGAATCTGTCTGACAGATAAGATTTAAACCAGCCTAATGCTTTCCCCTTAATCCCTACAGTATGTTCAAGTCTTTGTAGGAGAATATTGTGATCAACTGTATCAAACGCAGCACTGAGATCTAACAGGACAAGTATAGACACAAGTCCATTATCTGAGGCCATGAGAATATCATTAGTGACCTTCACCAGAGCTGTTTCAGTGCTATGATGAGCTCTGAAGCCTGACTGAAACTCCTCAAGTAGGTCATTACTTTGTAAATGTTCACAAAGTTGATTAGCAACTACTTTCTCAAGAATTTTAGATAAGAAAAGAAGATTAGATATAGGTCTGTAATTTACTAAGTCATCTTGATCAAGAGAAGGTTTCTTAAGTAAAGGTTTAATAACAGCTACTTTCAAAACCTGTGGTACATATCCATTTACTAAGGATAGATTAATCATGTCTAAAATAGTGCCACTGATCAAAGGGAATATGTCCTTAAACAACTTGGTTGGGATTGGGTCTAACATACAGGTAGAAGGTTTAGATGAAGCTAAAATTTTAGATAGCTCAGAAAGCTCTACTGCTTTTAAACAGTTCAAACACTGCGCAGGTTCTAAGGATTCCTCCAATGCTGCCTCACTTACTGAGGACGAGGTAATCATGTTTGGGAGGATGCCAATTATTTTATTTTTAATGGCATCAATTTTATTTATGAAGAATCCCATAAAATCATTACTACTGAGAGCTAAGGGAATGGATGGATCAACAGAGCTGTGGCTCTGGGTAAGTTTGGCAACTGTACTAAAGAGAAATCTAGGATTATTTTTATTCTCTTCAATTAATGATGAAAAATATGCTGCTCTAACTCTGCAGAGGGTCTTGTTATACAACAATAGTCTGTCCCTCCAGATTAAGTAGGATTCCTCTTGGTGTGTAGAGCGCCATTTTCTCTCCAATTTCCTAACATTGCGCTTCAAGGAACGCAGCTCTGAATTAAACCAAGGAGCCAGCTTCCTGTGAATAATCACCTTCTTTTTCAAGGGAGCTACATTGTCTAATGCAGAACGCAATGAGGAAGTCACATTGTTAGCAAAGGTATCGATTTGTGAATGGGAAGAAACAGCAATGCTGCCATCTACAGGGCATTTCTGCAATACTGAGGATATTAAGAAGGGGACAGACTCTTTAAGTTTTGATACAGCATTATCCGATAAAAATCTACTATAATGGAACCCTCTTTTGGGGGTGGAGAATTCAGTTAGATTAAACTCAAATGTTATTAAAAAATGATCAGACAGGACAGGGTTGTGAGGAAATACTGTTAATTCTTCACAATCAATGCCATATGTCAGCACAAGGTCTAAAGTATGGAGCCGAGAGTGCGTCGGTTCATGCACATTTTGAGCAAAACCAATTGAATCTAGGATAGTTTTAAAGGCTACACTAAGGTTATCGCATTCAGTGTCAACATGGATGTTAAAATCACCCACTATAATAACCTTATCAGTATTTAACACCAAATCAGATAAGAAATCTGACAACTCATCCAAAAACTGAGTGTAAGGGCCTGGTGGACGATACAAAACAACAAACAGAAGAGGTTTTATTGCTTTGCAGTTTGGATGAGGGAAACTGAGGGTTAAATGTTCAAAAGAACTGTAATTATTAGTTGGCCTGGGACTAATTAATAAATCAGACTGAAAGATAGTTGCCACTCCTCCTCCTCTTCCCACAGATCTGGGAATGTGGAAATTTGAATAACTGGAGGGGGTTGACTCATTTATACTAACGTAGTCCTCTTGTAGCCAGGTTTCTGTGAGACAAAACAAATCAATCTGATTATCAGAAATTAATTCATTAACTAACAAAGTCTTTGGAGGGAGAGACCTTATATTTAATAGACCACATTTTATTATTTTATTTTTAGGTTCAAGGTGAACCATATTGATTTTTATTAGGTTTTTATGATTTGTTCCTTTTAGATCAGTTTTTGATCTGTTAAGTTTTGGCCGTGGGAAAGACACCGTCTCAATAGGATAATGGGTGGGTAACAGTACAGAAGCTGCAGAGAGGTGTGTTAAACTACGGCTCTGCTTCCTGGTCTGGACCCTGGGTTGTCAGCGTTTAGGAGAACTAATAAATCCGGCCAGATTCCTAGAAAGAAGAGCTGCACCATCCAAAGTAGGATGGATGCCGTCTCTCCGGATCAGACCAGGTTTTCCCCAGAAAGTTCTCCAGTTATCAATGTAGCCCACGTCGTTTTCTGGACACCACCTAGACAACCAGCGGTTGAATGATGACATGCGGCTAAACATGTCATCACTGGTCAGATCAGGCAGGGGACCAGAGAAAATTACGGAGTCCGACATAGTTTTAGCAAACTCACAAACCGAAGCAACACCAACTTTGGTGACCTCTGATCGGCGTGACCGGGTGTCATTACCGCCAGCGTGAATAACAATTTTGCGGTATTTACGCTTATCCTTAGCCAGTAGTTTTAAGTAGGATTCTATGTCGCCTGTTCTGGCCCCTGGTAGGCATTTAACTATGGTCCCTGGTTTCTTTAGTGCCACATTTCTTATTATGGAGCTGCCAATAATTAAGGTCGGCTCCTCGGCGAGATTGTCGCTCAGAGGGGAAAATTTATTAGAAACGCAGACGGGTTGGTGGTGATCTGGGGTCTGTAATCTAGAGCTATGCTTCCTACGAACTGTCACCCAGCCAGCCTGGTTACCAGGCTGCTCGGGTGCTACTGCTTTAGGTTCGCTACGTGAAGTTACTCTATGCGGCTCCGCGCTAGCAAAAGAGCGGCTATCAGCTGGTTTTTCAACAGCACGGAGCCGGGTCTCCAATTCTGACACCCTCGCCTCCAAAGCTACAAAAACACTACATTTATTACATGTACCATCATCACTAAAGGAGGCAGAGGAATAACTGAACATCTGACACAGAGAGCAGCAGATAGGAGACTTAGTCAGACACGGAGAAGCCATTATGAGGCTAAGGCTTGGCTAGCGCTAGGCTAAAGCTAGGCTAACGCCCTATTATCACGCCAAAGAACAAACTGTGTGAAACACGAGGAGTTCCCAAACGTGATGAGCAGCCACAGACAATGTTTTAAAAGTGCTTATGTTTGGAAACAGATGTTACAGCAAAGAGGTTTAAAGATAAAAAGCGAGAGAGCCTAGAGCAAAGCTCCGTCGTTCACACAGCAACAACAGGAAGTGACAGAATACGCCTTACCGCAAACAGGAAGTCCGTTCTCATTTCCTCCGCTGTGTAGGTGCTGGGTTGTTGTGTTGTGAACGCACAAATATGGTGAGAATTCAGCTTGCAGACAAGGTTATAAATGTCCAGCCAGGCTCTGCGCCTGTCATCGTTCTCATTTTGCCCCCTCTCCATGTTCTCACATCATTCCCTAAGGCCTCTCTTCCTTTTCCCTCCAGTTGCATCCTTTTTATTATTTCGGCGTAAGAGAAATGCATATATATTAAATATTTAAAACGCATTGCTTTATGCTTACTTAGAAGATGTTTAAATTGTTTACAGCTGTTTGGTCAGTTGGCTGAGGCCTACTGTGCGCATTGAACAGATTTTTTTTCAGCAGGTAATTTTCAATTCTAAATTGGCGAAGGTTGTCATTTCATCTGTCCCAGTAAAGGAAAAAAAAGTAAAATTGTTATAAATAAAAATAACTACCATATTTGTTTTAAGAAATGGCAATGTGTGATCAGTCATTTATTAAAGGTGGCGGCTTGATTTCAAATGTAGAGTATAGGTCTCTTTTTACCCTTAAAATTAAAATCTGTTTTTATGACTTGTATACTAGGCATATTTTCATCTTTTTACTCAAACCGTCACAGCAGCAATGAATTGTGGATAATATATTGAGGGATTTGCCAAAGTGTGGATCTAGGGTGGAAAGGAGGCAGGGCAAAAGGCCACTTTGGAGAATCAGGGCACACTACGCTCTCAAACCCTCAGCGGGAACGCACAGCTGTGGCTCACAAGGGTGGAAGTGTGAGTCCTGTGATCGGGCCAAAGACTCCAATCAGCGGAAACTCACCAGACGTGATTTAAAAAGTCCTGCAAATATTTCAGCCGCAGATAAGTTGTAGGAGAGAGAAATATCTACACTGACAAGACAAAAACTATTAAACACTCAAATATATATAAATTATATAACAAAAAAATATTAAATTATTTCCAGTATTAAATATTTTTACCTGAATTGAAACTAAATCTATAATTTATTTTTTGATATTATCAATTTTCACAAAAAGATGTGTTAGCAATCCACAGTGCATGAGCTAAATAAATGAGAGGCTGCGTGTGAATCAGTTAAGGGAAGGGGTCCATTTAAGCGCAGTTTAAAAAATACCATTAGCCATCAGAGATTTATAATCTATTTCCATCCCACGTTGTGATCTAGTGTAAGCTTTGCACATGATTGACTAATTTTCAATGGGAGACAGACTTCCAGCTGAGTTTGCAGCAGCAGCACAGCGACACTGACTGACTGACTGACCGCCTGTCAGTGCTTACAAAGCTGGACGGGCTCACAGCTGATGGTTGGCTGGAGAGACGGTAAACTCAGAGCGATCAGTGCTTTTTCTTGTTGCCAAGGCCTCAAACAACACGGAAAAAATGCTAGATCCACCGCTTTTCACTTTTGAATAAAACAGTCATTAGAGTGATCTGGAAAGTTGCTAAATTGGCAACTGTCAGCATTGATAAAAGTCAGCTATAGCTGTATTAAGTCAAAGTACCAATAGAACTACTACTACCGGTTTTTCTTGGCAATGTGAACCAGATTAACTCCTCCCATTCATTCCTGGCTACTTAACATTTGTTCTGAGGATGAGAGCTACTTGTTTGCAGTGGTGCCACCAGTGGGTGGCCATAACCCCCCCCCCCCCCCCCCCCCCCATGCCATATCCTAGCCACCCCCACTGGCCAGTGTAAATTGTAGGCAGCTCTCTTCCTGAGCCTCTATTGTGCTTTTATTTGTTTCTGCCAGTATCTACTTTCCCCTAGTAACGGTTTTGTTTTCCAATACATGAATGAATGTACACCTTATTCTAAATGTAATTACACAATAAAAAGGAATTGTTCAGCTCAAAATGTTAACTATTGTTATTGGTCTATGCACATTAGATCATTAAAAATCCCCCCAAAAAAAACAAAGATATTGGTAAGTTTACTTAAGTGTGATAGTTTTCTACAGGCAGCTTTACTACAACAGTAGAATAAAATCCTGAAATGATGGAAAGTCTGTGAAATTGTGAAATTATACGACAAAATTATACAACGGAAGATTCACTCAAATGTACATTGTGAGTGTGCAATTGAATGACGTAAAGGTCTGTCTATACACAGTATAAACTTCAAACCAGAAGAGGAAAAACTAATGAACAAAACAAATGACTATTTCCAAAGGTGTTCCATTCCGCCTTGATTTATACATTTTCACTAAGGCCCCATTTACGTGACGTTTTCTTAAAAACAGAACAGCTTGGTTGCGTCTGTACTATTCATTTGCACAACAATGGCCAATGTTTTTTCTCAAAACGGGTTCTAGAAAGTAATGGTTCGAACGCCTTGTTTTCTGTTATCGTGTAATCAGGGAAATACTTCCAAGGAATACCCGGTTCACTTTTAGTATGCCCCCTTCCCATTCCGCCCTGCGGGATTCTTAATCATCCCACAACTCGGCGCATGTTGAGTTTCAAAGAACATAGCAGCACTAATGGCGCGCCGTGGGAATTACAGCGTTTTCAAGTTTCTGCTTCCGCCGTGTAAATGGAGATTGGAATTGCAACGTTGTCACATCAAAATGTCAAGTCTCGTTTTCAGTGAACTGTTTATTAGTTTATTAGAATTAAGTAGGATCTTCAGCTGTTCTCCCATCACCAACCTTTAGGTGAAACTTCAGTGGCCAACTTGTTAGTTGGCCTTAGACTACAAAAGCTGCTCCATCTTATCAGGGCTCTGTCACTTCCTCCTGTACCTTCTGTCTCATTTTCTGTTAATGCGTTTCACTCAACACATTTAGTAAATCTCCCAGATCAGATCAGGATTACTGCTTCAGAGGGATTTAGGATTTCTGGCTGCCCAACACATGTTGATCAGTTACCTTTGTGCATTGTGCTCTCATGCTCCTCCTGCAGAACTGTCTCTTTAACAGGAAGCCAGTAGTTCTCAGATCTACTCATGCCTCGTCCCAAACTGTATATGTTATGAAGACAAGTGGTTGTTTTTAAATGTCAGCGGCTGCATCCTTTTTCTTTTTGAGATGAAAGGAAACTGAGATTGAGGTGCAGTAAGGTTTGCAGGAGCAAGTTCATTGACCAACTGTCGATGCCATTTGGAGTCAAAAGGGATTTTATCTCTGTAGATACTTTTGCTTTTTTTTTTTTTTTTTTATTTTTTTTTTTATAACTAAAGTCTACTTTTAAATCCAGGGGAGAAAAAAACTAGACCGCAAGTCAAACGACAGGAAATTGCCTAAGGAGACATTTTTGTTTTGATCGATCCTGATAAAGTTTCTTTGAACAGAAATCGACTGCCTTGCTGCCGATTTTGGCAGCAATATTCTTAACCCTTTGTTGTACTGCCATGAGCACAGCAAAGAAAATGAGCTTTAGTCCTTTGGGATCAGTATCTTCAGCCCTGATGCGTTCTACAGGAGCAGCTACCGGAGACAAGCCCGGACCTCCTGCTAAAGGGGCTTTCTCCCTCAAAGATGAAGAGCAGAAAGATGGGACTCTTTTTGAGAAGCAGGAAAGGGCCTCTGTTGGCCATGTGTTGGAGGAGTTCTTCTGGATCGGAACCAGCATTGTGGCTTTTTCCAAATGGCGTCTTGGCTACATGGGTAAGCTTAGCCAGAGTCAGAGAAGGGGCCCGTTTTAACTGAATATTAGTATTGAATCCTTTCTCACTTCTATGAAAGCCAACGAAATGTACTTTTTTTTCCACATTTCTACAGTTTAATCTTTTTACTTTGTTTAAAATTCCCTGTTCCCCAGTCAGTCCAGTGTATCGGTCAGGTGTGAGTGCAGAGCAAACAAGTGACGCATGAGAAGGTCTGACACAAACAGAAATATTAAGATATGCATGGCCTCGGTTTTTAAATGTGAATTTTGTGATATTCTTTTATTTTTGCACTTGTTCTTAAAGAAATTACAGGTAAATGCCTCATAAACATACGTGATGTTCTGCTGAACCACTGTTTTGAAACGGATTTGCTCAAATATTTTTCATTCACTCGATAATTATCTACTTTTGGGTTATTAAAAGTGGTTAGAATGGATAAGTGGAATTTTGTAAAAAAATAAATAAAAATTAAAACAACACTAAATTTTAGTTCTTGGACTAGAAGGACAGCAAAAGTCTCTTTGTGGTACAATATATAACCGTAGTTTTCAGACTGTAAGGTGCCCTTAAAATCCTTAAATTTTCTCAATAATCGATGTTGTGCCTTATAATCCGGTGTGCCTTGTATATGATTACCGCTGTGCTTACTAAACGATTTTATGTGGTACAACACGCTCAAGAAAATGTTTAAGTACAACTTTGGTAAGCAACGAAGTCGCTCCGCTCAATGGATATTCGGAGCATTACGGTACACTGACTGATCGGACCCCTGAGCAGTCTAGAAGACTGCCCGACTGTAATGTTGAAGCTAGAAGTGCATTAAGGTAACCCCCCCCCCCCCACACACACACACATACCCGGGTGTACTTCACTCCGCACAGGTCCGCACGTACTTGAGGTGTACTCAAGGCAAACTCTACGCATACATATACGTGGAGAGCTCAATTTTTATGACCGCATACATGGTGTCACACTATAAACTTCTCGGCAGCAAGCAGTCTTTACATCAAACTGTTTAATGTTACCCCAAGCGTGATACCCAGAGCTGCTCCAAGCAGGCGATGACAAGGGCATACAGCATCACAGTTCCTCTCTGTTCTCACTGACAGGTGTACGGTGGGAACCTGCTGGAAAAGAAACGGCTCTAGGTGCTCAGCTAGCTAATCACACATTTCACCATCCGTTCCACCACTTCGTCCCACTGGCAGAAAATGTGGGAATTTTAGGGATTTGCCATAGAAATGTAGGCATTGGTACGCTCAACTATGAAGGGTAAAACGTTCGTGGAGAGTCAGCGTGGAGTCCGCCAAGCTCACAGTATGCACACAGTACGTTTAAATATGTGGGAGCCTTTAGGCAGCCAAGCGGCCGGAGTACGCCCTAGCAACAATAAACCTAGTAATTTAATTCAATATAAAAGTTAGGTTTATTTTGGCCTTATGTTAGAAACGGGGGCGTGTAGAGCAACTAATCTGTCCTCCTGACAGAGACGGATAGCTCTCTCTCAGGAGAAGGCTGTGTACGTGAAGGGGCGCAGTGATATTACACACTTGGGAAGAACATTTAGTGCGCCTTATAATCCGGTGCGTTTATGTTCCGAAAAATACGGTATTAGAAATAGTTTTAATGCATGGTATCTAACATTGTATAGCCCTCTATATTTACGTCCAACACATCTTTTGTAGTTCTGTTACTGCCCTAATATTGTAATTAGGGCTGGACGATATAGAAAAAAAGCTTATCGATTAAAAAAAAATGCATATTGATTGATATCGATATTTTTTGAAAATATTTAAAACCATATTTTATGTGCAGCTCTGCCTGGATATTTTATGACATTGCTAAATGATTTATTTTTAATAAAGAACACAAACACAGAATTCCAATTAAATCTTTATTTAACCAACTTTTTTAACCATAACAGAATTTTTTTTTAAAGAAAAATAACTTGAGACCTGCGTTGTAATTAAATAATGACAAAGAATAAACTAAAGTGACCAGTAAAATGACCAAAATAAATATACCAAATAAATAAAATGGTCTATTTAGGTGGGAATAGTACACTACTTAGTGTACTACTGCACTAATACAAATTGCACTAATTCCCGGCAGTAGTCGCACAATTTAGGGAGCGCTGTAAGAGAAAATCTTGCGTCCCGGAACGTTATATCGCGGATCAAGAGTGGCGAGTAGTTCTTTGAAGCCAGGTTTTTCAGCTGCAGACAACAGCAGCATATCCATCACTATGAAGCATTTTACTGCATGCGTGATGTCCTTACGCCGCTTGGCCGCTTTTTCATTTTATCACAAAAAAGGGAACCCAGTTTAGCTGCTATACCTGCTTTGTTTTGGAAGAACTTTCAGAAGATGACGCGGAGTCGCGCAGGGCTGACACAGCTTGCGCTACTGCGGCTGAGCGGCTTACGTGATGAAACAAGTTGGTTTCGTTACCAGACTGTTTTTTACCGGTTCCCTGCAAGTCTTAAAAATCACTGTGGTTTATTTCTGTCAGACTGGCTAACTAGTAAAACCCCGTGGTTTTAATGGGACCGTTTCCTTCGCCGCTCCTTGCTGCAACATTTTCACATGCTCTGTGTTGTGGTTTGAGAGGGCGGCGCTTTGTGACGCCGTGCCTGGGTCCGCGATTACGATTGGTCGAGAGGAAGTAGTGACTGTAGCATCAACTAATATGATGGGCTGAAAGGAAGGAAGGAAAACTGTCTGTCGAAGTTTTATCGACCCTATTTATTCCTATCGCGTCACACGTCTATCGATCAATATATATTATTGAATTATCGTCCAGCCCTAATTGTGATAACCATGCCACATTATTGGAGTTGCTGGATATTTGAGCTGTTGTCCAGAGCTCCAATAATCACAATTATCACCACTTTCCAGTCTCCTGCTGTTGCAAAGCTTTGACCTGCTCATTCTGAGTTTACCTGATTGAGTTTTCCTTAAGAACTATCACTACCAGTATTTAAAATCAAATTTTTTTAGCCTCCCTGTTTTAGTGATCATTTGATCAACATGCTAGATTTTTCTAAATCTAGCATGTTCCGCAATAGATGTTGAAAGCTCAAGAGAATAAAATTTAGGAACTTTGTTCAAATTTAGCCTTCCCGTTGTCTGCTGAAATATGTCTACTCAATCCATTGTCACTTACTTGTTCCCAAGGTTGATATAATTGATGTTGTTTGGCAGGAGGTTACTTTTTTTGCAGTAGAGTGAAAGTTAAAGTGAGATCAGCGGCAGCTTTGCGCATCATGATTAATTTGTAATGGACACAAAGCATGGTTGATCTCCCCTTTGCTGTGACTGCATGAAGCAGGCAGGTTTCCATACGAGGGAAGGCAGAGAGGGAAGGTCACAGCAACAGCCTCAAAGTTAGTTCTAGATTGGACAGTGGATGTTCTCACTCCACGGCTTCAGCAGTATCTGCTTCTTGTTTGAGCTTATACAGAGAGGCTGATCTGCTGTCTGGCTGTTGTAGCCACGGAGCACGAATATCCAATATACAACTTAAAACTAACTTTACCACGGTCTCGCACCAGTCCCTTTCTGGCTGCCTCAAGACACTTTCACGTAAATCCGCCAATAACACATAAAAAGTTTGTAGATTTCTTTCTAGTTGCTTTTTTAAGACAGAGCGGCAGAGCTACCTACATCAGAATTACATCAGGTCAACCGACAGCAATTTTAATTTGAAATTCAGTGCAAGACCACCGTTTGACCCCAGGAGGGTGCCGCACGGCGATTTTAGGCACAAAAGCAGGATATCAAGAAATGGGCACAAATTTTCAAAATAATGACCAGGATATGTAGACAATTGTGGCGTCTCTGCAAGTGGGGCCAAGCCCCACCAGATATCGCTTTAGAGCGCTGTGTTAGCAATAAACCGTGGGACTTGATCGTTCTTTAGAGTACTATCGTAAAAAAGACAGATTTTCTTTTCCAATAAAATTCTGTTAAACATTTGTGTCTATACACAAGTATGGCAGAAAACTGACAAGCTCAGTAGAATAAATCTTCTTGAGGTGCATTGATACTGAGGCAGGCCAGCCGGCCAACCAACCAACGTTTCTTTAAATAATGAACATCTGAAATCGCAGTACACATGCTCTCAGCACACAGCGGTGGGGCACAAACCCTCTGGCCCCAAGCTCAGATTGTCCAAACTAAATACTTGAATTGCACATGTTATATGTTTACGTTCTGCCGGATAGTGTGCAACCATCTAGGCAAGGTAAATTTATTTGTATAGCACATTTCAGTACAAGGACAATGCAAAGTGCTTTACATGATTAAAATATTGCAAAATAAAAACACAAAAGCAAGTAAACTGTTGGAATCAAATGTATGAAAATTTGAACTAAATAAAACAGATGTAAACTAAAAGCAAGCAGTGTTGGTTGTCCTTGCTAGCTCATTGAAGGATTGATGTGAATCTTTTCTATTCAATAAATTAACATTATGACTATTTTCTAGTGTTGGTTTATGCTAATCTATCTGTTTAGTTTGCATAAGGTTAGCTTAAATTAGCAGCAACTAATTTTTTTTGACGCATACAACCTGACTTTGATCAATGATAAATTAAAAGTGTTGAGCAGGGCAGTCAAAATTTTTTAAAGTAGCAGGCCGCACACTATCAAGTAGGAGGGTGCACTTATGCCGGTGCCCGAGCCCCGGAGGGGAGAATTTTGAAAAATAGATTCTCCCTGATGGATTTTGGAAGCTTTCAAGACAGGTGATTATTTAAACAATAGAGTCAGAGTGCATGTTTCAAATTCAATAAAAGGCAAAAAATGTGAATGATCAATTCTTCAAAAACATTTCTTTTTTATCATTATTCTTAAAACATTATTTTTTCACATGATGTTATCATCATGTTTTAACAAGGTAAGGTAATCTCCATTTGTATAAAAGTTGTTTAATTTGAATTACTAGCACCACATAAAACAGATCAGATTAGGTGAGGTCCATTCATCTTATTATTATTATTCACAGTTCTGTTCTAAAAACGATCGTAACATTTCTTCACGAACAAAGTCGAATTTTTATGATAAAAATACAGGGTTGGAATTTGAAATTGAATTTACATGTTGAATTTATTTCAGTCATATCGCTCTTTTCTAAATCTCTTATCTCAGTTTAATATTACTTGCACTCATCACACACACATGATATCATATCATCGGGGAGGATTCTAGAGACGAACACAAAATGCATCCCCTGAAAAACTTGATAATTTGCTGCTGTAATATTATATTTTATTATATGTAATATTATAGATTTTTCAGAATAAAAAGCTAACAGATGTGCATAATCAAAAAATATCAGAAATACAATTATAGAGCATTCAGTATTGTAAGAAAGCCCACGCTGTTTCTGGATAAATACATTACTGTATGAGTTAAGTTCTATTCCGTTTTATGCCTCTTTCCTTGTAAGTTTGAAATGTCCCATGCTCCTGAATGCACCATAGCTTTCTGACGCTCGTGAATGCATCACACTGGTCTATGAACGCGGTGCTGTGCACGTTTTATCTTCCGCTTAAAAAGCTTTGCAGTTTCAAAACTCACGTCGGCTCTCACGGTTTTATTGCACTTTTCGGCATAACACCGGTCTGTGTTTTGATTGGAAAAGTAGCATCTCGGTTGGAACAAGGAACCCAATCACTCGTTAATGTTGCTCTCAGTGGAGACAGATGCTAAGCTGATTTTTTGGGATGTATAATCGGGGAAAAGTAGGCAGCGGCAGGAGCTGCTATAGACGGCAATTTGCCGCCGTTGACCGGCTACTTTTGACTGCCCTGGTTGAGTTTTTGTGCCCAACTTATCATACCGGAGACGCCACTGGTCGACGGTATAATAAGAAAACCATGTTAACAGTGTATTAGCAAAAAAGTTGATTTGGGGGTTACCCGTTAACTAGTCAGGTAAATTGAACTTTGCCACAAATTTTACCAAAAGGTCAGCTGACATAATAAATTAATAGCAGTTGACTTTCTCAGATGTGTCATGACCAGCACTGGAAAGGGCGTGTACCAGTGGAGCTTTGGAGACTGTGATATTTGCCCTTCTTGTGGAATGTCATGGTTCTGCTTTCAGTACCTCCACCCTCCAATCCTACCACACGTTTCTGATTCAGCATCAGAAAAGTGACCCTGTGCCTAAAAGACTGCAAAAATAATCAACTGGAATGCCTAGGATGTTGTTAACACATTGAAAACCTCTCAACGCATTGTGATTTTAAAAAGAAGTTAAAGCAGTCTGTTCCACAGTTTTAATTGGCACACTGCAGCCGTGTAGGTGTTGAAATCGCAGGATATCCCATGATATTAACCACACTACAGATATTACATCACAGCAGCTCTGTCCTAATCTTATCCATATACTTGTGTGATTGAGATCTTCACAAGGAGTATATTGACAATGGGATCCTCAGACTTAACGTGCATGACAAATAATTTTGCCTGTGTGCCTCTTTTTGTTTGTCACTAAATGGTACCGAGCCTCCAGAATCACTTGTTTGTTTTACATTTGAGGGCAACATATGGCCTGAGACGACAGCCCCCACCCTCCCCCCCCTCGAGCTTAACCTGGTGCCCTGACAGAGGAGGCGAGCTGCTAAATCCACCTACTTGGCACACATTTTTCCAGTGGCAGTAGGTCAGCAAACTTGTGTGCTAGTGAAGAGTTATCTCCCTGACCTCTGCTGTGTTTCTGTGTCACCACCTGCTGTCTGCCTGATTTAACTTCTTTAACAAGTAGGTTGCGGTGGAGTAAACATTGACTTAAACTTTGTTGTGCCATCTGTCCACAATATCACAGAACTAGCAGAAAGCAACATGGGGACAATTGTCACAGCTACTGTAAGAGCCAGTAAACGGTCCTGCACCACCTTGCAGTATAGTGACAGGTGTGGTCGAAATCCATCCCGATCTACAGCGTTAAGGTTACTTAACAGCTTTCTTTTTGCAACCCAACTGGCCGTGGCTGACTCAATTAAATTTTATTTATATAGCGCAAATTCATGATACATGTCATCTCAAGGCACTTTACACAGTCAAATTCAATCAAATCAGATAGGTTGGTCAAAGATTTCCTATCTAAAACCCAGCAGTCTTGACAAGCAGCATTCACTCCTTATGAAAGAACATAGAGCCACAGTGGGCAGTTGTCTGCATTGTCCATGGCTGTCCCTGGCGGGCCAGGCCCCGCAAAGCAGCCACCAGGGGCACCCATCCCCGACACCGAGCACCAATGCATTCACCAATGCAAAAAAAATTAAATGAAGTATACACACTCGCACTTACCACACACATTCTATATTCCCAGGCACTGGCACCCCAAAGGGGTACCCATCCCCTGGACCCGGTTGGTGAACCCTAAAATCAAGATGGGTAGGGGTACCATCACAACCCGACCGACCGGTTCATGCTTCAGTCCTGACCCTCATCCCGTACCCAAACCAGAGGCCCCCCCACAAACCCTGAAGTCCTACCTCCCCCTCCATACCCCCCCCCCCCCCCCCCCCCCCCCCCCCCCCCACTGGGGAGAAGTGTCAGTCCCGGCTAATCACCCGGACCCAACGACTACCGCCAGGCAAGATCCCGGACCAGGTGACCCGCTCCTCCTCCAGGCCCCAGACTGGGGGCCTGGAGGTAATCAGGGCGGTAATCAGGGAACAGAGGTGTTGAGAATAGAGAATACTAACCATAATCTGAATTTGAAATGAATTTGAATATGCAAAGTTGAAATGTGCTTTAAAAAAACAACACCGCCTGCTTCTTCCAGTCTGGCTAGCAGCAGTGGGCCAGCGGCTGACACAGCGAGATGTGCTGTTCTCAGGAGCGAAAGACAACTAGAGAGGACAGTTGCTACTTTTCAGACACCTAGCAATTTTCTTTCAAACAGGACTATCAACAATGAGTTTTAGCAACTTTTTTTGTTGGTGACTTTACCTCAAGAACTAGTCGTTCAGTAAACTTTGCATTTTAATCTACCACATCCGTTTGGATCCATTCCGCCCCCCCTCCTTTACATCTCAAAAAGAAATAAAAGCAGATTTTATTTCAAGCATCTCATCTGGGAGTTGAGTTGAATTTAAAGTTCAACAAGCTGTGAAACATACTTGCAAAACAAGATGGTGGCCCTGTCATTGTGAAAAAATAAAAATATAACATTGTTTGCTGCTAGTGGTATTGCAGAATGGGCTAAGGACAGGTTTCACTTTACTTGCGAACTTCAAACTAACTTTAAAAATAAAAGTTAATTAATAATTTGGTGTCTCGTCTTTTGGTTAAACTTTCCTCTTTACAATATTTTGACAATATTGACAGTATTTTTCGGACTATAAGGTGCACCTTCTTTAAATAGTTTGGTCGATCCTGCGACTTGTATTCAGGTGCGACTTGTATATCATATTTAAATGGTATTTCATATTAACCAGTATGAACGAAGGTCTAAACATTACCGTCTGTAGCCACAAGAAGGCTCGCTAGGCTTGTGAAAACTATCCTGCTCCTTACCACTTAAAAATGAATTTTAACATTAACTTATAGACAACAATGACTGAACACATGTTTGTATGTTTCACTGTTTCAGTCTACATTCATGCAGCAGAGCGTTGCGTGGTGCAACTCAAAGGGCCCAGGACCATGACGAATCAATGATACTGGGTTGTCTTATAGGTCTGTTGTCCGGGCAGATTACAACTTCACTGACTCACGTGAGCTTTGTTGCTCTGAAACATCCGTGTCCTACTATTAGCTTGGCACGTAGTACCGTTACACTCACGGCCTAATTTAGGTGTCGTTTTGACAACTTTCGTGTAACGGGCCATTATGCTGAAATGCTCTAGATAAACCTTGCTGTTGGAGTTGCTAATTTACCCCATCCATCCTCCCAGGTATGATCCATGTCTGGTTGTTGGTGTTGCTGTGTACTTTAATTAGTTGGCTTACCAGATTAAATGTTTGAAATAATGTTTAAAATTATTGCGTGAAATGTTTAAGTGAATGCGTATAGTCTTGTGTGATGTATAGTCCGGTGCGACCTTTTTTTTTTTTCCCTCTTTATAACATTTTTTTTTTTTAATGATCCGACTTATATTCTGGAGCGACTTATAGTCTGAAAAATATGGAATTTACCTTAACATATATTCAGCATTGCATGCTGTTCTCTTTATGGCAGCCCAATGAGTGCATTGGCAAAATAAAATCCTTTTGTTTAAAAATGCTAACTTTTGCATTAATGATACATTATTTCAGTTTATGCATTGTTGCTTGGCTTTTGATGCATAGATGCACAGAGTGAGAACCTAGATGAGACTGGACATTGAATCCATTGGTATGTAATAATGATGAAAAAATATATATATTTGTATAGCGGTTTTCAAAAAACTCAACACAATTTACAGTAAATAAAGATACAGGTAAATATTGGATATTGGCCCAATGGTTTTTACATTGATGCATCACTAATATGTGGAAAAATTTATTTATGGCTTCTTGTTTATATTTACAACTATACAAAAATGAAGTTCATGCTTCCATTGTAGAAACATAAAACTATTAACATCAATATGGAAAAGTTCCCTAAAACTGTAATTACCGTTAATTTCTCTCTAAGCTAAATATGCAAGAAAATGCTTTTACTATCTGACCGTGTCCATTTGACACTGGTGTGAAATTGTGAGGCATGCAGGTGGAGAATCTTCCACCTGCATTCATGAAAATGAGAAGGATGAGGCTCGTACATCCATGTCAGGTGATTCTATGAAACTCTGACCTGAAGACCTGCAGAGTCTGCATGGTCTCTCTGGAGCTAAACTTTCAGCAGCTTACTTTATGGATTGCTGCCCCCTCTCAGGCTGAACAAGTGCAAATCTTTGGCTCTGTTCCACTGTCTGGGTGCATTCAGCAGGCGTTCACTGTGTTACATTTATCCTGCAAGAGCACACTGCAGAACATTAAGGTTTACTTGCTTTTATTTGCTTTTTTTTTTTGTTTTTGCTTTTTTGCCTCTGCTTTTATTTTTGCTTTTTGCCTCACTAAAAGCAAATTACTAAACTGGTGTATTCAAGATTGGATGTTTTGATTTAGTGGAACAGTGTAATTTGGTAGACCTATTTATAATCAGGGCTGAATGCATAAATATCTAAAAATGACCAGCACATGTAATCGGGTTGGACCTTGCAAAATGTGACAGTTGTTGAATATGTTTAATATTGTATAGTGATGTGACTACACATCATTGTTGTTTAATGAGGGCCAGAAACATTCATGATCAATATTGAGAAGTGGGGTGAGTAGATGTGTTTTGTATAGAAATGCTTGTAGCAGTGGGCTTTGATTTTGGATAATGTAACAGCAGTCATCTGCATCTCAACAATGGAGCCAGTGGAACAGCTACCAACCCCCACCATAAAGGTCAGGGAGATGGGGGGGAGGTAATCAAATGTATTTGCTGGCAAAAATTGACTGAAAATACACCTCCAACCTTTAAAGTCAGACAAACCTTCTAGATCATTATATATTCCCAGTTTATATCTATCTGTCCATCTGTATCTATCTGTCTATGGCAGGGGTGTCACACTCATTTTGGTTTAGGGGCCGCATACAGCTTAATCTGATCTCAAGAGGGCCACACGAGTTAACTCATTGCAAGATTAAATAGAACTAATAAATGTGGACTTGTTGTTGATTTTTATATTAAATTAATTTCACTTTTACACAATATATTATGAATAACCTCAGCGTTTTTAAGAAAAGTATGTGCAATTTCAACAATGCTTTTACTCAGTTAAACATTTACTTGTGCATTATGCATAAGAACTGATCACAGTGATTGTACAATGTTGAAAAACATTTATTCAAATTTTTTGGAACTTAAAAACACTGTACTACATGACAAAATACATCAAACAGATAAAAATTAAGAAATTATTTAAATTTTTTCACACCTGAAGCTTAATCTGCTAATTAAAACACAGCGCCCCTCGTGGACAATATAGGAACTGCATATTTTCAATTAAACGAAGTACAGTACATGTTTTTTTCAATAATTGTTTTATCATTCTCTTCTTTTTATCTCCTCTTTCTTTCACCTTTTGTTTTTTTCTTCTTGTTCTTCCTTTCGTCTCCTACTTTCCCATTGTAGTGTCCATATCATATGAGATATTCCCCACATGAATCATAATAAAACTATTCACATTCATAAATCAAGCGGAGCACTATGGCAAAAGCAGTACTGCTCCACTTGTGAAAATCAGATCTGTTGAGCTCTTTTTGGCATTAAGACAACAATTGTTATTGCCACATTACCAGACAAGACACTGGGGGGGGGGATTTTTTTATTTTTTTTTTATAATGATAATGCATTTAGCCACAAATTGTTCGGCGGGCCGGATCCGGCCCGCGGGCCGTATGTTTGACACCCCTGGTCTATGGAGATCAGTGGTTGTCCTCATGTTGCCTTGTGTGAGAGAAATGTCAAACGATGTCTTAATCCATGTGTGAGCATGCTACAGTGTGCACCGATGCTAGAGTAAAATTGCTCACATGAACTAGTTGATGCAAGTAGGATTCTACATAGAACACATATAAATGACCCAGTCCCTGTTGTTTGGATAACACTTCCGTTAATATGGGCCTGTGCAGGAATCCAATGGCAGAGGTCAGGAGTACAGAGCTGGACTACATTAACAATACCCTGGGGGGGAACCATGTGTAGTAAGACCATAGCATGGCCAAATCAATGCTCAGTCAGAACCATGCAGAGCTTTCTATCCATTATGCATTCAGGAGAAATGAGACAGAATAGTGCATCAGTTGATTCTCAAATTTGAGGTTTTTTTCTTTTCTTTTTTTTTTTACTTACTATCATGGCCTTATTGGAATTGTTTAGGTGGGGTTTGATCTAGTTGTGAGTAGCCAGTATCTTCTGTAGATGACAGAGTAATCTCAATTTGGAGAATCTGGGATGAACTATCATGGGGGAGTCGACCTATTAACTGCGCTGGACAGTAACCACCTATAAACAGCTTACAGTTGAAACCTTATTGGCAGTTAAGGTCATTATATTAAATCTTCTTTCACCCTGCAACTTGTGCTTGAGACAATTGTTTAATATGCCACTATTTTCTTAACCTGTATTTGTATTGCCCTGCAAACTAGGGGTGTAATTTATCAACTTTATCATGATACAATGTTATATCGATTTGTTAGGATAATGATACGATGTTTGACAGTCTGTCAGTTAAATTCATTTCACAAGTTTGTGATTGATATGGTGCAATGTCATCTGCCCATCGAACAGTGATTTACATTGATATTAGCTTAAAAAATCCCAAATATGATTTGACCATTTATTTCTAATCTTAGTCATGAGGCATTTAAATAAAAAAAGCATTCTTCTAAATATAAAAAAATAAATGGTAATATAAATTCACAATATCTTGTGAATTTCAAAATGAAGGCGTATCTTAAAAATGGTGATGTAGATCATTGTTTTCATTTTGCATCGATGTAATTGGATGGCTAATTACTGAATTGATATATTGATATAGATCAATGTATTGCACCCCTACTGCTAACTGTCTGCACTGAGTCTTAGATGGATGAGCTGCTGGCAGATAAGTACATACTAACACAGTGGTTCCTAACATGATGACCTCCTCTGTGCACCGCCAATAACATTTGATTCTTCCACCCACCTGTCATCAAGTCTGTGAGCCCATGTAAATGCTTCTCACTGTTCAGATGTCATCAATCGACTGTCTTCTGAGGGTTGACTATCACGGCTCTAACCCACAGATGAACCACAGATATATTTGTCTCATCTGGAAATGGAACCTTGCAGTAATTTTGGTTTAAGCTTATTTATTCTGTGTGTACCTTTCTTCAGGGGGATTGGGCCAGAAAAATGAGACGCATCAGGTTCACAGAATACTTTCAGCTGGCTCCATTCACTGTTACACAACGTACTACCAACTTACCTGTTACCATGCTGTTAAGATATTTTAAACTGTCTGTAGAAGAGGTCTAAAAATGCTAAAAGCACTTGCTGCATCTCCTGGTAGAGTATTGGGTTCAGATTGATTAAATACAGACTCAGATTCTGTACATGTTCCGTGGAACCTGTTCTGAACGGCTTGAAGCTTAAAGGTGCATAGCCACGTTATATGCTTGTAAAAAATGCCAAAAACCGTTTGATCATGATAAAATAAAATTATACACACACCAATCCTCCATCCAGATTATGTTTTGAATGTTACTTTTTTTGGATTATGAAGCCCAGCACCGGGCACGATTTGCAGATATAAACAGACATGCCACCATCTACCAGCAGTATCACAGAACTGTCATAATGTCGGTTTTCTTAATTAATAAAATGGTATTAAATGATGCCAGACTGGGCCTGACCCTCTGAAATGCTTCGCAGTCTTCAGCATGATTGAAGACCAACCGTTATTAAGTAAATAAACCGATCTAACAGCAACTTTAAGAGCCTCACATCAGAACATTCCGTCAGTCAGCTCTGCGGTCACATCTGAGCCTCGGCAGGTTTAGCGTCTGCTTCAGTGAACACCAACATTCAAACTGTATGCCCAGCAGCATTCCAGTCTTTTCCTCTCTTATAATCATATAGTTTTGCCGTGTTTTTTTTTTCTCTCACTGGATCTAGGTTCATTCTGCATTGTTTTGCTGGTTTTGTTTTCCTTGTTTTATCCCCTGCTGCGCATGTGCAGTAAATAAAGCCTGTTGTGTTCATTTTTAATAACTAACAAATTGAGCAAAAACAAAGCGTAAAACGCTAAGATAACTGGTTACATACGAAGTTTTTATGAAAGATTATCACATCCTGCTTTTTATCAGAGTGAGCTACTGGCGTATAAAAGTCAAATAACGTGGCTATGCACCTTTAACACCCTAATGAAAAGATGCCAACTGCTTATGATGACCTCATACAATCTAATTTAAAAACATTAACCATTCCTTTTAATCCATTTTTAGTTGGATTTCTTGTATGTTGGCAGTCTCAGCCTTATTTCTGCATGCTAAGGTGGCCTACTTTCATGCACTTTGCAGGGGAACTCTCTGATGAGAAGTGACAGACACTTGAAAATGGACAATTTGGACACAGTGTGGATAACTGCAGCCCAGGGGCATATGGAGACCTGCAGGAGCTAAATGATCATGCAAACTACTTCCTTCAGACCTCCTGACAGACATTTAGTCCAATCTGTACTTTACACGTTATAATTTTATTGCAGCAAATGATCAGTTTCCTGGATGTCCGCACTGCCGAATTGGCCTAACATCTAAAGAGACTTTATTTCTTTTTTTTGATTAGTCCCGTTTTCTGTCTTTGTCGTGTGGAGGTTTTCTTTCCTATTCCCAAACAGAGTGTTAACAAGCAGATCCAGGGCTTTAGCTCAACAATGTTTTGTCTTCATAGTATTGTAAAATAGCACTTTAGACTGTTTCTATTAGAAGGCAGATGGGATTTAATAGAAATAAAAATACACAAACATAATGCATGCATATTTCTGTCACACCATCAGGTTCCTCCTTAACAAGTTTTCAGCCTTGTTTTAATTTCATCTGCCATGTCCTTTTTCCTGCAGTGGAGAAATGCATGAGCTCAATGCAGCTTGGGACCCAGATGGTAAAGCTCCGTGGCGGCTCCAAGGGACTGGTGCGGTTCTTTTACCTGGACGAACACAAGTCCTGCATCCGTTGGAGACCATCACGCAAGAATGAAAAGGCAAAGAGTGAGTGTTACACATGTATAATAAGTCTTGATCTGAGTTCAATGCATACCCACAGAATTTATATACTGCTCAAAAAAATAAAGGGAACACTAAAATAACACATCCTAGATCTAAATGAATGAAATATTCTTATTAAATACTTAGTTTTTTGCATAGTTGAATGTGCTGACAACAAAATCACACAAATTATCAATGGAAATCAAATTTATTAACCCATGGAGGTCTGGATTTGGAAGTGGAAAAACAGTACAGGCAGATCCAACTTTGTAATGTCCTTAAAACAAGTCAAAATGAGGCTCAGTAGTGTGTGTGGCCTCCATGTGCCTTGCATTGCATAGCATTGCCTTGCATTAGGAGGAACCCAGGGCCAGCCACACCAGCATATGGTCTCACAATGGGTCTGAGGATCTCATCTCTGTACTAGAGGGTGACACGGGAGTGGATTTTCACTCCTGTTCCATCCCACTCCCACAGAAAAAAATTGTGTCCCGTCCCAATCCCGGGCCAGAGTTAAAAAAAAAAAAAAAAAAAAAAAAAGTCCTGTCCTGTTCCACTCCCATCCCGTTCCCATTCCGAATGGCTCCTGCTCCACTCCCATTCTTGTTGTCTTAAGTTTTCTGGCAATACATTAAACCTGAATGTCTATGAAGGGTCAGTTAAGTTCCTGTTTTAGCTGTAGTAAAGGCCAGTTAAAGTAAAAGGCATAATAATAAATGAATAATAAAAGTAACAAACAAGGAAACAGACCATGCCTATCTTAGTTGAACAAACAAAATGTACTATGTTGCTTTCTACTAATTCATTGTTTCACTTGAACAATAAAGTTACTTTTATGTTTCAAATTGCTGAAACTAAAGAATAATGCACCGAGCAAGAGATCTATACTCAATTAAGAAAAAAGTGCATGACGGCATTTTTCACAATTTAGATAATTTACCTCAGTGGTTCAAAAACTCAGTTTTGTAAAAGAAAAAGTTGAATATCATTCAAGCATATTAGTATTTTTCCATTTGCAATAAAATATCCATAAACTAATTAGGGTTTACTATCAGAACCAATACATTCATCAAACATTAAACACATTCTTAGACACCCCTCTCAACTTTTATCAAAAATTGAGAGATAAGATTATGTTAATTTTCGGGGGTGATGCGGAGCTGGAGGCGGAGCTAACTGGACCCAGCAAAGCCGGTCCAGTTAGCTCCATCTCATTTTTATCCGACCAGACATGGAAGTAGACATGTTTTACTTTTGTTAAAAAGTGAAAGAGAAGTGTTAACACGTTGTTCAGTTAGTGGGTTAAAACAGAAAAAAACAAAACTGTTCAAATAATACTAAATAAAATAATAAAGTAGTTTTAAGTTATTGGCTGTATTATTACACTGTTGTACATTGGAAAATGAGTCCAGGAAACACGTTTTACAAGCAGGGTACTGAGTGTTAACACCATGACATTCAACTCTCGTCAAGTTTATTATTTGCAACTTTACAGTCGCTCTGTGAGTTTAATAGATGAGTCCTTACTTCTGACTTTGCTTTGCAAATCCAACTTTTCCAGGTTGAGTTCGCCACTAGCGGTTGATTATGGAGCGCTCCATAATTGATCCCCCCCCCCCCCCCATTTTGTTTTTGAGCGCTGCCGGAAAAAATAGACCGGAAGCACTATTGGCTTCTGGGTCGTGTAGTTCTTTTGACTTGCATTATAGTTTAGGTTTCTTGGGGGTAAAAACTACATAATGGCGGCGGCGAACCTACAGTTTTGATTTTCCACTTTATTTAATTTTTTGGCATCAATCCTAGTTTATTGTATTGTACCTAGTTTACTCCCACTCCCGTCTGCTCCTGTTGATATTTAATCCTGTACCGTCCCAATCACGTGATATTTACTAATGTTGACTCCCATCCCCCGGGATTCCCATGGGAATCACATGACCCGCGGGATTCCCGATAAAATGTCAGCCTCTACTCTGTGCCTAATGGCAGCCAGACTACCTCTGGCGAGCACATGGAGCACTGTGCGCTCCCCAAAGAAATGCCACCCCACACGCCACCATTACTGACCTACTGCCAAACCAGTCATTCTGGAGGATGTTGCAGGCAGCAGAACGTTCTCCACGGCGTCTCGAGACTCTGTCACATCTGTCACATGTGCTCAGTGTGAACCTGCTTTCATCTGTGAAGAGCACAGGTCGCCAGTGGTGAATTTGCAAATCTTGGTGTTCTCTGGCAAATGCCAAACGTCCTGCACGGTGTTGGGCTGTAAGCATAACCCCTGCCTGTGGACGTCGGACCCTCATACCACCATCATGGAGTCTCTTTCTGATCGTTTGAGCAGACACATGCACATCTGTGGCCCGCTGGAGGTCATTCTGCAGGGCTCTGGCAGTGTTCCTCTTGTTCCTCCTTGCACAAAGGCAGAGGTAGCGGTCCTGCTGCAGGGTTATTGCTCTCCTATGGCCTCTCCTCCTCGTCTCCTGATGTACTGGCCCGTCTCTTGGTAGCGCCTCCATGCTTTGGACACTACGCTGACAGACACAGCAAACCTTCTTGCCACAGCTCACATTAATGTGCCATCCTGGATGAGCTGCACTACCTGAAACACTTGCGTGGGTTGTAGACTGCGTCTAATGCTACCATTGGAATGAAAGCACCACCAGCATTCAAAAGTGACCAAAACATTAGCCAGAAAGCAGAGGAACTGAGAAGTAGTCTGTGGTCACCACCTGCAGAACCACTCCTTTATTGGGGGGTGGCGGGCTTGCTAATACACTCAGCTGCTTCAAGCAGACGGTCACAAGGAAAGAAACATTGTTGGAACAAAATGTGTTTGTTTTTTAGTGTTTTTTTTTTAGTTTAGAATCCCATCTGAGTCATGACCCTTTCATTCAGTTGGTTTTCACTGTCAAAATGCTACTTTTGGAACCGCTAGCAATGTTTTAAGTTAAGCTCTTCTGAAAGGTTTTGACTTTATCAGGCCACTGAAGTGAAGATCACTTAAATTGAATCTTCCACTTTTTAAAACATTCAACAGAAAAATAATTTTTGTTAAATAACATGCAACTACTGTGTTTTACTTTAAAGCTGTGTGGAACACAAAATTCTCCCATTTTATGGATTAGAAGTTATATTCTTTAAATAAGAGGTATTCATCAAGTTCAGTTTGATCATCAGGCAAGAGTTTCCCGGAACATTTTTTTTTCAGAGGAAAGGTAAAGTTGGCAGGTGAATGTCAGATCAAAGAAAACATGAGTTTGAGTTTTGATGGGCTGGTAGCTATTCTTTCTGCACAAGACCTGCAAGATCCGAACCGAGACACTTTCCAAGTCCAGTTTTAGAATGAAAGGCTTTGAGAGGTCTCAGTATGGCTGCCAGTCCCATAAGAGCTTAGCAGATCAGTTTCCTGTGGTTCCCCCTACTCTGTAGTCCTGGAAATAAGCTTCTTAAGTCAATTTAATTATTCATTAGCTTTAATCTTCCAAATAGTGTTTTACACACAAGCCACAACATAAAAATAACACACACAAACTTCACTGGTACACCAGGAGAAATGCACATTTCTTTTTAATAGAGGTGCTGAGTGATGGTGGTAGGCCTGTTTCTAACTCATTAAGACTCTTGATGTCCTCTAAATGTGACAGCAAGCAGGCTAGATTGTTGAATCAGAGGATGGTGAATTGAAAAGGCTAAAAAGCAAAGCTAGCTGCTTTATAACTGAGCAAACCAGAATGTTTACTGATTCATTAGAGCCTAGAGAGGATTTGAAAAATGCAGTGTTAACGTTCTGACCTCATTAAGCACTTTAAAACAAAATGCCTGTGTTTCCAGCTCTGAAGGTTTTTTTTTCTGCCCTTCTGCTTTTGAAGGAAGACAAAATAACAAAGAATAAATTAAACAAAATCAGTGTGCTCCTAAACAAGGCCTTGTTTACACGTCTTCTGATGAAAGTGAAAGTTTGGTTGCGTTTGTACTGTTCATTTACACGACAAGGGTACAATGTGAAAACGGGTTCTAGATTTTACCGTTTCAAAAATATCCCTGTCTCCGGTGTAATGTAAACAGGAAAAGCAATTTTTTTCTACATTTAATCCCTGGCTCATGCACAGTAACTTCTACTGATTTCTACAGAAATCTGTAAACGCAAACATACAGACGCTGCCTACAACTTAAAAAAAACACAGAAGAAAATAAAGATGGCAGCTAGCGAAGTACTTTTTTGGCTGCTGATTCTTATAAATACACGCATACTCCTCCATCTCAAACATTTTAGTTGTTGCAGCTTTTGTACAAAGAAACTGACATGACAACCTTCCAATTACATTCTCAATGTGTTAACAAACTGGAAAAAAATCGTGTTTGAATGGATTGTGTACACAGGGCCTAAGAATTCTGAAATTATTCATTCCTGCATTAAAAATGGAACCTGTACAAAGTTTTATCTTATCCAAGGAGACCCCAAAATCAGTCACAGAAAGATTATAATGTATTTTTGGAATTATATATATATATATATATATATATATATATATATTTTTTTTTTAATGATAGTCATATTTAATTTGACTTTATCAAGAAATCAGCAATGAATGTTTTACATTTTTCTGGCAAAAAATTTCACATCACTATCACTTCTAGCATTTCAAAATGGCCAGCAAAGAGCTTCCCAAAAATTCGGTTTGATTTTGGTCAATCAATTCAATTATTTTAGGGTGAAATAACTTGAAAACTTTCAATGTTATCGTAAGAAATATTTCAGTGGAACTTTCCTGATATTTCCTGGTAATTAAAATGGTTTAAATCACTTTGGAACTGTTTTGACCTAGACTGTGGTGTAACATATGTACCATAGCGACAGAAGTGGTCCATGGCAGTAAGGCTGCATACATACTGGAGGGAAATGCGACCCGATCTTTTTGGCCATATATTACCCATATCCATCTTTTTCACGGCAGTGTGAATGGCCCAATTCCGATCTTTTCACTCCCCAAAAAATCCAATTTGTGTCACTTCCATATGTGCTACTAATATGTAAAAGGCCGCACTCTGGTCATGTTGCATTTATCCAGCTTTCATGGCATTCTCTTGTCTCTCACTGCAGGAGAATACTTCTCACGCAAAGTAGCATTTAGCGCTCAATAAAAGACCATTAATAGCTCTGCTGCTTTTTTTTCTTGCCTTATTTAGTCTCACTATAATGTGTTTTTAATATCGCCGGCTCCCATTGCTCAGCAGCTTTCTAATAATAGCAAAGAAATATGGCGGCTGGGACCTTTTTTTTTTTTTTTTTTTTTTTTTTTTAACAAAAATTTATTTAACAGTTCCGCACATGTCGCTTTGCGGTCTTGAATCTGAGGTCTTGACAACTGTCAGTCACAATTAATAGTAGTATGGACGGCCACAAAAAAACTGATTTCAGGAAAAAAATCGGAATTGACCATCAAGACCTGCAGTGTGAAGCCTTAGAGACTCTCCTCAGCATAGGGTTGGTGTGTGGTTGCATTCTGCTCTTAAATCTTACAGGTGTACAGGTTTAAAACAGCTGTATTCGCTTAGTGCATGGGATTGCTGTACTGAAAGGTGTGCACTGGAAATTTCCAGTTACCACCCTTATACCCAGATAAAGATGATGCAGGCATACTTGGAGATGTAAACCATTTGTCTTGGTGTCTTTAGGATGACTGTTTTAAATGGGACAAGAAATGGTGCATTTATTTTTGTGCTTTGAGCTGCACCTGACTAATGGCCATGCTATGTCTCACAGAAATGAAAAATGATGGCAAAACCTACCAATATGGGTTTTCCTGGTTTGAATTAGGTGCTCAGCAGAAAGGTCCCCTTCCTATTGTTGTGGCTCAAATTTTAAAAGTTGCACTCAGTTTATCTTCTTTCTTTAAAAAAAACAAACAAAACCAGTGCAACATTGGTGTACTGAAGTTGTATAGTGTAATCATATTCTACAGCCACAAATGCTGAATTAAAGAGGGATGCATAGTGTTGAGATCAGGGATGTTCAGATGTTTTTAAATCAGGGGTGACTAACATGGTGCCCACCCTGCAGTGAAATGCATCTAAAATGTTATTCAGTTGCTCTTCCTTTTTAATCAGTGTTGTATGTACATAGATTTAAAATGACAAACACATTAAACATGGTTATTTTCCATAAAGTTAAGATGAGATCTAATTCTTCTGGTTCAAAGGTCAGTACTGGTACCCCTTCGTATCACGCAGTACTAATGAAGTGGCTCCCAGTGTCAGAAAGGTTTGTGATCCCTGGTTTAAAGTATTGAGTTTTGTGAAGATTTAACAAGTTGATTGCAACAGATTGAACAAAGAAGTTTGAATTTAGATAGTTGTCAAAGTCGCAGCAATATTTAAACCTTCAAGTCAGTTTTTGTTTTAAAGTTACCTTTTTTAATTAAACTAACTTCTTGTTTTCTCAGTCTCTGTTGACTCCATCCGTGAGGTCTGTGAGGGCAAGCAATCTGAGATATTCCAGCGGTACGCTGATGGCAGCTTTGACCCAAACTGCTGCTTCAGTCTGTATTACGGAGAACACATGGAGTCCTTGGACCTGGTATCTGGCACAGGAGAGGAGGCACGAACCTGGATCACCGGTCTCAAGTACCTGATGGCTGGTATCAGTGATGAGGACAGCTTGGCTAAGAGGCAACGCACCCGTGACCAATATCCTTCACCAAGTCATAAATTAGGGTTGTTGCATCACTGATGAGCCTCTTTCCCACATTATAAACATTGCTGAAACCTACAGTAAATTTGAATTTTGCACTGCTTTTTCTTCAAAGCAACACCTTTCTGTTTTAGCCCGCTTTTCCTTAACCTGAGTTTGCTCACATGGCTGAAGCAGACGTTCACAGAGGCTGATAAGAACGGCGACGGGAGTTTAAGTATCAGTGAGGTTCTTCAGCTTCTGCATAAACTGAACGTCAACCTACCACGACAGAAGGTCAAACAGATGTTCAAGGTACAGATACAATACTATCAAAGCCAGGAAAACCTCATCAGAAACTGATGGAGAAAAATTGTTTCTTTTGGAACAAATGAAAACATTTTTACTTGAACTGTGCTTTTTGTAAATGTTTGTTTTGCTGTGGTTTGTCATTTATGGTACAGGGAGAAATGGCTAGCACTCGATGGTAAATGTTGTTCTTGGTAAGATGAGAGGACGTCATTAGACGTCTTTCTTAATTTTAGGCTTGTATCCTGAAAAGCTGAACCCATTTTTTATATATATATATAATCTCTCTATTATGAGAGAGAGAGAGAGAGAGAGAAAAAAAAAAACAGTCATACACACAGCAATCCAAAGGGCTTTACCCAAAAGCAAATTTAAGCTAAAATCTATCCTTTTACAAATGGGAAGCTGGTGCAGTGATTTAAGAACTTGTGTTAACAGATGTGTTTAGGTTGACAAATCTCATTTTTCAGAGCACTTCTTTTCCATCATCAAGCAGACCAATCCTCAGGTAAACCCCAAGCAGCTGCACCACAGGTTGCTCCCTGAGAAAGCTTTTCATGAAGCCAAGTCCTGGAATATAAAACCAAAGAGGGATTTCACCATTTCCCACAACATGAATGACATTTACAATATCTTGAATGATCATGGAATGAATTTAAAATAATTGGCAATTCTTTTCGCCAACTCATTGCATATCAATGTCTGAAGAAACTGATGTATAACTAATTTATATGACTATATATTTTCTTCAGGTATGAAATAATCAGTCATAGTAACTTGATCATTAATTTTATTTTGTTGTACTGCAAGATATATTCTACAATAATTCATGCAGTTGAGACAGGAAAATGGGAGTTTAATGGACAGAAGCACATCTAGTTTCATTTCTTAAAGGGCGTTGACACAGATGACTAGTACTACTACTACTGAAACGTAGCTGTTAGCCATCTGGGTTTTTGGCGTGAAAATCTTTTTTTGCCAGAAAACATTTTAAAACCCAAACTACCATTTCACCCATAAACCTGGGCCATTTGGGCCAAAAAGCTCCCAAAAACTCCCAAATTAGCATTAGCTCAGTTCTATATGCTATTAATGTTATCACGCTAACATGCGCATTTAGGATTACCAACATAGTAAACTGAATAAATTGCTAGGTTAGCGCTTAATAACAAAAGATTTTGACACTTACCAGGAGTCTGTCAATTGTGGCGGTCTGTACTTGAGCAACCTGTAGTTGGAGCACTGCTGTTTTTAAGCACATGGAGGCCCATTCAATGTAAGGTGCATTTCAAGTCACAAGACCCACCTATCACTTTCCTGGGTTGTTAAAAACCATTGCTTGGTGTGAGTGGAGTGCTTGGTCACCTGAATCCTGATGAGACAAGATTGTGCTGGAGGACTGAGCTGCATGCTTGTTCTGCGGCAAGTTACAAAGTCTCGGAGGTGCACGACCTGACGACGCCAGGGGGCCTGACAATGCCAGAGTGTGTGGGGCTCACGCAAGAGGGTGGGAACGGTATGATTGCATCACTTTTGGCATGCGCGCTCTGTTCACTGTGTCAAGTATTAAGCTAGCTTGAACAGGTTTTGCTGCATTGGACTGCATACGCAACGCTCCTCAGCTGTGTGTTTGTGTGTTCTGTCTTTGGTATGAACCAGTTTTTGTCTGGGTAATGACCCTTTAGCCAAAACAGAAGTGCGTCAGCATTTGCCATGATAAAAGCTGTCTGAATAGTGCTGACAGTAAATAAGATAGGAACAAAGGAGCCTGTATGCTTCCTATTACAGCTTGTTTAGCATGGAGAGCTTTCGGTGTCCCTTTCAGGCACCGAGGAGCTATAAGGAATCCCACAAATATTTGCGTGACATGATTAACGAAAATGTCCGGAGAGAATGGAGTGTGCACTTATAAGTAGCACCATTTACTCTCACATATTGCATAACTTGTTGGTCATCCCTCTGGATAAGAGGCCTTTGGCCATCTCTACCTTTGTCTACAGCAAATAAGACTCGATAGTCTAACAGTGTACATTTTAAATCTAAGGAAGCAATGAAATCGGCTGCTGTGATGTGGTAACATATGTATATATACATATGTTAACCATGAAAATTCAACTCTGATTATTTGCTTATGTTGTGCACATTGTTTATTAAAATAATTTAAAAAATCCTCGCCATTATGTTAACTCTGTTTAAGAAGACGATAACAAGCATTTGGACCAGTTACTTTTAGAACTAGAAAATCTGTATAATGGGCTCGACAGACGGGGAGCGACAGACAACAGCGACTAATGGCTTTCACCGGCCCAACACAAGGGACACAATGACGGCAGTGTTTTAAATCGTACTGTTGAATCGCTTGTTTCCTAGAAACTTATTGGTTGGGAAATAGGACGAGTTTTGATATTTTCAAAGCAGTCTGTGACCGACAATGATAGTCAGAAGATTTTGCCTGAATTGACTATAATCTTTTATGTCTACTCTACAAAAGAAAAATAAACTGGGGTCATCCTATATTACAGACAAGGACACAGCATAGAGAATATAATTTTGAGGGCTCACTTCACGCCTGATTCAGATAAAGGGCTGTAGTGCCAAGCGACGGCAACAAAAGTTGGTACAAGCATGCATGTCCACGTTCACGAAAGTTTGAAATTTCACCAGCACAAATTTTGCCACCCACTTGGCTGGAGGAGGGCAAGCAATTGTCACCTCATCGTATAAGTTTCATAGAAAATGAATGGAGAGGGAGCAACGTCGCTCCCTATGTGTAGAGCCCATAAGGCCCTGTTCACATAGACAAGATTTGGTTTATCCGCTAAGGTATTTTGTCATTTAGGCTGTTCGTTCACATGGATGTGGCATTTTGGGATACTGTAAAATGTCTCCCGAAAATCCAGGTCCCAGAGTGGATAAATTTCAAAACGCTGGTTTAATTTTTTTTCATGTATACATGCCACATTTTCTTTTTTTAAACAATGGAATCACAACTTCGCCTCTGTCCATAACTCACATGTGCCTCGCTCTCACAAATAACAAAGATGGCACCGTCCAGCATGGCGTGTTTTCTTATGGCTGTTTGTGCCATCCTTAGAGTCTTCTAATGAGCTCACTCTACACGTGTGCCCCCGGCAAAGTGCTGTGTACTTTACATGAGCAAAGTTTCTTTGGCAATGTTACAGCCCCACCAATGGGACCAGCATACCTACTACAGCTTTTTAAGTTATGCTCCTTTTGTGTGAACTCACATTTTTTCTTTATTGTTTATTAAATTTTACTGTTCATCTCCGTATAGAAAGTACATTGAAAGTACATTGAAAGTACCCCTCAAAATCCTCGCTCGTGAAATGTGATTGCATAAAACACTTTTGTCACTGCCGGCAATCCAGTCCTTTCGCATTTCTTTTACGAATTTATCCCATTTCTTTCGGACCTTTTGATCCTTCGGCCAAGTATGTAGCGCTACTTTCTGGCTTGCACTAGACCGCAGTGAAGTTGGTTTGACATCGGACATTCAAGCTCTGCGGAGTTTATCATGTGTTTTTTAAATATATACAAACAACAAATCAATTTGTTTCCTCGCCGTGCGGATTAGTTGCTAAAAGACCCACAGCATCTAAACTCATTTAAACCAAAATTGCAATTTTGACTTTTCTCCGCATTAACCACAAGCAACAAAAATGGCCTCTAAATAAAGATGTTTGTAAACAAGGACTATTTATATAAACAAGAACTTTTAATGTTTTCATTGTCAGAATATTATTCAAGAAAACAGTTTTTAATTTAATTGGACATCAATCCTTGTTGAACATAAAGTGCAACCAAAAAGCAAGTCTATGTATTAAACTGATTGACCTGTACTTAATGCCATGTATGATTATACAAACTCTAAAACAAGTAATAAAATGAGATTATCTCACTGCTGCAACTGTCTTCCCTTCCATGTGGAGGCAAACTCACTTCAAACATTTTACACCTAATGGACGTTTCTAATTCCCTAATTGTTACATAGCCAAAAATTGCAGACTTCTGCGATTTGGAAATTGCGGGGTTTTTTTAAATCGCTATTATATTGAAAATGCGATTAATTGTTCAGCCCTAGTTTTCAGGATTTTTTTTTCAGTCCAACAGTTAGACTTTAAGGGTTTGTCTAACTTGCATATTTTGTAGTACGTTTTTGGAAGGCTGTAGGCCCGGATTTGGCACACATCATCCATGTGCGTTTCCAACGCATAATGCACATGCGATTTCGAACCACTTTCCTACCCACGAAAGTTCTTACTGCTGTCCTTATGAAAGGTCAAAGAACAGGAGCTAGGAGCTGTAATTGGAACATTTTGGATGCACTCACTGACTCAGTGCCTGTAGAGGGCTGTGGTTATGCAGTGACATAAATATGAAGTTGTCATCAAATGGTAAGACATGTTGTTGAACCCTACAATTTGAGCTACAATGATTAAGTGAACCAAGAATTGATGCTTGAGTAACCACACAATAGATTTGTTTACCTGGGTTTATACCAAATTGACACAAAGTAGCCCCTGTGTCCCAAATACAATCTGAACAAGTTTAGCACTGTACCGTGTGTTTGTGTATGTATGTATGTATGTATGTATGTATGTATGTATATGTGTTGACCAAGCTTATTAAAGTCTGCTTTCTGTGAAACTGACATCATAATCAAATCAGTGGTGGTCTGTCTAAGCTGTGCAGGAGAGAACTGACCTGGGAGCAACTGGATGCCCCAGAGTGAACCAAACTGACACAGAGCCACCGACAGGTTTGGCAGAGTTGAACAGGGAAAGTTGAATGGTTTACTTAATGCATTTTCACTGTTTTTTTTTTTTTTTAAACGCGTAGAGCTAACAGACATGGCTCCGTTAGCATTTTGAAACCAAACACTGCTGATGTGGATACCTCTCTAGATCAGGGATTCCCAAAGGGGTGAACGAGCTACCACTAGGGGGTACGCAAGATGAAAAATGTAATGGCGGTCTGACGGTGTGTGTCCCCCTGCCCCACCCTAAAGACGTGTAAATGAACGTTTCTTTTCTAAAGATTAAGATCAAAAACTGTAAATTTAATAAATAAAAATATATCATAATGATCCGTATTAGACGTTATTGCTAAGTGCTGTTGCACACTTACTGTTTCTGTCCTGTCAGGTCAGGTCATGGGTTCTGTCCGTAACCCCATGCCGGTGGGTTGTTTTGGGGTCATACCGGAAGAAATGTGGCTTCTGAGGGGAGGAGTGGTGGTTCGGGGGACTGTTCGTCCTAAAATAAAGTGTTTGCAGCTAAACCTCTGTCTGGTGTTTGGGTGTTATAACGGAACGTTACAGTATTCACAGAAAAAAATTGTATTTAGAAGAAATCTTCTACGCTTCATTTTAAGATGAAATATACGCATTGTGCTGTATATGTGCACCTAGTTTGTGGCCTTTACATTAATTCTGGCAAATCTGCTCAATTATCTGGAAACCAGGGAAACTGTCTGGCAGGTGAGACATCTAAGGTCTAAGTTAGTGATGGAGTAGAGGAATGGATCTGGGTGAAGAAAATGAGCGAGAATCTGAAAATGTCTGTCTCTCCCGACCTTACATCATTTACGTCAGCAGAGGATTTTTTTTTTTTATTCGGGCCGAAAGTTTTATTTACAAGATTAAATTGAGTGATTGTCTCTCTATTGATCGCGCAGCACCTACAAACAGCGCTGCTCGTGGTGCTGTGACTCTGAACCATAACAAGCACTGATGCGCACGACACGCCCACAGCGCTGCAGCCACCGCTTCTGTTGGGGGGAAGATTGGTGGTAGACGCTGTTTCTTGACTATGTTCATGCACAGATCTGTAATACTTTTCATTTGCCACATTTACATTACCCTTGTTAAACTGAGCCGAGACCTGTCCGAGCTTGGATCAGTTAACCAAGCCGAGACGACCGTTTACACACCATGCTATCCCTGTTCCTTGGTTGCTCCTCGCCTCCTAGTGACGATCTGCGGTACTGCTGCTCTCTGGGATTGAAGGTGGGACCGAGCAAATCAAAATGGCGGCACCCGTAACATTCAGAATGTTATGGTTAGACAGTCGGCTTTTGGGACGTGGATAAGACCAACGAACGTCTAATAAGGATTTACAGACGCAGAAATAAGGATTTACAGACGCAGAAAACGACTGAAGCTGAGGTTCATCACACTGCTAAGCAGAATCATCTCTGGAAATCGTGTGGCACAGTAAGGAAGCTAGTATCATTATGAATGTCTGAAATTTGTCTGAATGGAGTGTGAATCGGGGAGTGCAGCCAGACACGCCGGAAAAACAGCGGACAGTCAGCTGAGTGTAAGGGCATGACGCGGTCTGCTCATGCGCTCTTCGTTATCAGATAACCGGGATAAAAAAACCAGTCCGAGACCTACTCAGGAATTGGTCTGCAGTTAGCGCGGTCCGGTTATGTCTAGCGCGGTTCAGTTCAGTCTGCTAACCATTTACACTCGAGAGTTATCTTGGTTAGCAAGCTCGGACTGGTCTCAGCTCGGTTAAAGGGTAGTGTAAATGGGCCTATTGTGATTCAGATAGATGCAATTCATTTTAAAGAGGCAGTTTTGCGCATATTCAGACCGGAACAGTGAAACCGGCGGTGGGTCTGTGGGGAGCTAAGGTGTGTTGCTATGGGCGTGTTTACCTGCTGAATGTAACCGCAGTGAAACAATCAGAAAATAACTTATTTCTCTGATTAATAACAGCTTTATGGACTGATCTGATGTTACTCTGTGCTGCTCTACCAAAGGGTCTCTCTCTCTCCCGCTTATCATCGGACACGGAACAAATTAAACTTCATGTTTTTATTTTGTGGCATAAATTGTGAGTCAGATTTAGAAGCTGGTAGATCATCAGAGTTTTGTCCGTGAATCCACTTGGATGATTTCTGCTTCAGAGACGTTTCAGGTTGTCTATGGAGGTGTGACCGATCTGAGTTTTTCTGTCTCTCGCTCCACGCTGAACCACCTATGTACCTGAAAACCCAAAGGATCCTGTTGTGGATGTGTTGACACAATGATTTAAAACAGTATAACTTGTTTAAAACTGAAAAGCAAATACTACCCTTACTGCTGCTAAAATATAATTGATCACAGTAACAGTAATATTCTTCATAACATCTATTCTTATTTTATATGTATGCACCCATCCATCCATTCTGTTATGCTTAACAGGGGTCAGGTCGCGAGGGTAGCAGCTTTCAGTAGGGAGGCCCATACGTCCCTCTCCCCAGTATATGTATGCATATACACAGATATGTGCATACATATACGTAGATGCACATATGTTTGAAAATGTATATGCATGTTTTATATACATGTTAGGACTGTCAGTTTTAACACGTTAACGTTGTTAGACCATAACGCTGACAATTTTTTTTGTCCGCTTATTTTATGCGACTTTGGTCTTTTTTTTTTCTAAAGTTGCTTGTAAATTTCATGAGGTGGGTTGCGGTTTTTTGGGCTTGTTTCTGAGTGTGAAATTGCTTATTTGGGCTCTAAAATAAGTGACTATACAGGAGTTATAGAGACCTGTTTGCACTACAGAGTATAACCAGCTGAAATATCCCTCCGCCTCATTACGCGCTGGAGCTCATCCTGACATAGGACCCGAGGGAGTAAAGGCAGAAGTAGCAACTCTGCCCGTATTTTCTGCAGTTTACAGCTGCAATAACTGTGATAACTGTTGAAAGTATCACTATTTTGAGCAGAGATTGGTTCTGATGAGTTTTTACGCGCTGATAACATTGCAGAAGCCCAACTGATAAACTATACTTTAATGCTTATTAATTTGTTGTCTCTGTATGTGACAAACTATCTGGCAATGTGATTCAGCCTTAAAGTACCCTGGAGTTACACTGTCAGCATGTGCAAGCTGTGCTAAACAGTTATCTTTCAAGGGTATTAAGCTCCTGCCCCAGTTGCAAGTGTAAGAGTCTGGCATGACCTGGAAATTTAAAACCTTTTTCCAGGCTTTAAGAAAAAAACTGTATGAACGTGGATATTAACAGCATGCAAAAATATACAAAGAAATTATTGTTGTTGGTGTGAAAGCTCAGGATTAGATGTGTGTGAGTGAAAAAATGAACAGTAAAACTTGCGACCTTTTTATTAAAATATAAAATGTGTGTATATGAATATGCATAATACGTGTCTCTTTAAGAGGTGAAAAAAATATTTCGGCATGAAAACAGGTATTTTACACATTTGTTTATACATTGTGTAAACATCAGTGTGTTATGATTCACCATTTGGCCATTATTGGCCAGAGTTTAACATTTTATGGCACCAGGATGTTTTCATACAAATTCTGAAAAGTGCTTGAAAAATAAAAAATACTAATAAAAAACATGCTTGTACAAAAATAATTTGTCATATTGTCAAAGTTATTGCAACATTGCATATTAAACTGCCCAAATAAGCTTTTACACTTTCAGAAATAAAATGATAAAATATGTGATTAATTTGCAATTAATCTTGAGTTAACTATTGACATTATGCGATTAATCACAATAAAAAAAATTTAATCGTTAGACAGCCCTAATATACGCACTAATATAATTGCCCACTTTTAGCTTGGTTGCACTAGGGGAGGTTAAACTTTGTAGGTAGGTTGCTGCTGCAGCAGCTCTACTGGATGGTGAGTTGTTGCATCTGCTAATGCTCTAAAACAAGCCCTCTTAGTACTTAAGTTTATGCATAATAAATGAGACCAAAAAGGCGCAGAGGCTTTTTGGGACCCGGTTGTACTTTCACTGCTTCCTCATCTTGATAGTTCTAAGATTTCCTGAGTGACATTAATGGTTTGGAAAGAATAAATATACATGGAAATTTACATGTTTTATTGTTTTATTTCTTTCAGTGCATCTCCCTCATTTTTGCAAATATATCAGAATAGATCAAAATGAGAGTGCAAAATCTTTAGTTAACTCTCGGAAAAATAACTACTAGGACTGTGCCTGTCACTTTGTTATTGCACTGTGACAACGCAGCATCTATGTGCTATGTGCTCCAAGCTGTGCAAAGATCTCAGCTTTACTGTTACTCAGTCTCTCCATTTTAATAAAGAAAATGGGTCTTTTGTTGGAAGCTTTTTATGCATGGGGAAAACCATAAAGGATATTTTGCGTGCAAGTTTCTGTGTTTCTGGAAAAAATAATTACTATTTTATCTATAGTTATTCAAATATAGATTATTTTAGAGGAATGCATAACTAATACTAAGTTATTTAATGTTTAATAAATAACTCTCGGTATGTTAGGTATTAACCAGTGAATATTACACCAAACAGCTGATATTAGGACAATAACTGAAAGGGTGCTTCGATCACTGGCATTCTTATAACAGCAAACTCTGCACACATAAAGGAGTGACAGCTTCTCTTCAAGTTCAAGAATTAACAGAAATAAATTAACATTCAGAGAACGCCACATGTCAGTTTGCCTTCATTGTGTGTAATGTGAACCGGAGTAGCCAAAGAAATTTCGCTGTGGTGACAAAAGGTTCATGACTATAGAATGCTGTTTATCTGAATTAACACCTGATTTTATTAATGTAATTTTTCCAGGAAATGATTGAAACTTGAATTGGTAATTTAGGAAGCTAGACCTAGATGCTGTAGCGGATGACGATTGGAAATGACATGTGGGGGCACTTTCTGTGGTCATTGTTTACATTGGCTTTAGTTTACCCTAAAGTTACACGAAACACCATTAAATCAACATTAATGCTCTCTATTAATGCTGTAATAACACTCATAGCACTCTCGAACGATAGTAGAGGTAAACAAACAAACATGTTTAAAGCAAGCCGTAGTTATGTTTAACTAGGGTATTAGCAGTAAGTGATCCGGGAGGCTAATAGCACTCTGCTAGCAGACATTCGGCTCTAATTAAAAATACTTTTAAACTCTATTTGCTCGTAATGAGAAGACCGGAAAACACCTGGACAACATTAATATCCCATTGGTGTATAAATGCTTCATGGAAATAAAGTTTCCAAGGCCTCAGTCAATCGTTCCCCCGAAATGTTTGTGATGTATGTGATGGGTGGTTGTACTGGAACTGTAATCTCTGGGACTAAAAAAGTATTTCTAATTCTGAAAAACACACCATCAGCAAAGCTTTGCTTCAAGAATGCTAGCGGGCGTCTTAGCACGCTAAGCAGCCTGCTGCACCTGGTCTTTTACTCTGTCAGTCCTTAAATAAAACAGGAAAAAAAACACATTAAAAGTAAACCATTCTAAATTTTCCCATTTTATTTATCTGCCAAACCTCTGCTTTTGTCTGGTTTTGGCGATGGTGCATCCAGTTGGAGTGAATTACTCAAAGGTAGTCTGAGCAGCGAGCAAGCGGCTGGCTCAAAAAATGGAAACTTCTCGTAAATACCGGCCTTGTATGTACTTTACACGGGCTCCAATGGACTGCGCTCAGGCTGTGGACACGGGGACCTCCGCATGGCCTGTGGATGGCGGGGCATTATTTGCCGCGTGGGATCTCTGCATGACCTTTCCAGCGTGGCCGTGTTCATTCTCTGGAGACTGCAGAATACTCGGCTTGATCTGTTCAGCCACCTCAGCTTTCCTGCAATAGCTGAGTAAAAAAATCACAAGACTGGTATTGATATAGGGGCGGATTCCTTACTCTGGCGTCTGATTGCGCAGAATACAGACTGCAGACTTGGCTTTTATCCAGCCTGCATATGTAGCTGGGTCTCTCCAGTGGGGTCTCCTCTCCTCTAAGGTCCACTGGCAAAGAGGAAGATAAATCCTAGGGTGCTTGGTTCATAGCAGTGTTGGCACCCCCCGCTTTGATTGGCAGTCCTCTAGGGGCCTGTAAAAGTCTCACATTTCAGTGGCTTTAAATTTAGTGTGATTTTATCCTTCATGGTTGATTGCAATCTGAGTGTAGAAACCCAGTGGTTGATAGAAACCATAGAAATAATGCTTTAACAGACTAAAACTAGTTTCCTGTATGTTCGCTGTAGGAGGCTGACACAGATGACAACCAAGGAACTTTGGGGTTTGAGGAATTCTGCTCCTTCTACAAGATGATGTCGACCCGTAGAGATCTGTACCTCCTCATGCTCACCTACAGCAATCACAAAGACCACTTGGATACAGATGACTTAGCTCGCTTCCTGGAGACTGAGCAAAAGGTAAACATCCCGACTGCTGGTCTGACCCTGAACAATTGTATAAATTATATGAATATTGATGGATTGATACATATGAGTGCACCAAGCTTTTGCACATAAAGTCTGTGCATGTAATTATGTACAGTGGCTTGCACACAGGTCGACCTCATTTCATTAACTATGAGATGAATTTAAAAATGCCAGTTTACAGTTAATTTTTCAAATTACAGGTTGGATTGTAACAAGGGGGGATATCAAGGGTGTGAATACTTTTCCTAGGCAATTTTCAGGTCAGCTATATTGTTCTGGTGTCTAGGTAAGTGTGTCTGTAAAGTAATTTTCAGGTCAGCTATATTGTTCTGGTGTCTCTCAACTTTCTCTTAACAATGCTCCATAGATTCTCTACGGGGTTCAGCACAGGCCAGTTTGCTAGCAGGCCAATCCTTTTTAATGATTGTCAGAGCCCATTCAGAGCTTTTAACAGCATCTGGCAGGCACCAGGCTCAGTAATGCAGCCGGGATGGATGGAGCAATGACATGTATACGCCTCACCCTCAACTTCATTTAGTCTTTAAAAGTAAATTTGTAGAGTATATTTTTGTTTCTAGTTTGTAAAGGGAGTTTTAGAATTGGCATTTCTTCATTTTGCAGATGTCGAAGGTGAGTAAGGACCACTGCCTGGAGATAATCAACAAGTTTGAGCCGTGTTCTGAAAACCAAAAGCAGGGAGTTTTGGGAATAGATGGTAAGACTACCTTAATTACGCAGTAATTTTTATTATGTCTGAATGTAATAGGAGTTTTTGTAAAAATTATTTTGATCACATCACAATTAAAGTTGACGTTTTATAAACTTGATTAGTGTCAGTTCTTATTGTCTCTGTAGCACAGAGTCTAAAGCTGGTTTTATCTGTTTGTCAACCTTGTCTGGAGCTATGAGATAAACATCCAATGCAAAAAAAAAATGTGAGCACTATGTTTAAAATGTCCAAGGTAGTTTTGCTTTTGTCTGTTTAATTCATACATAGGTTTCATCACTATTAAAAACTTATGAGTATATCCAGAGGCAACCTGTCGTTTATTCTCACTGGTGTTACCCATTAAGTAGCGCCTTACTGTGCTGCGTTTGTGACCTGTTGGAGGGGCTATGTAACATTGTGACCATAACTCATAAACCCTGTTTTTTAAAGCATTATTTAAATACTAGGCTGATGCTGTCAACACATTAAATTCTAATGACCTACAGAAGTTGTACAAACCCAGATGTTTTAGGTGAGATAATGGCTCTCTAGCTGTGGAAACTCAACCTGGCTCTTTACTGTATAGGCAACAGGTGTTGGAAAAGCTTTGTGAGATAAAGTGATTTTGTTTTAAAATTTGTATTTCTTTCTGAATTACACAACTGTCAGGGTTTCCATTACATCCGATTGTGGTGCACAGCTACTACAAAATAAAAGCTGCCACACCTTCAGAATAAAGTTGTTTATTTTTTACTATATGTTAAAACAATGTAAACATACAAGACAAATATATCCCATATTATGTATAGCCTATATGTGTGCATTTAAACTAACTATAATCACAGTTCGGAAGGAATTTAAATATGAAATATTAAAATCGACCTTATTTTGAAAAACCAACAATGCCTGCTCCTTCCTGTCTGGATTTGAAGCCGCTAGCCACTACTGTGTGCTGCTGCTCTTTAGCCTCGTGAGACCATCCTGATCTCGCGAGGTTTCAAGGTTTCACTCGCAGATCAGTCTGGATACTCTCCGTTGAAGAAAATTTGGAGCCGTTCACCAAACGAACGTCCAATCAGCGTTGGCTTTGAGGCGGGTTGAGGTGTGACGCAACGGGAAGCGCGTCAGTTCAGTCTAAACAACATGGCGGCTTCAGCCGATGAAACTAGCGTTAGCGTGGCTATCGAGCAAGTTTTATCGGAATTACAGAGTATTTCTTTGCTGAGCTAACGAGCCTTTACCTGCAGCAGCAAGAGTAGCTTGGCTTGTGGTTGTGTTTTCGTCGTCGCTCTGTTACCAGCGACGACGAATCTGATTGGTTCATTTGGCCCGTCTATCACCAACATAGGCCAATCAGCTAACCAGTATTTTCGCCCCTTCCCAAAATTACTTCAACGGAAGGTTTCCAGATGGATATGCGGAGCAAATCTATCTGGCGGAGTCAGGTAAGCTGCTCTTAGGAGGGAAGGAAAACTAGAGACAATGGTCCAGTGTTGCCCATTTAGCATATTTTTATCTATATTTAGCGTGTTTTTAGACCCCTCTGGTAATTTTCTTTAAAAAAGTGATGAGCATAGTCTAGCAGCTTTTGTTTTAATGGTAATATTACCCAAAGCACCAGTCGTTTTGGAGTCGCTGAGGCAGGAGTGATAGCTGCTACTGCTACTAGAGTTCCCACTTCACTTAGCACTGTCTCACAAACGCACCACAGCTGCTGCTGCTGCCTCGTCACATAAATATAGTTTCTAAAGTAGTCTATTTTGTCTCTGAAACTGTTGCGCTAAAATAATTCCTTGAATCTGATTCACACACTGCTTTAATCACTTATTCACTTTGTGTGGATCAGATCTGTCTTTGGTACAGGTAGTTTTATGTAGTGTGGATTCAGGCAATGTATTAAAATTTATAAATCATTAAAAACAGTGATTCAGTGTGTTTGGAACTAAAAATGTACTTTATAAAAAATGACCTATTTTGTCATGGCAAAAGCGCTCCTACAGGCTGTGTCACAAATGTGTAAACAAATATGCAAAATATATAGTGATGTTACAGTTCCCCCCTCCCCCCCAAAGAAAAAGTATGGTTATTAAAAAAGGTCTTAGAAGAAGCTCTCACTGTGGAATATCTGCAACAGCTTTCTTTTCTGTAAAGTGTTCCTATATTGAAAAGTTCACCTTTCCAAAAAGGTTGCAAAGTGGCTTTAAAATCCATCCTTATAATTTGTCGATTAGCCTGGAGGACTTTACAGCATCTGCATATCACAATGTTTTGCTAAAACTGTTTTTGATTTTGGTGTAGGTTTTACAAATTACATGCGCAGTCCAGCTGGGGATATCTTTAACCCAGAGCACTACAACGTGAACCAGGACATGACCCAGCCGCTGTGCAACTACTTCATCGCCTCATCGCACAACACCTACTTGATGGGAGACCAGCTCATGTCCCAGTCCAGGGTGGACATGTACGCTTGGGTGCTGCAGGCTGGCTGTCGCTGTGTGGAAGGTACTTCATTCTCACAGTATAGGCAGTTTAAAATCATGCTTTTACATTCGACTCATAACTAATTCCATATTTCTGTAGCAAGCAGGAGTACAAATATTATTTTGCTTATTTGTCTGTTTGGCTGCATGATATAGCAGCATTTAGCACTGATGTCTCACAACAACAAGGTCTTTGTTTCAAATATTGTGCAACAATAATCATATTCTCCCTGTGTTTGCATGTGCTAGTTCTTGGAGTTGGGAAATATGCATCCAAGGTTATTACGGTATTCCAGGTTGTCCATGAGCATATGCCTATAGCAGGGCTCTGTTATAGGCATATGCATTTCTTGCCCATTTTCCACTGCAGACAGACATCAGCCTGTCTTGACGCACAGTAGGAAGAAGTAAAGAAAATGGATGGAGGTTTGTAGGGTTGCCCAACGTCTGGAAAATATAATATTGGTTAATTATTTTGAGTATTGCATTGACATTTCTGATTCCAATTAACCAATAATTTCCTTACTCCATCGTCTTTTCTATCAACACAATGTCTCCACACTCTTTCTGATCTTCAGAAGCTGTATGATATTGTACTTATTATTCTAAAATATTTATTGCACTCGTAATTTGATATATTGTGCAGCTCTAGACATTTCTTTGTTTCACATACTAGCATTTTCTGAGCTAAATGTGAAGCTTAAACTGAATTCTACTTGCAGACAAATTATTAACCTGGTATATTTGGTTGCATTATTCTAAATTAACCTATCCAGTAAAATTTCTTAACATTGTATTAAGTTTTAGAAGCTTGTTGTGGAATAAAGATGTGATCCTGTAGCATCAACAAAAGGTAGTCTGTTGTGACTAAAGACTTTTGACTAGGACTAGTGGGGTAGCAAAGTAGATAATCAGTCTGCAAATGTTGTTACTACGATGCTTTTGGTGGTTAGTCAGACAAGAAAACCGCATTCTAAATTCATACCATTTTAGTATTTTTATTCCAGAGATTTTTCCTTTACCCAGTTGTGGAGGGTAACTCAATTGAGTGTTATTTATATGGCGCCAATTCACAACACATGTCATCTCAAGGCATTTTACAAAGTCAAATTAAATCAAATCATACAGATTGGTCAAAGGGTTTCCTAAGAAAACCCAGTAGATTTCATCAAGTCTTGACAAGCAGCATTCACTCCTCCTGAAAGAGCGTAGAGCCACAGTGCATTGTTGATGGCTTTGCTGCAATCCCTCATACTGAGCAAACATGAAGCGACAGTGGAGAGGAAAACTCCCCTTTAACAGGGAGGAAAACCTCCAGCAGAACCAGACTCGGTGTGAACGGTCATCTGCCTTGGTCGACTGGGGGTTAGAGAAGACGGAAAAGATTCCTGGATCTGTGTGTGCTTCTATGCTTTTGTCTCTCTGCTCTGTTATATGGTAATAGCGGATGATCTACTTCCCCTGGGTGTATGTTGCAGCTAACAGAACATTTGCAGCCATGCAAAAATAAATAAGGAAATTTCTTCTTCTTGTCATAAGGTTAAACTTATATGGAAAGCAACAAAACTAGAGGTGCAGAGACTACATTTAAAATAATCGATTGCATCTCTTAGTGACATGATAAAACAGGCTAGGTCCACCTATTTTGCAAATCTGGTTAAGACGAATAAAGTTTGTTTTTGATACTGCTAACATTTTCTTTGTTTCCTTCAGCGTCATATGTACCAGTTTTTACTTCTGATGATCGTAATAGGGTTTTGATTTTCTTGGCAAACAAGTTGGGGGAGATTAGGGCAACAATAAAGCCAAATGATGTGATCAATGTCACTCATGTTTCTAATACTTCTTGTTCCTTGTCTGTGTTTGCAAATGTGACATTGGATAATGTTATGATCCTCCTGAAAAAATTAAACTCTTCTTGCCCGTTTGATGTCTTGCCAACATCTTTACTGTACAAGGTACTTGACCTGGTTGCACCCCACATTGTCAAACTTAGAAATCCCTTTCCTCTCGGTCCATTCCTAACTGTTTTAAAACAGGCAGCAATAGGTCCCATCTTAAAAAAACCCAACTTGAGGGCTGTTGACTGTAGCCAGTACTCAGTTTTAATACTGTTGGATTTGTCTGTGGCCTTTGATACAGTAGATCATAAACTATCGCTGCAGAGATTGAAGGCTGACTTGAGTATGAAGACAGCCACTTCAGGACTATCCCAGAAATACCAGACAAATAGAACAATAACTATGTGTATAAACATGTCTGATTATGTCACTTACAACACGGTGTTCCTCAGGGATCAGTTTTAGGTCCAATCTTGTTCTTGTACATCAGCCCCCTTGGCAAAATCATTAGCCATCTTTAAAATGGGTCTTATCACCTTTATGTTGATGATATCAAGTTATACATTTCTTACAAGGAGTGTGAGCTGCACAAACAGAGTTAACGGAATCTCTTTTTAAAGCCTTGGCTCTCTGAAAATTGCCTTCAATTAAACTCCAAAGAGACCGACTCTGATCATTGCCCCAGAGCTGAAACTGCCCTTAATTGAGTCACCTCAGTTCTTTGAGCCGATTCTGTCAAACTGTGATCTTGAGCTCATGATTTATGCTTTTATTTCTTCTCACATGGACTACTGTAATTTTTTTACTTGTTTTAACAAAGCTGCTCTAAATCACCAAAATGCTGCTGCAAGGCTTTTAAGTATGGATGAATTTCTAAATTTTTGTTTTCACTTTTATAGCCTTGCATGGTCAGGCTGCTAAATATGTCACCGATCTGTTGCATCCCTACACCTCTAGCTGCACCTTTTGGTCCTCAGGTTATAACCTTCTCGTGGTCCCAAGGACCTGCTTTAAAACCTGAGGTGACCTGTCTTTTTAAGCTGTTGCTCCAAGATTGTGGATTGATCTTCCTCTGTCCTTTTCTGTTGCTGACTCTTTCAAAAAGCAGTTGAAGACTTTACTATCAAGGCAAGCTTTTTGTTGATCTTTGGGTTTATGACATAACAATTATTAAACATATTTACCATAGAAGATGAATGTCTAGTCAGGTGTAAGACTGAAGGCAAGGCAAATGTACGTATTTGTGTAGCACATTTGAGTACAAAGACAATGCAAATTTCTTTACATGATTAAAATATAGCAAAATACAACAGAATAATAGCAAGTTGGAATAAAATGTAGAAACAAAATAAAACATGGAAAAATAGAAACTAAAAGCAAATATTAAAACAGTTGGACTACAAAGTTGAACTAATGTTTCAGTAAAACGCTTTAACTAGAACAGTCGAAGGCAATCCTAAACAAATGGTTTTTAATCTTGATTTAAAATAACTCAGGCTTTCAGCTCTATTACAGTGTTCTTGAAGTTTTGTTGTGCAGTTATACACTGTTTAAAGTTATTTAATGTTTCATAAATAACTAAGTATTGTCTGGTGAAAATCAGCTCTTGAGCTGATATCAGGACAATGGTTGAAAGGGATGAATTCGAGCACTAGCGGGTTTTTTTTTGTTTTGTTTTTTTAACAGCAAACTCTGCACACACATAGAATAAAGGAGTGACAACTTCTTTTCAAGTTCAAGAATTTTAATAACAAATAAAATGAACATCCAGAGAGCATCACTATATAATGCTGTTTATGTGAATTAACATTATATTTCAATTAACAAATCCTTTCTACTAGGCTAGTGAAACTAAACTACTAAGCAAAATGAAGATAAAAGAAGCCAAGCTAAGGAACTATTTACAGGCAAAAACAGAGCAAAAGACAAAAAAATGGTTGATCATAATCAGAATAATTTAGTGAATCCTGTTCACTGCAGATCTGATTCGGAGAGCAGGAAATTTAGTTAAATTAGCTTAACTAATTTAGAAAAACATTTGGCATGCTTTCAATCCATTCACAAAGCAAATCCTTGGCAAAATCATTAGCCATCTTTAAAATGGGTCTTATCACCTTTATGTTGATGATATCAAGTTATACATTTCTTTTAAGGAGTGTGAGCTGCACAAACAGAGTTAACGGAATCTCTTTTTAAAGCCTTGGCTCTCTGAAAAATGGTTGATCATAATCAGAATAATTTAGTGAATCCTGTTCACTGCAGATCTGATTCAGAGAGCAGGAAATTGAGTTAAATTAGCTTAACTAATTTAGAAAAACATTTGGCATGCTTTCAATCCATTCACAAAGCGAATCCTTGGCAAAATCATTAGCCATCTTTAAAATGGGTCTTATCACCTTTATGTTGAGTAAACAAAACATTATTTGATGAAATAACATTTTGTTTCAGTTAAAGAACCAAAGTTCATCTTAAAGAATGTGAATTGAGGTTAAATTAGCTTCACTAATTCAGAATGACATTTGCCATGTGTTTCAACCCATTCACAATGCAAATCCTAAGTTACACAAAACATTATTTGAGGAAATAACATTTTAGACTGATTTTCTCGGTAAAATTATTTACTTTAGGGACAGACAATTTTATTAATGCGATTCTACCTCGGGAGCTAGGAGTCGCTGCAGCAATCTGTCGCTAAAATTGGTTACTCCTAAAGTTAACTAAAACGTCTTTAAATCGACATTAATATTTCATATTTATGTGGGAATAAGGCTCATAGCACTATCAAAGGATGACGGAGCGAAACAAAGCAAGCTTGATGCTTGAAACAGGCTTTTGTAGAAGAACGGGAAATTACCAGACGGTAATAGCATTTTTGGCTAGCAGATTATCAGTGCTGACTTTAAAAGTTTCAGCTTTTATTTTAGTCATAATAAAAGGGCCGGATAACATAAACATTAATGTCCCATCAATGTATGAATTTCCGCCACTCCCTACGTGGGTTAAGGAGAGCAAACAACTCTGTCGGTATCAGCGGAAAGGCTAAGATCTCACTTTTCGGATGCAAGACAAAGTTGGTAGCTCTGATGGATCAAAAGATGCATGCGAAAATGTACAACATACTCATTGAGATTGCATTTGACCTCATTGACCTCTAACGGTTAGCATCTAGATCTGCCAGAATTTAGTGTCTATTACATTTCAGATCTGTTTCTGATCCATTCATTTTCCGAGAACCACTCCACCATCTTATTTCATAGATGAACTCAGGAAGGTGGATTTTTGTTTCCAACAGACTTTTGTTGATTTGCGACAATCAAAGCAAATATGTTCGTAGGACATCTCAAAATGACCATAGAGTTGTTTACTTGAGAACTTGCCGTATTGAACATTAATAATCGATCGTGCTCATCCTCATATTTGTATTAGCCAAAAATTCTCAGTATATTAAAGTAATCAGAGGGAAATGTGAGAAACACATTTATCCCGTTCTATCCCGCACTCCTGACACAACCAATATAAATTCTGTGGGATAACTAGCTGGTCCACCAATGTCTTCATGGCCAGCAGGCGCTGAGTGCTACAAAATCCGTGGAAGTTTTTAGTGCAGCCATCCATTTACAACCGCAGATATATTTATTTAAGCAGGTAAGAATATCGCCACTCTGAAAGCTCCCTCTTCCCTGGCGGAAATGTGAGTTTACCTGCGTGTAAACCTAGATGACTGAGCTGAAAGTAAGATGTGAAAACTCGGCTTAGGAGAAACATTAAAGGCAGCTGCACCCCTGGTTATACTGGGAACCTTGCAGACTCTCTGTGGACATTTTACCTTTTGATAGTTGAGGTCAGTTATTGGCTACATTTACTGTATTTTTCAGACTATAAGGCGCACTTAAAATCCTTAAATTTTCTCAAAAATTGATGGTGCACCTTATATATGATTACCATTGTGCTTATACTTTGTTCCTTTTCCTCTGTCTCCATTTACAGACTGTCACATTCAGCAAAGTCTTTTTGCACTCTAGTATTTAGATGTAAATCAAATTAGTAAAAACCCATTTTTTCTGTCATAAGTTTTTCCCACTCAGTATCTCTGTGCTGTTATTTTCCAAAGTTGATTGCTGGGACGGTCAAGATGGAGAGCCCATCGTACACCATGGCTACACCCTCACCTCAAAGATCCTCTTCAAAGACGTCATTGAGACCATCAACAAGTACGCCTTCATCAAGAACGAGTATGTTTATACACACTCGAGTCAGAACTCATTTTTACTAACCCACAAATCAGTCAAGACAGTTGGAACCCTTCAGCACCGCAGCATGCCATTTCAAAATGTTCTATAACTAACACGACATGAAGCATGACTGTTTGGCAGTGATTATCATGTAATGAGGAGTCAGTGCTGTTGGTATGCATCTCAGTGTTTACCATGAAAATATAGAGAAAACTAAGGGAGTGTGATGATTCCAGGTTGGTCTTATCTATCCAAACCTTTTAACAGCTGATGCCCTCTAATCAATATATGATATGAACATATAAAATGACAGCATAGCCAACCAGGGAAATATATTTAAGTCAGCAGTCCTTAACTTTGGTCCTGGAAATTTCAGATGTTTCCTGCTTTAGTGCATCTCTTTCAAATGATTTTGTCCTTTGAAAAGGAAACATGTTTAGGTGCTTTAAACTCCTTCTAGAAGGAAAATCTGTGACCAATTATGACTGACTGTTATTATTTGACCTTGCACAGGAACACAATGGGTATGGGGCCATTTACAGAACTGCTTTACAACCTAGTAAACCGACTTTAAGCCAATACAAAGTGAAAATACTGCCATCTTAAAACAACTCCATTCACAAAAGTTGTGTATCTGCTTGGCCTGCTCCAAGATTCTCTGGAAATTTATTCAGGAAGTTAACAACTCTCTCCACTCAGTTGCCCACAAAACTTTACAGGGCCACAATTGAAAGCATCCTGTGCCACAGTGTGTTATGGGAGCTGCACGAGAGAAGAAAGACTAGCACGGGTAGTAAGGGACAGCACAGGGATTGTGAGATGCCATCTGCCAGATCTGGACTTTGTTTAAGCAGTACAAGTCCAGAAAAGGGCCAGACACATTGCCACAGATCCCACCCAACCTGGCAATGCATGGTTTGTCACAGTTTCATCAGGAATATGATACAGGAACATTAATCCAAAACAAATGGGAAACAGTTTTTAAGTCTAAAGCTGTGAGGGCAATTGTCCTCCTGTATTCAGACAATTGCATCCTATCTCACTTTCACACTCTCACACCCCTCCTCAGACACATACAAACAAGATCACATGCCCATGCAAACAATCAAATAGACCACCACCCCATTTCATAGACTGTTTCAGCACAAGCTGCTCTTTATGTAAATACTACATGCCACACTTTCATGTATACATTTTCTTCCAATGATATTTATATCTTCTACAAATGTTTAAAGTTTTCTTCAAAGACTAAAGTGTTTTATATTTTGTATTTTTCTGAGTGTCCTCTCAGATGCCCATTTTCCTTTTAAGTGTTTAAGTGTTTGTAAATTCTGTTTGTGTTCTATATGTGCATTCTGAGCTTAGACGTCTTAAAAAAAATCTAAATATGGTCTCATAATGCCAATGCAGATTCTTGATCAAGGGTCTACTCAAAACCTTGGCTCAAATAATCTGGGATCAAACTGACACTTCTGCGTCAGCTCTGGAGATCCCACGAGGATCCGCCTCCCCTAGGGCCATGGGAACCTGGCCCCACTGTGGTTCCAAATACCCAGGCCTCCCCTCCAGGTTAACTCCAAACCCCCCCCCCCCCCCCCCCCCCCCCCAAAAGCTCCTCTGCCACATGCCTTCAGAACTGCATGGTATGACCTGATCTCTACAACCACCAGTCTTCCCTGGAGCTGTCTTGCTAAAAAGTCAAAGGATAAATCTCTCTCTTCACAACTGGGGAGACAATTTAAAGGAAGAACCCTGCCTAGATTAAACAGTCTGGCTGGCTGGAGAGAAATGCCTCTTCAGCCCCAGCGCCAATGAGAAAACAGCAGTGGACTGTGGACACAACAAACAATGGTAGCTGACCAACTGAAAACACAGGAACTCCAGTAGAAAACAGACTTGCTCCACTCCTACAAGACTCTGACTCTCTGAAGAAAAGCTCATCTTGAAAAAACAGTAAGAGGTGTGAGACTAGATTGCCCTCTAACAGGTTTCTCCTGAACAGCTTCATAAAAAGTCTGCTGATGTCTGATAGCTCAGAGAAAATATTGATTTAAATGTTGAAACCCATTTGTTTGGAGCTGCATTTGACTGCTCTATTTAAACTTGAAAATCATTAATTTCAGTCTATAATCCAAACTTTGTTTTCATTATGTAAAACACTTCTGTCTGTTGCTGAAATGATCTTCAAATAAACTTCACTTTGCTGAATCAAAACTATTTTTGCTGTTTCGTCATTGTGCTTTAACAATATTCATAACATGAAACATAATACTTGATGCCAAAATCCTCTGCCATTTATGACCAGATGCTTTTTAGGTGGAATTTATCTGCTAAAATCCTTTAGATTTAGCTCTGTCAAAAAGAGTATTTTTTATAGTGGTCTAAATAAGTCAAAATGAATCGTACAAGTTACTGATCCAACCTGTTGTTGTTGTTCCTCAGCTACCCGGTCATCCTTTCCATAGAGAATCACTGCAGTGTTCCTCAGCAAAAGAAGATGGCCCAGTATTTGGTTGAAATCCTTGGAGACAAACTAGATGTGTCCAGTGTCAAGGCAGAAGAATCCAGCAGATTGCCATCGCCAGAATCTCTCAGGGGCAAGATCCTTGTGAAGGTACAGTCTGAACATTGCCGTTTTATTGGGGGAGGTGTTGGCCTAGTGGTTAGAGCACTTCTTAGAGTGCGCTTGCACTCTGAGAGGGTTGCAAGTACCCAGTTCGATCCCCACTGCCTGCACTCTGGGTCCCTGAGCAAGACCCTTGACCCCCGACTGCTCCCCAGGCGCCGCACAGTGGCAGCCCACTGCTCCCCAAGGGAATGGGTTAAGATGCAGAAGTGAATTTCTCCATTGTGAGATCAATAAAGTTAAATTATTATTATTATTGAGCATGCTAATTTGTAGATGTTAGAAAGTTTAGATGTGACTGTGATTCTTCAGTAAGAGGACTCTGTACCCTGACATTTATGACACTGTTTTATCTGCATGTTGATATTCACATTATAACTTCAATGGCAGAATAACACACTGATGGGATGTGTGGGTGTGAGTTACACCAAACTGTAGCGCAGCTCATCTATCAATTGCGTAGAGAAATAGACTAAATATTAATAACTTATTTATCTGATTCATTTATATAAAAAAGACGGTGGTATTCAAGTGTGTGTGTATATGTGTGTATATATACGGCCAAAAATTTTTAGAATACTGCTGACTTGACAGTTGTGCAGTAAACACAGTCACTGACACCATCCATATTAGGGTAAGCTACACAAAGTCTTTGTTAAAGATGCTGTTATTTCACAGTGTTGTATAAAAGTATATAAATGGAAAGTTAAGTGGAAATAAAACATGCACAAGCAACAGGAATAACCAAAACTCTGAATCAGAGATTGTAAAGAGTTGAAGATTCAAAAGGTGTCAACTGCAGCTGGTGTAGGTGCTTTAAAAGCCGGCACACCCAATTGTATCTAAAACATAATCTGCAATCATCACACAATAGTACCTTACATTTCTCAGTCAGAGATGTCATCAGAGGGGCTAAAGACAAAATAGACAGGACTGTTACTCTGTGATCCAAACTGCTGATTTAAAATATGTCTTGGTCAAAAATAACTCCAAGATTTTTTTTATTTTATTACCAGAGGCCAATTTAATGCTATCCAGATTAAGTGATTAAGAAGTTTGTTTTTTGAGGACTCTGGTCCAAAGATTACAACTTTTGTCTTGTCAGAATTCAAAAGCAGGAAATTTAAAGTTATCCAGGTTTTCATGTCATCAAGACATGACTGTAGTCAAAGTAATTAATTGGATTCATCATGATTTATGGATAAATATAGCGAGTGTCTTCACCATAACACTGGAAATTAATCCCATGCTGTTTTAGGGCTGGACGATAATTCAATAACAATATATATTGATCAATAGACGTGTGGCGCGATAGGAAAAAACAGGGTCGATAAAACTTGGATAGACAGTTTTCCTTCCTTCCTTTCAGCCTATCATATTAGTTGATGCTACAGTCAGTACTTCCTTTCGACTAATCGTAATCGCGGACCCAGGCATGCCGTCACAGAGCGCCGCCCTCTAAAACCACAACACGGAGCACGTGAATATGTCGCAGCAAGTAGTAGTGGAGGAAACGATCCCAAAACGGGGTTTTACTAGTTCACCAGTCTGACAGAAATAAACCAGTGATTTGTAAAATTTTCAAGGAACCGGTAAAAACAAAGTCTGGTAACGTAACCAACTTCTTTCATCACATAAGCCACTCACACCCGCAGCAGCGCGAGCCGTCTTAGCAGCGCGAGCCGTTTTTTTTTTTTGTTTTTTTTCCCCAGTGTCCTGTCTAGCAATGTGGCAATAGGAATTGATGTCTCAATGCCAGGTAGAGCTCGACAGATTTTGCTTTTACAAGTGGAGCGAACAGCTTTCGCCATAGTGCTCCACTTGATTTATGCTTGTAAATAGCTTTATTGTGATTCCTGCAAGGAGAATTTCAAATTATATGGACATTACAGTGGGAGAGTAAAGGAAGAACAAGAAGTGAAAGAGAAAAAAAAAAAAGAGTAGAGGTGAAAGAAAGAGGAGATAAAAAGGAGAGAATGATAAAACCTTCTCCGTCTGCTCCGTCACCTGGAAAGAGAGATGCAAAAAGAACAGCACAACCAACAGACATAAAGCAACAGATACAATCGAATAACACCTAGATGCCATTGCTAAATCATATATATTATGTATGCTGACATGTGTAATGTGATACTTGAAAAAAGAAAGTGAAAGAACATAAATAAGTAAATAAATTATAAGATTACTGTATATAAGTGAAGACTTAATACCAGGGACCCAGCACCTGTGGGAGATGTGAGAGTGCACTAGTTTAGGTGAAAATTATCCAGAAGGAAATAGCTTGATAGTGGTTGTGGAGAACCAAAGGCCCGCCTTCCCCGAGCACAGAGGCAGGAGCCAGGGGACCCATAACCCCGGACTTCCAAAGGGGTCCCTAAAGCAGGTCGCCCAGGAGGGGCCGACACAGGATATCTGCAACCCCCCCCCCCCCCAAGGAAGGAGCAGAGACGACCCCGAGGAAATCCCCCAGCCACCGCAATGCCGACGCCCTCAAGAGCCGCGGGGACGAGCCCGGGATGATTGCCTATGCAGTGTGGGCAGATATTAGATTGTGCCAACCCCATCTTGAATAATCTTTGTCCTGTGTAGTGTACTCTGTGAAGGATTTTGTATTGTATTAGTTGTAAGTTGGTGTTTCTAGTCAATTTGAAAGTTCTTAGACATATCTGAGCCCAGAAATTTTGCTCAAAGGTGCCTGATAAATCCTTTTCCCACTTCATTATAGGAAGAGATATCGAATCATCTATTTTAGTCAGTGTCCTGTATGATTTAGACAGTAGTTTGGGGGGGGGGGGGGGTTAAATCTAGGAACTCTAATATATTAGTTGGGATTTGTAAACCACCATTAATATGCTTATATTTATTTTTAATTATAGATTGAAGTTGTTCATATTCCAACAATTTATTTTTACTAATGCCATATTGCATATTTAGTTTAGCAAAATTGATGAACTCTGTTCCGTCAAGTAGATGTTCCAGATATTTAATACCTTTATTCTTCCAGTATGTAAAGTTTATCATTTTATTATTTTGTAGGATATCAGGGTTATTCCAGATAGGTGTACGACTGCATGGGATAAGGGATGACTTTGTCATTTTAAGGAACTCCCACCATGCTGTCAGAGTAGAACTAATGTTGATATTTTTGAAGCATGTATGCCGTTTTATATTTGAGCTAATAAACGGCAGATCTGAAATCATGATATTATTGCACATTTCCTGCTCTATATCTAACCAAGGCTCATCTAAAAGACTATTTTTTTATCCATTTAGAGATGTATTGTAGCCTATTTGCTAAGTAATAGTTATAGAAATAGATGGCAATAATAGAAATGGCAGAGTCTAGAGATTTAAACCACTCAGATGATGGTTTATTAGGGACCATTGAAAATAAATAATTAATTCTAGGTAGGACCATCATTTTTATTGAAGCTACCCTACCCATAAGTGTGATTGGAAGCGATTTCCATCTTTCAAGGTCCTCTTCTATCCTGTTTAAAAGTGGGGCATGATTAAGTTTAAGTAAATCCGTTAATTTATTCGACACAGTAATACCTAAATATTTAATATTTCCTGATTGCATTTGTAAATCTAGTGAGTTTTCGAGAGAGCAATTAATTGACAGTACCGTAGATTTAGACCAGTTTAACGAGTAATCTGATACTTTAGAGAAAGATTGTAGTATTCTAATTACTTGTAAAAGAGAATTATTTGAATGCTGGAGATAAAGTAATACATCATCCGCGTACAGACTAATCTTATGCTCTATTTTCATGCATTTTATACCTTTTACAGCTTTTGTTTGTCTGATTGTTGCTGCTAGAGGTTCTATAAAGATGGCAAAAAGTGATGGAGAAAGAGGGCATCCTTGCCTGGTGCCCCTCTGTAGACAAAAACTGGAAGATATTTGATTATTTGTCCTGACACAGGCTGTTGGAGAATTGTATAGAATTTTTAACCAATTTATGAATAAATCGCCAAAACCGAATTTATGAAGAGTAGCGAATAAAAATTTCCAATTAACTCTATCAAATGCTTTTTCTGCGTCTAAAGACAATATATTGGTTTTAATGTTTTTATTGTAGGAATAATCAATTAAATTAAGTAATCGGCGTGTATTTGTGGATGACTGCCTTCCTCTGATGAAACCAGTTTGATCTGGATGTATTATGAGAGGAGTTACTTTGTCTAATCTTTTTGCAAAAGCTTTACAGATTATCTTAATATCCACATTAATTAAGGATATGGGACGATAACTAGTGGGCAACACAGGATCTTTGTCTGGCTTGAGCAGAAGGCTGATGGTGGCAGAATTCATATTAGCTGGAAATCTCCCCTTTTCCTGTATTTCCTGCAACATTCTGTGGAACGTTGGGGCTAGAATAGTCCAGAACTCTTTATAAAACTCAGTGGGGAATCCATCTGGACCTGGAGCCTTTTTATTAGGCATGCTTTTAAGAGCTTCCTGGGTTTCAGCTGTTGTCAGCGGGGAATCCAGTGTCATTCTTTGGTTATCTGATCATTTAGGAAGTGTAATTTTATCCAGAAATTGCTTAATATCCTTCTCTGATGGATTTATCTGTGGTGTGTATAAAGATTTGTAGAAATCGCGGAAGGTATTATTTATACACTCCAGTTCACTTACTGTATTACCAGTTGAATCTGTAACTGCAAATATAGTAGTTTTCTCCTTATTTATTTTAAGCTGATTAGCTAGAAAGCTTCCTGACTTATTGCCATGTTCAAAATTTTCTATTCGGAGTCTTTGTATTAGAAATCTATTTTGCTTTTCAATATAGTGGTTTAGTTCTAATTTTACTTCACGGACTTTACCTAACTTTTCTTCTTCTTGAGAGGATTCTAGTAACTTAAGTTTTTCTTCTAATTCCTGAATCTTTTTGTTTTCTTTTTTCTTTTTATGAGATGAGAAAGAAATTATTTTACCTCTCATCACTGCTTTTCCAGCTTCCCACAATATCGATGCCGATGTACCTGGTTGATCATTGTATTCTAAGTTTGAAGCCCACTGTTCTTTGATGAATTTTATAAATTCTTCATCTTTAAGCAGTGATGTATTAAATCTCCAGCTTTTGTTTTGTGGGGTTATTTTTTTTATTAATTAAGGTGAGAGTAACAGGAGCGTGATCACTGATAGCAATAGGATGAATTACCGTCTCTGAAACAACCGACAGCAGTGAGCTACTTATTAGAAAGTAGTCCAGACGAGAGTACGAATGGTGAACGTTTGAGAAAAAAGTGTATTCTTTATTATTAGGATGAAGAGAACGCCATGCATCGCAAAGACCAAAATCACTCATGTATTGTTTGACTACACTTACTGACTGCCAACTACGCTGAGCCCCTGTTTTATTCAACCTGTCTATATCGTTATTTAAACCAAAGTTGAAGTCACCTCCCGGTCCTAGCGTGAGCCGTTTTAGCAGCGCAAGCCGTTTTAGCCCCGCGCCGCTCCGCATCATCTTTGGAGGAATCTTGCGGAGCTTCTTCCAAAACAAAGCAGGTATAGCAGCTAAACTGGGCTCCCTTCTTTGTGATAAAATGGTATTGGTATATTTATTTTGGTCATTTTACTGATCACTTTAGTTTATTCTTTGTCAGTATGTCATAACATAACTCAGGTCTCTAAAGTTATTTTACTTTAAAAAAAATTCTGTTATTGTTTAAAAAGTTGGTTATCTTGTGGCGCAGCGGGTAGTGCGACCCATATACAGAGGCCTTAGTCCTCAACGCGGTCAACCCGGGTTCGAATCCGACCCGCGGTCCTTTGCTGCATGTCTCTCCCCCTCTTCCATCCCCCTTGCTGTCAGCCTACTGTAATAAAAGGCGAGCCACTAGAGCCAAAAAAAAAGTTTGTTAAATAAAGATTTAATTGGAATTCTGTTTGTATTCTTTATTAAAATTAAATCATTTAGCAATATCATAAAATGTCCAGGCAGAGCTGCACATAAAATATGGTTTTAAATATTTTCAATAATTATCGATCAATATGCATTCTTTTTTTATCGATAAGCTTTTTTTTATATCATCCAGCCCTATGCTGTCTGATCATTTTGCCAATTGGCAGCATATATATAGTAAAGAGAATTGGTCCAAGGACTGAACCCTGTGGTACTCCACAAGTGACCCTAGAGTTTGAAGATTTATTATCAACATGAATAAACTGTGTTTGTCAGACACATAAGATTTAAATCAGCGCAATTCTTTCCCCTTAATCTTTACAGTATGTTGAAGTCTTTCTGGGAGAATATTATGATCAACTGTATCAAATGTAGCACTGAGATCTAACAGGACAAGTACAGACACAAGTCCATTATCTGAGGCCATGAGAATATCAATAGTGACCTTCACCAGGGATGTTTCAGTGCTATGAGCTCTGAAGCCTGACTGAAACTCTTCAATTAGGTCAATATTATGTAAATGTTCACATAGTTGATTAGTAACTACTTTCTCAAGAATTTTAGATAGGAAAAGATTAGATATGGGTCTGTAATTAAGTTATCTTGATCAAGAGATGGTTTAAGTAAAGGTTTACTTAAGGTTACTTAAGGTTTACTTTAAAAGCCTGTGGAACATATCCATTTACTAAGGATAAATTAGTCATGTCTAAAATAGGGGCATTGATCAAAGGGAATACCTCCTTAAATAACTTTGTTGGGATTGGGTCTAACATACAAGTAGGTTTAGATGAAGCTAAAATTTTAGATGGCTCAGAAAGCTCTACTGCTGCTAAACAGTTCAAACACCGATCAGGTTCTAAAGATTCCTCTGACACTGCCTCACTTACTGAAGACGAGGTAATGTTTTTGAGGATGCCGATTATTTTATTTTTAATGGAATCAAGAATTTTATTTATCAAGAATCCCATAAAAGTCCTTAATGCTGAAAGCTAAGGGAATGGATGGGTCAACAGAGCTATGACTCTGGGTAAGTATAGCAACTGTACTAAAAATAAATCTAGAATTATTTGTATTCTCTATTAATGTGCTGTAACTCTGCGAAGGGTCTTTTTATACAACAGTAAATCAGGTTGGATTCCTCATGGTGCTCCATTTTCTCTCCAATTTCCTAACATTGTGCTTCAAAGAACACAACTCTAAATTAAACCAGGGAGCCAGCTTCCTGTGAATAATTACCTTCTTTTTCAAGGGAGCTACATTGTCTAATGCAGAATGCAATGAGGAGGTGACACCGTCAACAAAAGCGTCTATTTGTGAATGGGAAGAAACAACATTGCTGCCATCTGCAGGGCATTTCTGTGATACTGGAAATTAAAACGGTGACAGACTCTTTATCTGTTAAATTTCTATTATGAAACCTCCTTTATGTGGTGAAGAACACAGTTAAATTCAATATAAAGGTTACTAAAAAATGGTCAGATAGGATAGGGTTCTGAGGAAAAACTGTTAATTCTTCAAAATCAATGCCATATGTCAGCACAAGGTCCAAAGTATGAAGGCAAGGGTGCGTCGGTTTATGCGCATTTTGAGCAAAACCAATCAAATCTAGGATAGTTTTAAAGGCTACATTAAGTTTCACATTCAGTGTCAACATGAATGTTAAAATCCCCTGCTATAATAACCTTTTCAGTGTTTAACACCAAATCAGATAAAAAGTCTGAGTACTGATCCAAAAACTAAGAGTAAGTGCTTGGTGGATGATACAAAACAAAGAGAAGAGGTTTATTGCTTTGCAGTTTGGATGAGGGAAACTGAGGATCAATGACGATCAATTTTGCTCAAAGCTGAGATGAAGTGGCTCTTTTAGCACATAATCTGCACAGTGACAATCACCTTTTATTTTTTATACAATGCTGTAGTGGTTCTCAGGTGACCCCATATGGGGAAAGACATGGTCGCAGTTAAGCCAAGGGTCTTTCTTCCAGGTTGGAAAAATATCATCAGAAACAAACTATTTCATAACAAATGAATACTCTGTAGTGTCACCTGCAATATTTCATCATTTATATGCCTATAGTTGACTTTGGAAGGCCTAAAAATACATGACATACAACAAATAAAATATCTTTTGGTTATATCGGTTCTCTTGCAGGGAAAGAAGTTGCCTCCTAATATCGATGAGAACGCAGAGGAGGGAGACGTGTCTGATGAGGACAGTGCTGATGAGATGGAGGACGACTGCAAACTGATGAACGGAGATGTATGTAACCCAGTCGATGTGCTCTGGTCAGTTTCTACCAGATGCTGTGTTCCTGTGCTTAAACATTCATTTTGGCATGTGTTTGTAGTAGTACTGAGCTTTGCTTACTGAGTGTTCTCATAGTTTGCTTTGTTCCTTCTTTGTGTGCTGGCCTGTTTAGTCTTATTTCCTGCTCTCCTCTCTTGTTCTTTGTCCTTTCTTCTTTTCATGAACATGTGCTAACTTCTTTCAAAGTGGAAGGTATTGTATCAAAGACTTCATCTTTAATCATCTCCGTCATGTCCCATCCCTGCTCATCCTGCCTGTTAAACGAGGTTGACCCTAAACACTGCATCACATTTAGGCCTGTTAAGATAGCTGACAGTTTATTGAACACATCAGAAAAGGTAAATATCTAAAGAGCTACTGATGTAGCATTTTCACTTTTTGATGAGGGATTATTTTAGGTTTAGTATCTTCATGTAGTTTGCTCTGCTAAAGAAATACACCAAGTGTTTGTTATAGGTCTAATGTAATAATGCCAAAGTACAAGAAATAATATAAAATAAATTAAGCATACGGCTAACAATCCTTTCAATAATTTACCTATTAAATTAAGTTTTCCTGTAATTAATGCATTGGAATATTTCTTAATTCTAAAAAATAAAAATGCTTAAATTTCAATTGGATGTGATTATGAATGAGCTGGACACTCTTGGTGTCAGTGTTCTTTTGATCATGTGACTTGTTGATCAGCGCTGCCATCATGTGGCTGAACTGTGCATGTCCCTACTACTCAAACTAAATCACTGTGTACAGTGCCTCAATAAAGACAGCCTTGCATTCAAACTTTTGGTTCTTAAGAATCTGCCTGACCTCAATAGGTTTAGAATAAATTAAAAGTAAATGGATGAAATACTCGAAGATCCATGATCAGAAATATATGTACAGCAGGATGTTCCAATCATTACACAAATGCCATCTTGGCTAGCAGTTAACATGTCCAAAACCATTCTGTTTTGCAGTACCATTAAACGCATTTCACTTGTTTGTTTTGTCCTTTGTTGATGTCCATCGTCATGTTCACTAGAGTCTTCATTCTATAGTCCAATGTCTCAATCATCAGCATAGATTTACCAACTCCAAACCACGGGAAAAGTGAAAATCCTATTTTATTTGCTGTGCTCCAGTGCTTATGTTCAGAGGGAACATTGGAACCCCATATGGTTCATGGGGTTGGAACACTGAGCTGGAGCTGAGTTCTCTTTTCATCCTATCAGAGGAATGATGGTCCTTCACAGCTTGAGCTGAGATGATAACAGTGTGGTCAGAAACAAACACAGGTGCACATGTACCTGACCAGCTGAGGGGCAGTGATGGGTAAAAGCTGTCTCCCCCACACAGGAACCAGCCACCCTCTGTAGGAAAGTTACCTTGTGGTTTCCAAGTAGAACAGCTGGTGTACGTTCCATTAGGGAGGATGCCGCAGACAGAGTCAGAGTAAAGGTCAGTGATGGTACTCAGGCATCCTGCTGCATGTCCTACCTTCACCGTATCGTTCTCTCTAGGTGAGTGAATACACACTGGATGTTTCATTCCTTTAGACATAACAGCCTTCATCTTGGTGGGATAGCCTGTGACATTACTGTAAGAACAGTGACGACTTTACTCCTTTGCACACTTGTTCCATCATAATCTCCCCAGTCGTGGCATTCATTAACTGAGCAGGCATAAACTGGAATGCATATGATGCAAAACAAATAGCCTGTGAGGTGTTCATGGGAGTTATGTACAAGGTAGGCTGCTTGGTAGATTTAGGCATAACAGAACACATGTAGCAATCAGTCTTGTTATGCTGCTGGATTACAGTTCTTGCATACGTTTCCCATAAATTGTCAACATGGTTGTTTGGGATATCACCCAGCCAAATCTTCATGGCAGTGGAGTGGATGAACCTCTTTTTTCCTCTCACTCCTTAGATCTGGACTGAAACAAATAATGCACGCAACAGCCACAACGCAAAAGAAGAAACCCCTTCTGCATGGGAACTCCATTTTTGCTAGGTTAGCAGAGATGTTAATTTTACCCAGGACTCTAAAGAACAGGGATCAGTTGGTTTCTTCACCGACGTTGAGACGAGTGGCCCTAAAAAACCAAACCCCTTTGAAGTCGGACTTCCCCACTGTTCCAACCTTTAGGCACTTAACACTCTCAGTGGCTGAGGTGAATCCAGGAAGGGCTTTCAGTGATCTTCACAGCTGTTAGCATGGTCAGGAGCACTTGGAATGGTCATTCCCACCTTGGGCTCGCCCAGTTTTTCCTCCTGATGACTTTGACGAACACCAAGTCTCCTGGTCTCACTGTTTGTGGATCCTGTGGAGACAAAGGTTCTCCTGGCAGTAAATTTGCATTGGACACTTCTTTAAACTGCAACATTTCTCTCATATAGTCTGCTAGAGTTTTTCCTTCCTCCTTAGGTGGCGTCTGTATTATGAACAGCGGTAATTTATATGGTCTGCCATATATTATGTCAAACTGAGTCAAACTACTGCTCGTTGGAGTTATTCTCGTGTACAGTTTTACTAGGTCCAGACATTCTGGCCATGGCCTCTTTGTTTCTTCCATGCACTTTTTAAGCCTGGATTTAACTGTCCCATTTGTCCTTTCTATAAGTCCAGCACTTTGTGGGTGATAAGCACAGTGATTCTTTAAGGTCATTTGTAACCTGCTTGCCATTTGCTGAATCACCTGGTTCACAAAATGAGGACCATTGTCGCTGTAGATATTCTGTGGGATGCCAAAATTTGGAACAACAACTTTGCATATAGCTTTAGCTACTGTCAGTGCATCTGTGTGCTTTGCTGGGACTATTTCAACCCATTTTCAAAATGCATCAATCATTACCAGACAGTATTTGTAAGGGCCACTTTGTCAGTTCATTAAAATCCATATGCATCACTTCAAAAGGTTAATTTAGTTCTGGAAACCTTCACTGTTCTGATTTAAAATTAACCTGAGGGTAATTTTTAACACAAATCGTACATGCTTTACCTATATTTTTTACCCACATTTGTTTTTCTACAGTTGCCGCTGTTTGTCTAATTAACAACACTTCTAGAACAATGATTTGCTCTGTTTTTTGCTCTAGGCAAATATCAGAAAGAACAAATTGTAATACATCCACTACATGGGGGTCTAGTGGTTGTAGGAAGTTCAGCTGAAGTGGTCTGGTTTGATTCAGCCATGGTAGTTGCTCAAACTGCTAGCAGACATGGGGGTAGTGCTGCTGCTTAAGGTTTGAGCTTATCACCACGGGGCTGTAAACAACACAGAAGTCGTAAAACTAGAGCTAAGACAGTTGCTGAGATAAGTTTTACTTTTAGCTCTGTGAATTGCTGCTCTGCTTTTAAGGTCCACTGGATTGTCTCTGACATGGCCATCGCCATGTCATGAATAAGATTTAAGAGAAGCTAAGTTCTCTCTACATAATGTTGAATCCAAACTCTTCAAACTCTTCCTGTATCTTTTTACCTTCTTCTGAGATAACATGGCCTAAGTAACGGACTTGTTTCTGCACCCACTGCATTTAATCTTTGCTAACTTTGTTTCCCATTTTAGCCAAAATTATGTAGCAGCTGTTTTAAATGCAATTAGAAGGCCATCTATGTACATTAATACTTTACTTCCATGCTTTGGATTAAAGCTCTTTAAGCATGTTAAAATAGCCTGGATGAAAATTGTAGAACGGTCTACAAATCCCTGTGGCAGGCGTGTCTACATATATTTTTTTCTCTTCCTTGAAAGTAAAATCAAACCAAAACTGGAAATCTAGACATGGTCTAATTATTCCTGCATCCAATAAAATGTTTAACTGCCATTATACCCTCCTGTTCTTCATATTTTAGCCCGTACTGTTTTATCTGCAGCCTGTACTTTAATTTAGGAACTATTTTAACTGGTTCTACAGTTGTCAATAATCCTACATCAGTTGGCCCTGTAGACCACAAAGCATTTGGAACACCTTTTAAATAATTTTCCTTGGATTCTGATAGCAAAGAATGTTGGATTATTTTGTCTCATGCCAAATCTTGGACACGGGGTTCTGCATCAAACAGAACTTTGTAAGGCTGCTTCCATAGTTCTGTACTAGGGCTATAAAGCCAGCCTGTTTTGTGTGGACATGGCTGAAAATCAGACGCTCTTTCTGCAGCTTTTTAAACGCGGGCCAGTGTCTCTCCACTACTCTTTACTGGTCTTAAACAATGACAAAAAATGTTCCCATGGTAAGCCATACAATTTTTTCATCTGTGTAGAAAGCATAACAGTAACTGCTGCAAATTAACTCCCATCTGTATACATATTTTGTATAGCCACAATTGTAGTTTCCTGTTTTTCAAACTTTTCATCTGAGGTTAAGCACACATTCATAGTGGTTTGTAGATCAGCTAACAGAGTTTCATCCTCTGGTTTGACAATGTGCTTCTAGCATTTTGCATAAGTTTGCTTTTTTTCTTTTATTTAGAGCAGAGACGGTAAGCATAGTGCATAAAACACAGGAGGATTTTATTGCCTGCTGTAACGACATTACATGTTCCACACGGACAGCTTTTATTCCATCCTGCGTTGGGAAAACTGCAATGCCTAATTTTCCCATTAAATCCCGTCCTAGCAGATTAATGGTGCAAGTTGGTGACATTACTACAGGAGCATACTACCTTTCTTCCTGTTTTAGGGTCCTTAATTTCTATTACTTTTAACATCCATTCTTGGGATGTTTGACCGTTTGCTGACTTTACAAAAATGGACATTTTAGATGCTTTTAGTCCAAGATTATCTTTTATACAAGTTTTGCAGGATCCTGAATCACATAAAAAGGTAACTGGCTGTCCATTAATTGTAAGTACTATGTTTTTTTCCTTTTAATGCTTTTAAAAGCTCCCATGCTCCATATACATCTACTGTTTTTAATGGCTCTGGGTCCCCATTTGCTCTCGCCCCTAGTCACATTTTATATGAAGAACCGCCCCTGCGGCCTCTTCCTTGTCCCCGCAGATGAGGTGCTTATATCTGATTGGGACATTCCCTGGACCAATGGTCGGGTGACCCGCAATTCCAGCACCCCCCATCTGTTTTTACTGATTTGGGCTGAAAGCCCCCTCGGTCGCTAGGACCACCCCTGCCTCCTCGGAAACCTCCTCGACGCAGTCCAGTGGCTTGGAAAGAAAATATTTCGTCTGGGTCACATGAAGGATCTACCCAGAAAATGTGCCCCCCCCCCCCCCCCCCCCCCCCCCCCCCCCCCCAGACGCACCACCTCCCTTTTTAGCGTTTTTCTCGGCGTGACGCACATAGGCCTATTCGATAACTGTGGTTACGTTAGACGTTATCAGTGTAACTAAATGTTTTTTTTTATCCACACAGATATATGTGGCTGGAAACCTTCCATTAACAAATATAAGTATTTTTATTGTTTTATGGATCCCAAATTTCCAATTTTCCGCCCTCCTGTGAAAACTGCTCCCTACAGTTGTCCACTTCTGTCTCTGTTCGTTCACTTACGCTTGATGTTCAAATACTCTGCCTTGAGGGGTTCTGCCTGTATAATTCGCCCTTATTTTTTTCCAATGTTTTCCCACTGACAACTGTAAGGATTGTCCGAACTCATGTCTATTTAAACCATGTGAGTTATAAATTCCCTCCATGTTTTGGATCCATAATTCTGGATCTTCCTGTGGAGAAATTATACCTTCTACAGTCTTTCTGGCTTCTTCTAACGACCACGGACAGAAAACTGGGATTGTTTAAGGCTGCTGTGTTCCTACATTAGGATTTGCAACCTGCACCATAGGATACAATCCTTTGGACTGGTCTGTAGATAACGGATGATCTGATTTACTCAGTCCATCCAGGTCTGGGTACAGATCTGAAACATCCCTGGGGGGGTTTAAGGGATTATACGGTGGTGGTCTGTCTTCTACAGTTGCTACCATAGTTTGCGTAACTGAAATATTGTTCTGGCGAGTTCTTTTTTATTTAGAGACTAATTTTGTGAAAGATCAACAGGTGTTGGGGGAAGGTTGTCAGCCGGACGCGGTGGCGCTGCAGTCGATGCCGTTCCATCAGCCAACCCAACCCCTCCTGCTGCACGGGGCTGTCTCTCATCCTGCCTATTTTGTGCTTGAGTTAACTTACAGCGTGCAACGTCAAGCCCTTTATATAGCTATAAATATTTCTATATACATACATACACACATACATACACACACACATTTTTTATTTCCCCCTTTTTTTTTTTTTTTTTTCTTAGCGCTTATTTTTAGCCGTTGTAGGTACCAGATCGTCTCGGGCTGCCAGATTAGCTCGGGCGCTACCCGATGACATCTATATATGGCAACTGAACTCAAACAAACTACATTATGCCCGCGGTCTCCATTTGTTACAAATCAATTTTATTTTGTTAATTTACAGTTATTTTCCTGTAAATTAGTCGAGGCATGAGAACTTTTAACATTTTGGAATACTTGTGTGGTAGTCTGACAATTTAATCGGTAATTTTGCAGGATCAAAGTTACTACCTTAGAGAAATTTAATTCCTCCAATTTTTTTTTAAGTTGTGAAGGGAAACTAAACCATAAACTAATTTCATTTTTAATAAGTCAGCAGCCAAATTTAATTTTATCACGGCATTCGTCACTTTAAAATCAATAACGTTCATTCCTCCTTTTTGTACTGATGTTGTTCTTTCTGACCACATGTTTTTTTATTATTCCAGATGAAATTGTGATGAATTTGATTATTTTTTTTTATTGTGGTATTTGGTACATTTAAGATATATGCTGGATAAATTAGTCTGGCTAGCCCTTCCATTTTTGTTAACAATATTCTTCCAAACATATTTGTTGATTTTTTTGTAAATGGCTTGAATATTTGTTCAAGCTTTTGAGAAAAAAGAAACCGCTAAATTAACTTAATAAAATTGATTCGTTGCAAATGCAGACCGCGGGCTCTATGTAGTTTGTTTAAGTGGCGTTGCCATAAGGTGACGTCATCGGGAGGCGCAAGGCCCACGGAGAATCTGGTGATGTCATCAGGAGGCGCAGGGACCATGGCGATTTGCTTCGTAAAATTGTCTGTTTACAAACCACAATCCCCCTCTCGAATAAAACCTACACCCCGCTATAATTACTTTAGTAAGTTGTCCAGACTAATTACAATATTTTGCGCAATTGAGCAAAAGTTAAACCAACCATGTATAGTGACGTCATCAGAAGGCGCAGGACCCAAGTCGATCTGGCAGCCCGAGTCAATCTGGTACCTACACCGGCACACAACGTTTTTTCATTGATTCACCTTCAACACACCATCTATTTTATACTTTTTCTTCCACTTCTCCAAGTATTTTTTAATAAGAAATATATATGATATTTATTGCATTAACATTTTAAATTTACTTGGATACACAAACTTTTCATCCCCTCTGGGATTTCCCTTTCTACTTTGTCCTGAACCCATCCTAATTACTTTTGTGTTTATCTACCTTCCAGGACCTTAATCCTTTTTTTTTCTTTTAAGGTACCGTTCAGGACTTTAACCTGAGTTTTTTTTTTAGCTACCTTTAATTCTACGACGGACTGAAAACCGGTCGTATGGCTTCGAGGGATTCAAACCTCTCGATTTAACTTTTCGGGAATTTTTTATTTATTTTTTTAATCACCCGTTACAAGGGACTAAAACCGCTTGCACACATGTTCGGGGAACTTTTAATCACCCGAAACCCTGAACGACGGACTTTAACCGGTCGTTTAAAACTTACTTGCTATGGTGTGTTTTTCTCCCGGTCGGATCCCGTCAATCCCTCGTTGGCGAAAGGAGTTAACCTATGACACTGGCCCAGCGAGGAAGTTACCTCCCGGGACTTTAGACAGGTCCTTGACTCATACCACCGGTGGGTTTCAGTGTGTCCGCTCCTCTCGTCAGCGAGCTGATATGTTGGGATCCGCGTCACGGCACCAGGCTGATGGGGTTATTAAAGATAACCCCTTTTATCCTAGAATGAAAGCCACACAACACAAGTTTTAGACATTTCTGTAGAAAAGGACAGAGGATACCCAAACGGAGAACTACACTCCCTGAAAGTTTAGGAACGTCTGCGCCGGGTCATCTCTGTCCTTCTGTCTTTATTATCACACATCAAAGAGGGGGTCAGGAGGATTGGGTTTTTTAACCCCCATTTACAGCATGGAGGTTAAAAAAGGTCAGGAGGTTAAAAGCAAAGAAGGAAACAATTGGAATTGCAGATGGTGATTTCTCACCAGGTTCATGCACAGCCGGATAAGGGAGACATTCCTTATCTGAGAGAACCATTTGTTATTCCTGCCTAGGGGTAAATACAACAAAACCTTCCTGAAAGCAAACTCTTAAAACAAACCAAATACCTGTAACTTGATAGAAGTAAAATGATTACATTCACATTTTTCCAACAGGGGTTTTGTCGGAAAAAAGGCTAGCCCAAAAACGTATTCATGTTCAAAAACACACCCAAAAAAACAGACCCCACGAAAGTGACAGGTGACTCTAAAGAAGGCCAAAGTTGCTTATTATTAGCGGACTTTGCAACCCTGAAGTTCACAAACACCTCATGAACAACTAAAGGGAACCCCAGGCCAAAGGTGCCCGAGAGGGACCAACACAGGGATAGCTGCCTCCCAACCCCAGGGAAGAGCAGAGAGGAGCCCCAGGAAACCCCCTCCGAATAGCCATAGTGCTGAAGGCCTCGGGAGCTGTGGTGATGATCACATGGGCTCCACCGCCAGCCAGCTACGCCAGAGTGGATCTAGCCATGGGCCCAGGGGCGTCCCGAGGCCCAGGGGCGTCCCGAGGCCCAGGGGCGTCCCGAGGCCCAGGGGCGTCCCGAGGCCCAGGGGCGTCCCGAGGCCCAGGGGCGTCCCGAGGCCCAGGGGCGTCCCGAGGCCCAGGGGCGTCCCGAGGCCCAGGGGCGCCCCGCCCCCCGTCAGAGCAATGGTGCCCAGGCTCTGCAAAGCAGCAGCCAGGAGTGAGCAGGCACACACCAGAGCACCCAGGACCATCAACACAGCAGCAGGCCAAGGTACCAGCCAATGGTGGGGTGCGGGACGGGGCGATGGGCTCCACACTTAGTGCCAACCTGAGATGTCCCAGGGAAGGGGGCAGTACAAACCCAACTTGACAAAAAGACAAACAGAAAACCAGGTACACAGTCACATTCACACGTTTACACCCTACTACCCCCACATGCATACACACACACTTTCACCACACACATCCTATACTATGTTATGCTAGAAACCTGTTTGGTTATGAATATGATCTATAATTTAATAATAGATAATTTAAACTCAAATGGTAGCTATAACAAATATAATTGTTGTGATCCAGGGGCTGTGAGCCTGTAATGATTAACGCTAACAATGCATTTTTTTAATTAGCTGTTGTGAACTTTATTTATGCTGGAAAAGTGTGATCTGACCGGTTGTTGACCGATTAGACTTATCCAGCAAACGTTGATAACTCAAATTATAATTGCAATTGGAATTTTAACCCTTCTTTATCACAGACCAATGGAAATGTCTGTTCAGTTGTTAACTCAAAAAAATTTACTTCTTTTGCTCTTAGAGACCATTCAACTTCTGGACCAAAATAACCACAATTACTATTTCTCACGTTATTTATTAAACTAATAATTCCCTGTTACAACAATTATTCTACTTAATAAAACACTAGGAAACACTACTCGCTAGTCAAAGAACATGCAAAAGAAATTAAATGAAAATCAAAGTCAAAATTGAATTAAATGGAAGGTGGTACTGCTTAGATGAATTCAGTTGTTTAAGTCTGACATTACATTTAAGAAATCGGCACTTTGACATAGCAGCATTGAAAGACAAAATGACTTTGAGATAGCACAATTGAAGTACCGAAAACAGACCTAAAGCCAGATGAGCAAAGCCTCTGCGCTCCACAACAAGCTAAGCTAACCGTTTATAGCTACACCATCCCGCCCCAAGATGGTGGCTATGACGATACACGACCTATGGCCTCGCGTGGGATGTAATGGGGCGGCCCTAATGACGTATCTAACGTGCCTGCCTTGTTTGGGCGGACTTTTAATCAGGAGGCAGTCTCGCTTCAGAACAAAGGATTTCGAAGGAAAAATGCGGGAAACCGAACAAGGACAAAACATGGGAAGAGAAGAGAAAGGTCAGCTCTCGGCGGAGCCAGTTTATCTACCCAAAAACAACACAGCCAAAATCACTTATGAAATGCATGCACACACTAGAAATATCCAGCACGGTTAAACAAACTCCCTCTGTTGTAATTAAGCATTGAAACTATTTCCTAATAGGTTCTGCCCAGGCACAAAGTATATCACCTTATGGGTGGAAAAGAGAAATAAAGGAAAATCCTTTTGTTACTTGGTGTCACATCAGTGAGGATGTCCCAACTCCTCTCTAGGTCCATTTGTCCAACAGCTCATAAGGGCAGCTTGGATCCGGGAGGAGGCAGCCAGGAACAAAGGGGGGGAACCACACAGTCTTTGGGGCTCCTCGACGCTTTGTTTGGCCAAATCTAGCTCGTGAAGTCTGACGATCGCTGAAAGATAGCGGCTTCCTTGTAGGATCGAAATTGAATTCAATTAGTTTAAAAGTCGGCAACCTCCTGCATAGAAATACAGGGAAAAGTTTGATTCAGAAACCCTCCGAATCACCCGTTCGGAGGGTGATTCATCCGAAATCGAATCACGCAGGAGGTGAATCCCATGGGAGAAAACAGCTGTATGTGCCTTCCCAGTTGGTGTGCCAGTGAAGAAGGCTGAGTTGAGAGCGTTGGTCTGTTTTATGCCCTTTCATAGCAACGAGATAAGGTTGTCATGGGCTGGACCGCAGGGTGACCGTGTTGCATGCTGGGAGCTGGAGTGTGTCACATCATAAAGATGGCATAACAATTCCCAAGTCCAGGTACTGGCACCCCAGAAGTCTATTTCTGCAAATCAGTTTCCATTCAGCACCTGAGAATGTTTGAAGAGACTAAATTCCCTGTTAGCACATTCCAATTGTACTGACCAGGTTGCTTTGCAAATAAATGAGCAGGAAGCAGGATGGAAGTGTTAATTATGGTCTGTAGAAAAGAAAACCAATAGAAAAAGTATAAAGCCACCACCCTTTTCCACTGGAAGATCTCATTTTGCCTTGTGTTGGTTAAGCTTAATTCAGTCATACCTGCTTCTCCCTTCATGTCCAATATTGATTATGGGAATGACCTCTTACCGTACGTCTGGAAAAGCTCACTTATCAGAATATTCTGCTGGAAGAAAGGTTATGATGGATTTGTAACACATTCTAAAAATATAGCACATTACGCACATTTCATTACAAAAACAAAACACGAATAAATATCGCTGTCTTACCTCTACTTATAAATGAAGTCCATACCAGTGTTGTATAAAGTACTGAAATCTCAAGTAAAAGTATAGTTACCTCTCCAAAATATGACTTTGGTAAAAGTCCAAGTCACTGACTGAAATGTTACTTGAGTAAAAGTCTTAAAGTATCTGAAATGTCTTGTACTCAGTGTCCGAAATTAACTTTGTTATTCACCGGCCAAGTTGGCCGGTAGATGTAAAAATCAACCGGCCAGGCATATTTTTTACCGGCCAAAATATTAATTTTGACCGGACCTCAACTTTTATAAAAATTAAGAGTGACATTATGTTAATTATGGGGGGCGTGGTTGGGGGCGTGGCTGACTGGAACCTGGAAGAGAAATCTTTGTTTCCTGAATTAAAAAAATATAGATATTGTAGTTGATTATAAAAGACACAATATGAATTATCAGATTCACATCCAGCCGATAAAAAACACTACAGATTATCATTATTCTATCCATGTTGGCCTTATTTGTGAATGAGGCAGAGTTTCATCAAGCCTGTACGGTCAGTGGGGGTTCTAGACCAAATGTAGCAGGGGGGGTCAGGGTGGGGCCAGTGTTTTTTCACACAGAACAAAAGATTTGGGGGGGGGAGGACTTAACAGGTCAACATTTCATCGTTTAAAATATTAAGTAAGCCAAAGAGCCAATTGTGGCTCTGGAACTGCAGGTTGCAGACCCCTGATCTTTTCTCAATACAGCGGGAGCTTAACGTGAAACAGCTTGATTTTAATTATTGTTATTTTTTTTATATTTATTTTTTTTATTATTTTGTTATTTTATTATTGGGTAAAACCATAAACGAAAAAAATGCAACTGATCCAAATGACCAGTCAGTCACGTCATCTTTGTCAGCATTTATCATCCTAACAAATTTAACATCATGTTTTTAGTACAGGGGCCATAACAGGGGCCAGGAACAGTTCTACATGGGCATAGGCTCCTGTTGGCCCCTGTTCAGAACCGCCCCTGTGTATGGTTCAAACTTTTCCCCTCAGCTGCAACACTTAAAGCACTCAGGGTTCACGCTGCGTGTTTACGCTGATCTCGCTGCTGGATTTTATGTGCGCTGCGCTGCCGATGTTACAGGTTACATGTAACGTAATTTTGCGCACCTTCAGCGCAACGCACCACGCCCACTGAAGCACCGCTGGTCCTGTGTCGTTAAAAACAAAAGAGCATGAAAAACAGTTACCGACTCTCCTACTGACTTTAATTGGGACATTTTGGTACGAGTGGAAGGACATTAAACATAGCGATTCACGTTTTGAAGGCTGGCCGCTGATAAAAGCACCTTGCTCTGAGAGGGGGCTGGGGAGGCGCAGTAAGAGCGGTGAAGCACAGAGCCGCAGCGCAGGTAGTTAAAAAAAATCAGAATAAATAAGAACGAAACTTATAAACAGACTAATTGGCGTTTTAGACTGTATCTGGTTAGCAGATCTGTTTTCTGATCCAGCGTTCAGCCATGACTGGTTCTGAATGTGAAAGAAGCTGAACCAGCACCGCAGAAGGCGGGTCTAGACTGAGCTCTGGATGGACAGAGCTGTGAACGGATCGTATGGGTTTTGTTATTTTTATGTTACTTTTATTTGGTACAAACATTTACTCGCCATGTGGCAGCTAGCCCTCTGAAATTCACTCGCCAAACGGGAAATTTACTCGCATTTGGCGACTGGCGAGTGTTAATTTCGGACCCTGCTTGTACTTAAGTATGAAAATTACTGTAAAAATAGATGTACTCAAGTAATGTAATAAAAAGTATAAGTAAAAAGTAAAACAAAGCAAATGCAGTATGAATGACATTTTTTTAGATTTTGGCAAACTTTGAAAGTAAAATTCACTTGAAATAATATAAACAACAAAGTGCAGGAGAAATTTAGACCAAGTTTAGACAGAAAATACAACCTTTTTGTAAGCTTTCAGTTTTCCTTCTTCAAGTAAGGTCAGTGCTATGCACTTTAAAATTATACACAACCAAGTGTAGGCAAAGGGGGTGTATACTAAGAACATGGTTAAGTGATAAACCAGGTCTAGTTAACCTACAGGAAGTGGTAAACCTGCTAATAGATACACCTGCAGGTTATCATTTAGTTAAGAAAATTAGGACTCTCTGCTATTAGATGCTTTACCTATGCCACAAGTTTAACTTAACCTGCTTTACTACTGAACCAGCTTCTTATCCTGTTGGTGATGAACAAGCCCAGGCAAGTCCCGACTTTGTCACAGTAAATCAGTAGGTGGGGTCAAAACACTTGTGTGCGTGAGTCTCTCTCTCTCTCTTTTTGTAACGAGTAACTAAACCAAACATTGAAAATGTATTGGAGTAAAAGTATGCAATTAAGTTCAGAAATGTAGTAAAGTAAAAGTTATCAAAATAATGTATACTCGAGAAAAGTATAAAGTACTCCAAAATATACTTAAGTACAGTAGTGAAGTATTTTTACTTCGTTACTATACAACACTGGTCCATACAGCGCTCTTTCTGCACAAAAATAACGGTCACTTTCCGGTAAAAGTTCTCTTTATCTTCAGTTTTAAAACTCTCTCAGTGCAGATCACTGCCATGGAGGAAAGCCTTTTTTGATCAGTCCTGTTCCGGCTGTATGTTTAGAGCAGGGGTTAAAGTTCTCCGTCGATGCAACGGATTTCCGTCATTTGGAAAATGAGTACAAATTGTTCCGTCTACACTTTTTATTCAAGGTTTTAAACTGAAGCTGCTCTAAACCAATGAAACCTGGCAGAACCGGAACATTAGCCAATCAGAAAGAGAGTAGGGCGGGTATTTGCAAAGCGGACATCTGCCAATCTGAGTTTTATCGGTGCTCAATCATTCTAACTTTTGGAAGAGCGTCTCAAACTGGCCACAGATGCATGAATGAAAGGAGTGGTGGTCAAAGAATTTCTTTGGGTTTATGCAAACCAGCAAGTCAGGAAGTGGAGCAGATTGACTATCTGACAACAACTTCCATTGGTAAGCAGTCTGTCGCTGCTCCTGCAGTTAGTTAATTATTTCCACCTGTGGCCATGTCGCCTGTCAGCGTTTATTCACTGGCTTCCAGCAACTCAGCTGATAAACGCAGCGACCTACCAGGGACCTCCTCATGGTTCGTTGTTACGTTTTATTTAAAACTGGAAGAGTAAAGCGTTGGCTCAGGCTAATTTAGCATAACACGCTTTTTTTTTTTTTTTTTTTTTAGGAGGAAGGGTCTGAATGTGAAACAATGTCCCGCATTTGACTAGGTCCGCATTGAAAAAGGTAATAAAATAGAATAAATAATTTCTCCTGCGCTTTTCTGAACCAAAGAAGGCAGAGCTGCAGTCAGAGTGGCTATCAGTCAATAAACAGCGTTCATCTCATGAGCCGCTGCGCACCGGAACACTCTTAATAAAATGACAAGAATCTTGATTTTGATTATTAAGGAAAGTACATAAAAAAAATAAACTGCAGCTACAACATGGACTCAAGAGCGGGTTCTAACTGGGTGAGGCCAGAGAAAGACGATTCTCAAAGAGCTTTTATGACTCATTTTACTCCGACCCAAAAACACCAGACAGACAAGATTACCTTCAACAATATTTAACTTTACGAAATACATTAACATTTTGCTAATTAAAAATATTCACATTTAAAAGCAAGTTCTGTTTTTTTTCTGATAAACCTTGAGCAATTTTTATTAAACTTCTTAAAAATTTAACATCCCACCCTTCATGGATTTTCTATACAGGCTTTTCCCTACAGGTGTGACGTCAAGCCGTATCTGATGGGGAAACGTAGCTTGGCGTCACACAGGGTCGTGGGGGTTGTGGGCTACAGTCTCCAGTCACTGGGCTAAGATTTAACAGTTTTATTAAACTTCAAAAAAGCTAATTCCTTTTTATAAACTCATGAGTTGTGACAATTGTTAAGAAATAACAGGCAAAGCAGAGACTGATTATTGTAATGTGCGATCTGTGTTAATACTATGATGTCATACATTTTAGTTTATGTCCTGCATTGTCCAGGTTGCGGTTGACCTTGTATGTTTATAGGATTAATGTATACTGAATGTGACAGTGGTGGTAATGTTTAGGTGTGAAGATGATGATGTAATGATGCAAGCTGCTGTCTATTGTACAAGTTGTAGTTTATGGAGGTTTATGGAGGGAAGGGAGCTGAAACTGTGAAGTGGACTTTTGACCATTTTAGCAAATGTGTGAAGGAAGAACTTGATGCTGCAAATGTGAAAGTTAACCAGGTGATGTTATGGATGTGGAAAGTGAAGATTATGGAGAGGGCTGTCGAGGATGGCGCCAAGGCTCTGAAGCTGGAAGGTGGGACAGAGACAGGAATGGTCATTGCATATTGTAAAACTACCAGATTTGGTTAAAGTTGACTTTGCACAATAAGCAAGTGAGCAAACTAATGTGGCATTATTTCCACGGTCCCGGGAATATATGGGCTAACTCGAAAAAATTTTCAAACTGATTATTTTTGCTTTAACCCATGGTTTAGAGTCTTTTTAGTGCTTGTTTAGCATAACTCGCTAATAATACATCCATAACTTGCTGTGACTCTACAGTTTTTGGATCACAAGTGGTGCCCCTTCAGCGCCCCCTGCCTAGAGGGCAAGGAACTGCAGGCCTCACCTACAACCAGTTCTTTGCTGTATGATCGCCCAGGAGCACACGAAAACATGTTACCTGCACATGGTTTGATGACCAAAACACAATTCGTAATCCACATATATTAAATTGTGGAAAATCAGTTCATAACTGTTTGAACAATTGAATTTATGATCTAGAGACAGGAAGATGCATTCACAGAATGGAAGCCAGCGCAGTCAATATGGGATTGCGCAATCCCAGAGGAGGCCAAGCTCGCTACGGCCTCACCGGCTTCATTATCAAACGGCATCAAGGATTTACATGAAAAATGGCGAAAAGTCTGCGATTTTAAAGAGAATATGATCAAAATGAGAAAATTAGATTAAAAAAAGGACCTTTATTACAAATGACTGAGTGAATGACGATTTATATTTTATTATTATTATTATTATTATTATTATTATTATTATTATTATACATTTTCTTTTTTTCCATGACAAATGAGGGCTAGCTTCACTTGTCTCTCCTCACTGTTCAAATTCTCTGACACTATTCTTGCTCTGCTGCTTGAAAACATAGACCCCTTGTAATAAGGTCCAGTCTTTTGTTCAGTGGTGTGATGACTAGCACCTCCATTAACATTAATAAAACTTAAGAAATGTTGATGAACCCCAAGTCAGTAGGTAACAGGGTTAGGGTTAGTTATTCCTCCCTGCATTCGAATTACGAGGAGTCCATTCTCAGGCTCACACAGAGTACAGTCTGATCCCACTCATATCTATTCACAATGTGAATTGCTACCTTCTGGCAAACAGTATAGAGTGACCATTTGCAAACTTAATAGATATAAATATTCATCCATTACTACCTCTATAATGTCTAATATTGTGAAACATCTTTATGGATTAAAATTGCTGCTCCTCTTTTCCTAGAGTTATAGCAGGTGGAAAAAGCATAAGGAAACTCAGTTAAGATTGTTTATAGTTGTAGCTGATTTATGAATTTCTTGTAATAAGAGAACATCTACCTTTAATCTTTTAAGCTGGTTAAAAATGTTCAATCTTTTCCTCTCTGGGGCGGGCTCCATGCACATTCCATGTCACAAACCTTAGATTCACCATAGACGTGAGTGGGAAGCTGAAGTGGGAAAGTGTCATCTGCGTAGCAGTGAAAATGAATTTAAAATTTTCATACAGTATTGCAGAGAGGGAGGTACATAATGAAAAGTATGGGTCCCAGGATAGAGCCTTGGAAAATGTTATTGAAAAATTTAAATAAAGTCCTGAAGTTACCATCATTAGAACGATCCAAATCAGAAAATTACCTGGATTTTGTTTGAACAATTAGTTCTGGAGTCCAGGATAACCCTGGGGCAGTGACGTGCAGTCAGGGGAGGCAAGTGAGGCCAGGCCTCACTTGTCATCATGGAAAGAAAGAAAATATATAATAATGATAACATAATATAAATTGTGATTCACTCATTCAGTCATTTGTAATAAAAGTTCTTTTTTTGTCCAATTTCCTCATTCTTTATCATATTCTCTTTAAAATCGCAGACTTTTTGCTATTTTATATGTAAATCCTTGGTGGCGCTTGATAGCGAAGCTGGTGAGGCCGCAACGAGCTTGGTCTCCCCTGAGATTGCGCGGTCCCATGTTAACTGCACTGGCTTCCATTCTGTGAATGCATCTTCCTGTCTCTAGATCATAAATTCAATTGTTCAAATAATTATGAACTGATTTTACGCAATTTAATGTATGTGGATAGCTTATTGTGTTTTGGTCATCATACTGTGTGCAGGTAACATGTTTTTGTGCTGCTGGCCGATCATAAACGGCAAAGAACTGGTTGTAGGTGAGGCCGGCAGTTCCTTGGCCTCTAGGCAGGGGGCGCTCAAGGGGCACCGCTCATAATCCCAAAACTGTAGAGTGATTAATAAAGATAATGTTGGAAAAAAGAAATGTTACCTATAACAAAGCATGAAAATTTTGTTTTATTTTGTGTAAAGTTAAGGTGAACTGTGACTCTTCTAGTTCAAAGGCCAGTACTGGTAGCCCTTCGTATAACACAACGGCAATGAAGTAACTGTTTCAAAAACGTCGGTGACCCCTGATCTAGGTGATCCTGTGGAGGCACTTCACATTCATTGTCACATTCAGTTGTTCTTGCATCATTGGGGCTTGATAATGTTGAAGCCGTCATGCTTCCCCGGGTTCGTTAATTCGTGTGCAGGACTTTAAAATAATAACTCAGCCATGGACGCAGAATTCCATTTCACCTTTGCAAAAGGGGAGAGATGATACACCTGCCGACTGCGAGCAACAACTCTCGCTCTCTCTCCCGCTCAGGCTAGTTTTATTAAAGTTAAAACACAGATTACACAAGGTCACACAATGAATGACGCACACATCTTATTGCTATCTTACTCCCTAATAACTATCTTCTCGTTGTTTCCTCCAGCTGCATGTGAACCGGAGATTCTGTTCTTTCCCACTGCCTAGGACTGGCCTTGAAACTCTATCCTGATACTTTTGCTCGTACACAGCTCATTTAACCTTAATCTATTCACATTCTATTCTTCTAATAAACAGACAGGCCTCAAAGCAAATATATTGCACATTAAAAGCATGTTATACCTTCATAAATGTGTACTAAAAAATGAATCAAAGTTAATACATTCCACAATACCCAATCTCTGGGGGGGTTTATGTTAACGCCCCATATCTAGTTGTGAAAGCAGCTGCCTTTTGTGGATGTAGCAACACTGAGTTACCAGCTGTTTTGCTGTTAGTCTACACTCTGGGTATCGAAGCATCCATCTTTCCCACAGTCTTTTCATGAGCCCCGTTGACTAGGGTTACTGGAGTAGTAGCATTGCAGTTGTGCCTTATTGTCTTGTTGATTCCATTGCCTTTGTGTTCCAGTAGCCCATTTGTCATCAGTGTCCTGTTTCCTCAACACTTGATTCAGACCTTGTTGACCTTTAGGCTGACCACTCCGCTCCGTTTTTATATACAAAATGTATAAGGCATGAGCAAAGCTGCTGGTGATTCCACCCTGGATTACAAAGCGGGATGTAAGGCAATGTATAAAAATTCATGAATTATTTTATGAAGTGCATTGTAGTTTTAAACATGTTTAGTATCACAAGAACACAAACAAATATGCAAATTCTGTGATGTCATCTAGTGGCTTTCCCAAACCAGTACTGACCCACCACCAAACTGATCATGTTAAACAATTTTGCAGGTAGCATACATTTCACTGCAGGTTATTTTTCATGTCTCTCACATGAGCTCAGAGTGAAAAGAACAGGGTGCCAGGGCCCAACCTACCAATTCTAGTGTTCGCTGGCAAATGACAATTGATCTCCACGGTACTTGCCCATTAGCACAGGATCAGCTAGAGGATGTCTGGCCGTCAGGCAAACTTTATAAAGTCTATTTCTAATGGTTTGGTAAGATATATTTGACTTTCTAGGCTCTGGCAGTACTCATCCTGTTCTTCCTTGCACAAAGGAGCAGATTGTGGTCGTGCTGATGGACTAAAACCCTCCCACAACCCTGTCCAACTCTCCCTTGAGTAACTGTCTGTCTTTTGGAATCTTCCCTATGGTCTTGAAGCTTCACTAGGAGACACAGTGAACTATCTGGCAATGGCACATATTCGTGTGCCATCCTTGCCGAGTTGGATTACCTCTGCAATCTATGTAGGGTCCATTTGTCGCCTCATGCTACCTTGTTGTAACATGGACGTTTGTCAAATGTAAAATCACTTAAAAGCAGTCAAATGTGGAGAAAACATTTTTTTTTGGTCTCCTCTGGCAATCTCATTCCTGTTTTTGGTTTGGCCATATTGTTGCTCCTTTAGTGGAACTGTTGTTAATGTTAACACCAAAATAGCCATCACTGATTAGCAACTACTAGCTACTTAAGAGACCAGATCAATTTACCCGAAAATTAACTGATTTGATATTATACTTTGATAAAAAAGTTCCATTAATTTATTTGAGTGATGCAATTTGCTTTTATCTGTTCAGCCCTTTGGCATCTGTGTTTTATTGCTTTATAAAACAAGTTGTTTCATTGGATAAAAGTAAGATTGATTAGGAGCACACTTTTTTGCCTAAAGTAGTGTGGATTTTGTATAGATGCCAAATGTTTTTCATCAGTTGTTCAAAGCAAGTGTAGAAATCACTGTACAGATTGTGAAATGTAATGAGTCAAAGTTTCTTCCAGGATTAAAGTGCTTTATCTATGAATAAAGGCCAAATTTGATGGTTTGACAATGGGCCATCCAGGGATGTTTGAAATGAATTGGAAGACCAATTTTACTGGTTCCAGACATTATTGAATTCAAAACTGGAGTTAAGCTTGAAGGTTAATATGGGCTGACAATAAGGAAGTTTAGAGTAATAGATAACTGCAAGAGAGGTTAGGTTGACTTGCTGAATTTTCTCACTGTCCAACTGGTATCCACTGCCTTTTTCCCTCAGCCAGTTCAACTATGCTGTAATGTGAGCTGCCCATTGATACATAGTTATGTAGGGAAAAGCCCCCCGTAGAATGTGGTAGTTGTTTTATATTTTTACAGCCGTACCATTAATTCCAAATAAAGGTCAGAATGAGAATCCAGATTTAGGAAAATACACTGTCATGGAAATGGAAAAGCATTAAAATGAGTGTACTCACCAAATGTATTAATTTATTTGAATTACATTAATTGGTCCACCTAGGGAAGAGGTCTCCCATCTCTTGAGATCTTGAGTTGAATCCAGCAGGTCAAGCTGCAGCCAAACTGAAATGCTTTTAAACTCCTGTGGAGACTCTGCCTAGCAGACAGGGAGCTGACTTCTGACCCTATTAAATCACTATTAATTATAATGCTGAGCTGAGCCTGACCATCTGAAATGCCTCATGGTAAAACGACCACTCGGCATGATCAAAGACCAGCCATTATTAATTAAATAAACTGATCTAACAGCAACTCTAAGAGCCTCACATCAGAAAATCACGGAGAATAAATGTCACGTTCTTAAACGCAAACGGGCACACAGCATCAAGGTAAGAACCAACTAATCAGTCAATCAATCTATTTATAATGGTTTTACTTCAGACTATAGAGGCTAAGAAGAGCATTGCTATTACTATTATCACAGTAATATCACAGCATTTACTCACGTCAATCAGCTCTGCAGGCACATCCTGGCAGCTTAGCTTCAGCAGCCGCTTCAGTGAACACCAATGTGCATACTGACAATAAGGCACCGTATTTTCCCTCTTGGAATCAACTTATTTTTATTTTTTTTACTGGATCTTGCACCATTGATTCCATTATTTTGCTGGGGGATGCTAATAGCCATTAGCTTCTTCCTGATTCATCCCCTGCCACGCACACGCAGTATCATACTTCCTTTATTGTAATTAAACATAAACAGCTTTATTTGCTAACAAATTGAGCAAAAACAAACCGTAAAACAGCAAAATAACTAATACGCAAGCAGGATGTGATATTTATAAAAACTTTGTATGCAACCAGGGTGAGCTACTGACGTATAAATAAAAAATGTCCTAACGTGGCTTTAAACCTTTAGTTGTCTGAGACAGAAAAACTGATTAAATAAAATCATAGCAAGCCAGAAGTGAGGGCCACTCAGGAGTGCGCATCACCAGACAAAACTAATTCTGTTTATTTAGCTCAATAAATTGTTTCATGTTTTTATTAAAATGTTCACCATGCAATGTACAATTATATAGAAAAGGCAATTAGAAATTGGGCATAATTATTGACTATGACATCTCTTTGCACATGATTGCATACTTTTCATCCAGAGAAGCAGAGGTGCTATTTGGAGTGCCTATTCCATCACGGATGTGTTGTAAAACCACAGTTTATAAATGGGAACATCAGATGTTCAGACGACGTCTGATAAACATCAGAAGTGCACAAGACAAAAATAGAAATTTGGTGAAAAATAATTAACAGCCTTAAAGGTTTAAGACAAAATCTGTTTAAAATTCCATCAAAAGCCTTATAAAAGAAATAGAGCTGGTCCTCTGGAGTGATATTGTTGAAACATTCCATCTCTTCTCCAGAAGACATCTTCAGTCTGAAGAGTACAGGTACACTCAGCCTTAAGAGCAGTACCTTCACCTAGTGGAGCAACAAGTTTAACGGTGACAAACAAAAGGTTTCTCACATGCAAAAGAGGACCATCAGGCTTCCAACTGATCGTTAGTGCTTTGATGGCCGCTTATTCTTCCCAGAAGGCTGAGTCATGGTTTTAATAACAGCATTATAAGAGGGGGATAATTGGATCTGGAAGCTTCCGCCCCTGTTTATCGGGATGTTTCTCTTCACAAAAATGTCTCCTTTACTCAACTTTCAAACCAACGTTCCTCTCTATCCAGGAAGAGAACATCTTCATCCCTGAAAGAGTGACCGCTGGCCTGCAAATGAGTGTAAACCGCAGAATCCTAGCTTGATGTCACTCTTCTGTGCTGGGCCATCCTTTTGGTAGAAGTTTCTTGGGAAAGACATTTTAACACAGAAGAACACGTCCTTAGGACTTTCAGTTTTTTAGATTATTCTACCTGGATTATTGAAATCAATCTGGAAACTCCTAGCAAAAGCATGTTTCTCATTGGTGAGGGAACGTTCAGTCAACGCTGTGTGAACGTCATTCCTGACCGTTCAACATATGACTTTTGCTTGCTTGCTGGGTAGCTGCCATAAAGATATAAGAAATCTAAGGGGTTTGATTGGAAGGGTAAAATACAATTTTTCAGGCTACCTTTTCTGAACTCTTCCTTTTATAAAGGGTCCCAGTGTTAGAGGAACTGTTGTCTTATGGGGATCATACCCATATTTTCAAGGTCTGTCCAGCAATGTTGAAATATTGGGTGAGATATAAGAGTAAAGATCAAAAATATAAGCACAATGATCCTTTTGGTGTCCGCACTGGCAGCCTTTCAGGAATCAGAGCTATATACTTCATATTCCTAAATTGATTAAAAAATATATATAACTATGAACTACATCAAACAAAAAAGTTTATTTAAAAAGCTCCCACCTTTACACATTTAAATATCTGCAATAAAAAATTAACTGTTTTACCAGAATCCTAGTTCTGCCTTTTTTTCTAAGCTCCACCCACAGGTCTCACCAACTTATTAGAACAAAATTAACTTTGAAATGAGTGTAATGAAATGAGTTGTCTAAATTTTTACCATCTTGTATGTTGAATTTTTATTCCAAATAAATATAACCTTATATATAAAAATGTAATTAAGTCGAAATAGAAAATCAAGTTCTAATCTGTGGCTCCCATGTAGAACATGGCACACCTTCAAAGTGTCCGTAGAGTTTAGTTCTCTTCATTTCAGCTTCTGCTCTGTCCTACAGACATCAGCTAACAGGAAGCAGGTGGAAAGCATGGCCAAGAAAAAGCTGGACAACCTGATGAAAGAGTCTAAGATCCGAGACAGGGAGGACCCAGACAACTTTACCATCGCAGGCCTCCCACCGAGTGGAAAACCCCTTGATAAGAGTAACAACAAGGTAAACACCAAGGTCAGAACATGGGGAGCTACCTATTTTGTTCTAATTAGATTTTCCGTTATACTTTTATACATGATTTTTTTGGAGATGAATAAGTACTTTCTGGTTCTGTTATTAAGCTAACAAGTTTTGTTAGCAGAATGAGACTTGTGAAAACTAGACATCTGAGCCAAGATTTTTGAAAAGCATGTAAATACCATTGAATATTTTCAAATCCCAACCTGTAGCTCAGAGCAATAACAGCCCTTCTGCTCTTTAATTTTGTCATTTTTGTTCACTTTGAATATATCCAATAAATATCCCTGTATTCAATATTCATATTCTACATTTCACAAACAGGTCTTAATGAAAGCATGAATGCTTAATTTTAGCATCAGGAGACAAGTCTCTAAATGTTTTAGATTTGATATTAAATAACTGTTTGTTTCTGAATGTTTTTGCCAAAGAGATTGAAACCACTTTAAAAGATCAATGAAGTGAAAATAGTCACTTTTGACCTCAGACTATCACAACGATGTGGCAAATGGAAAATCAGATGCTTCTTTCAGGTTTGACTACAAGACACATCAATGAGTGACTTTTACAAAAAAAAACTATGTAAATATTACTGTTGTATGACATTTCTGGATTTCTGTCTGGGATGCTATGATCTGAACTGAGCCATGGGTTGTGTGAACAGTTTAAACCATTATATCTGTAGTGCTATCATCCTATTTGAAATACTTTATAGAAAATAAGTTTCTCTGTTTGAAGGGTAAAAGTGATGAAGGGACAGACACAGCAGATGAGGCCAATGTCAGCAGCACTAAGCGCACCAGCCGCTCCTTCATTGGGAGCTTCTCTAAACGCAAGGTTGGCCCTGTTGTTTTACCTTCCAAACTTTGCTTTCTACAAAATATTTATTCAGTCTATAAATGAAAGCTAAAGGTCTGTCATTGGTGTCGATGTTCTAACACATAATTTCCCTGCAAACGCTTAACGCCGAAATACACCAAACCCTACGATCCATCCGATACCGCTGAAAACTGTGTCATAGCAGTTGGATCTGGTCGAAGTGAATGAGGTTGGTCAGACCGGCTTGCAGTTCTCTGCAGCTGTACTGCGTAGCTCCGACCAATGTATACCTCCTGCTCTATTTTGGTCAGACCCATCCAGCATTATGACAGGAAATCCATGAGCCAGACAGGAAGAGAGACACTTTGGCAAAGAAAAACACATCCACTTGGGGAAAATACAAAATAAAATCTCCAAACCGCAAGATATATAGTATGCAATTTCCCGCCAGGTTCGTCCCCATAGAGGTCCGTCCCGGATAATTAAACAGCAGTCTTCTTCGAGCTTGTTTGAGCAGCAACTACAGATTTACGTTTGCCTCCCGGCTTGTTTATGCTGGCAGAATTTCTGGTCTGTACTCCCACGGGAATACTTGATCTCTTGAGTGGTCCGTACAGGGAGCCTCTACGCAGCAAGTGAGTGAGAGGAAAAAAAATCTGAGTGTCTGATTAGACGGATTGGATGGTTTGGTGTGTTTCAGCCTTTAGGCTTCAGTTTCATATGGAAATCAAACTTTTTTTTTTTTTGGACTGAATTCAATTTGTTTGCGCTAATTAGGTGTCCTCAGAAAAATAACACTTGCCTGTCGCGTAACCTGCTAAATCATTTTACAGAAAAAGTTGTCAAAGTTAAAGAAGACATCAAGCTGTGAAGATACAGACACGGACCAGGAGAGCACAAGTAGCGCTTCCCGAGCCCCAGTCCAAAATAAGTATGTGTCACAGAAACGAACACCTTTACTACAGTAAAGTAACCCTTGGGGATAGTCTAACAGTAAACATTCTTACATCAGATTTGTAGCTAATGAGTTTTTCCCGGCTCTGGTTGCCTGGTGTTATTCTGAAGAGTCAACAACTCACTGCTGTTTGTAATGAAACAGCTTTGCACACAAGAATTACCCATAATTGGCCAGATTCTATTGATGCCAACCCTGATACTTTGACATTTGGAGATGTGGTTGCTTAGAATTTTTGAAAACTGTGTCCTGCTTACCTCTTCTTGTCATTGTGTAAATTACATTATTGATTGATCGCTTTTCTTTTTAATGTAATTTTTCTATAGATTCAACTTGTTTTAATCCTTTTATTGGCCCCACAGAAAGAAGAAGACGATGAAGCTTTCTAGAGCTCTGTCTGATCTGGTGAAGTACACTCGCTCTGTGGGTCTATATGATATTGAGGCCCAAGGTGAGTGTTTTTTGTCAAATCATCCAACTGATACAGTCTGTTTAAAAGCAACTAGCACAGATGATTTGAAAGTGGATCTGTTTGGCTTTTAAATTATCTTTTGTTTTTTTTAACCAGGGTTATACAAAGTAGTCCAAAGTATTAAGTATCACAACTTCTAAAACTAAAAATAGTTTGAAGAATTGAGGAAAATTTGAGTCAAACTGACAGCTTTTCAATTTTTCATGGATTCACTAGACTGAAATCTTCAACCGCTGTCTGTTGTAGGCAAGATACTGACTACTCAAAATTACTCCACTCTGCTATATTGAAATTAATTACAGCCCATGCCTTTTAAACTAAGAAACCCATGTGATTTGGACTGTACTCTGTAAATATGCTCTGTAAACACACAGCAGTGTTTGTTTTGTGTGGCAGCTAACTGCGGCTGGCAGGTGTCATCTCTCAGTGAGACTAAAGCCCATCAGCTGATGCAGCAGAAAGTGACATCCTTCATCCAGTTCAACCAGCGGCAGCTTTCCCGTATCTATCCTTCGTCTTACCGTGTGGACTCTTCTAATTTCAACCCTCAGCCTTTCTGGAACACTGGCTGCCAGCTCGGTAGGAGTCTAGCCTATCTAATTTGGATCCAAATTAACTTTCTATTTACAGTTTCAGACTTTCAGGTTTGCTTTATGCTGCTTTCAAAGCCACTAAAACATAATATTGTTATTCTTCCACTGAAACTGCCTGATGTCCTATTTTACCATCCATTATTTTTTTTATTTCAGTTGCACTCAACTACCAGTCAGAGGGCAGGGTCCTTCAGCTCAACAGGGCTAAATTCTACAGCAATGGCAATTGTGGCTACATCCTCAAACCCACCTGCATGTGTGAAGGTTTGTTCAGGAAATTTTCCTGTAAGCAGTTTACTCTTAACATGCATGTGAGCTTTTCTGTAATGTTTTCACTTCTTAACATTCAGTGTATCAGTGCTCTTATGTGGGAGCATTAGAGCAAATATTTTCTATGCACCTTAGGTACTTTGAACCCAAACCTGGAAGATCCCCTGCCAGGTCGAATGAAGAAGCAGCTGGTATTAAAGATAATCAGTGGACAACAGCTGCCCAAACCCAAAGATTCTATGCTGGGAGACAGAGGAGAGGTGGGAAAAATCAATTTATTTAAAACATACACTTGGTTTACTGCTCTGTAGCGGTGCACACCAAATACCTTTTGAGCTGCTCCAAGAGCATCAAGAGGTCCTGTGACGCATTTCAACGATCGGGAGCTGTGCGTCTTGAGTTTTCAAGTGTCACACTAGAGGTGGACAATCTGAACTTTTGGAGCTGAACGCAGAGCGTCAACCGATTAGAAAGACCCCTCTGTATGATGACGTGCCGGATTTCCCAGCAGCATAGAAAGACCATGATAAAGCGGTGAAGTCGACAAAGAAGAACAAACTCATTTCTGTTTGCGCCCCTCCTATTACCTATGATCAGTCGAGCTATCACTACAGAGACAGTTAAGGACTTGATCTGCAGGAGGAATAGTGAGGATCTAGGACAAGTTATCAAAACTTAGCGTTGTAAATATTTCCATGCATTTGAAGAAAAGAACAGCAAAGCTACTCCCAATGTACGTCAAACCAGTCTGTCCACACTTTGCTCAGAGCATCCAAGTAGAGGCGTTGGGTGCCTTTTTGGTGTGAACGTTCCATAAGTGTACAGTATTTGCTGTGTTCTGTGTATATAGACACAAATTACCATCATTACCCTTGAAAACTAAAAAAAAAAAAAACATACTCATCATTGTAATATTGAGCACCTGCAGTGTTGTTAGCTCAATTTAACTCTTGTGCAGCAAATGGATTCAGTCCTGCTCAACAGTAAATGTCACTGTCGGGGCAGAATGCTGACATGTTAAAGCAAACAGGAGAAATGAGGGTCTATAAAAAGAAGCATTTCCTGTTATAATAATTAACCTGTTATTTAGTTTTGATCATACTGTTTGCATATATAAAACTTTTTTCTTTTCTCCTTAATGCTATGTGACATCATTCTGTCAGATTATTGATCCCTTTGTGGAGGTGGAGATCATTGGCCTCCCCGTGGATTGCTGCAAAGAGCAGACCAGAGTGGTGGATGATAATGGTGAGTTGGAAACCATAAGGCCTTGCTGTTTGCTAATTGACTAGTAGTTGGCCAACTGATCATTATAGCATGCTGTCACTCAGTATGTTCCAATTGTAATGTTAGCAATGTTTCCTAAATCTCCTGTTAGTTGGTGTGTCTGGATACAGATTAGCTGTGATTTATTTGTGAATTTACCAGTTAACCTGTTCTTCTGCTGAATGTGACTCTCCTTGTGTTGGAACTGGATGTTTGGCTCCTGATGTAAAACTCTCTCTGCTTGAAGAAATGTGCAAATGCAGTGCCTCAGGCTCTCTCTCTCACACCCAGACCATGAATCAATGATGAGCTCACTTTGTCTCACAGATCCGTTTTCCCTTCTTTCCATGTGTCTGCACAACCTCCATTTATTTGTCAAACTTTTGAAAAACTACTCATCCTGCCTCCCATCTCTTCCTTTGGTCACCCACCACACACTCACTCCTACCCTCCCTCCTTCACCCGGTCTGTGCCCTCACTTGGCTCGCAATTCTAGGCTTCAATCCGATGTGGGAGGAGACTCTGGTCTTCACGGTTCACATGCCAGAGCTGGCCCTTGTGCGCTTCCTTGTGTGGGATCATGACCCCATAGGCCAAGACTTCATCGGGCAGCGCACGATTGCCTTCCACAGCATGATGCCAGGTAAGAATCTGTGATGCTCCTCATTTTAGATGGAACTGAAACCGGCTTGTGTGTATACTCTGAAAGTCATGTTTCTAATGCTTTCCTCTGACATCATCTAACTCAGACACTTTTCAGTGAAAATGAAAACGGAAAAGAATATTTGTTTGTCTGCAATAAAGCATTTTCCTGTTGACATTATTTTGTACTCTGAAGTTTAGATTATTCTGTCTCTAAAGACATGAATAAAAAGTATTTGAGTTCTTGGAAGAATGTTAAAACTGTTTTGTCAACTTATTTTTAAAAGGGAATGTTGGGCGCGCATGTGGCGCAGCCCAACCCATATACAGAGGCCTTAGTCCTCGACGCGGTCGACCCGGGTTCGAATCCGACCCGCGGTCCTTTGCCGAATGTCTCTCCCCCTCTTCTACCCCCCTTCCTGTCAGCCTACTTTCGGAAAAAGCGAGCCACTGGAGCTGCAAAAAATCCCCCCCCCCCCCCCCCCCCCCCCCCCCCCAAAAAAAGGGAATGTTAAACACAAACAGCAAATCCAAAAGAATTTTCCTTCCAAAATGCTTCTGAAAAATGTGTCCTGCATAATTGTTTTCCCTGAGTAGCTCATACAGACTTTCAATCTGGCTCACAGAGCAGCTACATCATGACATAAATGTAAAACTGATATGTGGGGTCATTGTTGGAAAATGTAGCTGAAGTAAACCTGCACTGCCCAGCCTCCCTATTCTTCCTCTGGCCATTCATAAAGCACAAGTCAACCCAGCGATAATCTTCATGTACAAGCTTTCAAATATCAAGCCAGCATTGCAGAACTTAATTACACATGCAGAATTAAGCAGAGTTTATATTGAAGTATCCAAAACCTCCTAAAATGTTAGACACAAATACTGGTGTGTGACACCTTTTAGTTTCTAGCATAACTTATACTGAAGAAAGAGCACTTAGCTGTAGTCCAGTGATCTGTCTTGGAGCATTTCAGCCATCTCATCCATCGTGTGTAAAGGGCCAGAAATGTTAGGCATCAAGAACACACCAAACAGAGGAGGTCTCTTTGTTTGGCCATGAATCCTCATCCAGCCTGCTTCATAAAACGCTCCTAATCACTGCATCACACACTCAAGTCCTAAAGCTACTTTGCCCTTATGCAACTCAGCTGACTCAAGGCTGAGACTCCCTCGCAGGCCAAACAAAGGCAGAGAAAAGGCATTAGAGTCTTAGCAAATGTTTTGTGAAAGGGACTTGTGATACATAACATAAGTTCTGGTCCATCTGTAATGATGATGCTTTTTCTGGGATTTTTTGTGTACAGGTTATCGGCATGTTTACCTGGAAGGTATGGAAGAGGCTTCCATTTTTGTTCACATTGCTGTGAATGACATCACTGGTAAGGTGGGTATTTCCTGAGGAAACTGACTAAAATTTGCTTTTTAAATATGTTTGATCTCTTCAAAGTTTTTGAAGTGATTCTTTAGGAGCTGTTATCATTGATTGATGCCTAAGGAAATTTTATGTGGAACTCTGGGTAGCATTCTGTAAGCAATCCGGTCTATCATTCTGTGTCTATTGCAGATTGATTAGAATTAAGGGAAATCCTGTGCCAAATGTTGTTGCCTAATAGTTTGTTACAAAAATGTTTTCTATTAATGTGGCAGATTCAGTTTTAAGACCAATCTGCAGAATAAACAGCTGCATTTTTGATTAATGGCAAAGAACTTTGCATCTACTGTCCCATTAGCCTTTTAAGTTCAAGAAACCTTTCAGATGGGTGGTGAGATGCTCCAGAAGACAAAAGTATCCTTTTGCCTTTTATTCAAGACCGTAGGATTACATTTATTAAAATGAATGACTTTAAAGCAGAACTTAGTAAACTGGAGAAAAGTAACAGTTTGTTAAAATGCTTTGGGAAACATTGCTTGTTTCAACTAACGGTAGAACATTTGAGATTTGCAAGTTCCCAAATTTACAAGAGAGAGAGAGAGGGAAGGAGAGATAGATTTTATTAGTAGTTAAACTGTTTCATTGTCATGTTTGTCTCGATGCTCTCAGCTGTCTCCAACCATGCTTTGAATTACTTGTCAACGTTTGTTCTTCATAATGTCTTCACTTTGAACTTCCTTTTCTCTGCTATTTTTGTCTGCTTCCTGTTGTGACTTCTGTCTAGGTCCACACATCTTTTTTCCATTTTTATCCTCTCTCAGATTTCACTCTTTTCCTGTCTGTTTGTGATTTCAGTGAAACCGTCTCTTACCAAAAACTAATGGCAGGAAGGTTTTAGGAGCCTTGAAGCTGCAGTTAAAACTCAGGTGTAGTGAGCTCCAGTTGGCATCTTGCATGAACCACAATCTCCACCACCCAACACACTTGTCAACCAACTCCTAACATAAGAAACTCAGTAAATCTATGTGGCTGTCTTGACTTTTAGGCCTCACCTACACTACTCATATTTGTTTGTTTTTTTGTTTTAGAAAAATCATCAAGGTAAAAATTTGAAGTTTATGACTAACTATGATCTCGGCCAGACCAATAGATTGTAAAGATGGCATGTCAAAATTACCCTTTTGAGTGTTCAACCTTCTTAGCATGTACTCTAAATGTCTATGCTCAATAAAAGTCTCTTTACTTTGTAGAGATTTGTCCCCATATTGCCACCAATAAATTTAAAGTTTAATCTGTTTAGTAATTATTCAGATAATGTGTAAATGCCTTCAAAGCCCTCACCACTGCCTCACAAACACACCTGCGAGTTGCAGTATAACAAACTGTTCACTAAAATGAAATTACCATTCTATGAAATGCACACTTTTAATGCAGGCTTATCTGAGTGGGCAGAATATTGATATAACCAATAACTTACATGTTCATCCTGAATAGGGCTAATCTTATTCCAGCAGATTATTTGATTAAAAAGATATGATTATGGTCGACATTAAATTTTTTTTGAACTTTGAAAACCTTTGCATTCTCTATTTTGTCCTGGAAATCAGATGCAACAGTTGCTCACTTCTTATGTCAGGTTATATGAAAATGGCTGTTAATCTTTGAACCAAACCTAAACTCAGAGCTTTAACTGCCAAATGACAAGTGGTGACAAAACGGCACAAAATATAGCTTCACACACCAACGCATATACTGTATCTTTCTCCTTTTGTTTTGCCAGTTGTAAAAAGGAATGTTCTGACCAGTGACGCCAGTTGAGATTACCCGGCCTTGTTGGAGTCTCTGGATGATGGAAATTCATTGCTGCTCCTGGAGGACTTAAATGCCCTTGTAGGCAGTGATGCATTACCTGGAGGGGTGTGATTGGGAGGAATGGACTCCCTGATCATCTGAACCCAAGTGGTGATTTGTTGTTGGACATTTGTGCAAGGCATGGAATATCCATGTCCTTGGTACCAGGCCACCTTGGATTAGGGTTAGGTTGATTGATTTTTTTGCAATTGTATCATAATGCACGTGACATTGTCTTGTACGCTCCGGTCAAGAGTGGGGCAGAGATATCAGCCGATCACCTGGTAGTGAGTTAGATCATGTGGCAAGGAAGGCTGTCGGACAGATTTGCTAAACCCAAAAACGTGGTGAGGGTGAACTGGGATGTCTAGCCGAGGAACCTGAGTAATTTTCAATTTACACCCACAGGAGAATTTCTTTCATGTCTCAAGGGAGGTTGTGTACATGGAATTGGAAGGAACCATGTTCAGGACCTGCAATTCATTGCTACCAACTATGAGCGGCATTTCTAGCAGTGTTTGACAACCACTTTCACTAAACAATGGGAACTGTGATACTCACAAAATCAAAGTTGTGTACTGACAGCATATGTTTTCTAACATGGTTGCTCTCTTACATTTAGGCTACTGCGCTTTATTTAAAATTTTGAAACACAATATCATATATCCTTTGATATGCCTTGTGTCTCCACATAACTAATCATGGTGGGCCGCCACCAATCCAGTCCTAAACATGGGGATGGGAGAGATTCAGAGAGACTTTCGGTAATTGTCAAGGAAGTTGCATTGCATTGTCATGCAAGCTGTACAGTTTAGTTTAGTTAGTACAGTTTATTTAGGGTTTTCTGGGGGACAGGGAGAGAAGGGAGTTTAAATTGTAAAGTCGAGAGGTGAGTGGACTGGGAACCAGTTTGGCAAAAGTGTGAAGGAGGAACTTGCTTAATGTTGCAAAGATGAAGTAAGTTAACCAGGTGATGTTATGGATATGGAAAGTGAAGGAGAGGAGGGAAAGGGCTGTCCAGGATGACGCCAAGGCTCTGAAGCTGAAAGGTGGGAGAGATACAGGAATTATCAATGCACATTTTAAAACTGCCAGTTTTAAAATCTGCACAATAAGCAAGTGTGGTACTTAATGTGGCATGACGTCCACAGTCCCATGAAAATTTATCATTTTTGCTTTAACCCTTGGTCTAAGTCCATGGCCTCGACCGCAAAAAGATGAATTGGCCCCTCTGGGTCAGGGGTCAATCTCCACCTCAAGCAGTGGAGTTTCAGTATCTTCAGTATCCGAGATCCGGAAAAAAGACCCCAGGGAAAACCCAGAACTAGCTGGAGGTACTATATACAGTATCTTGTCTGGCCTGAGAACACCTTGGAGTTCCCCAGAATGAGCTTTAGGCCATTGCCAAGGAGAGGGACGTCTGGGTTTCTATCCTGGACCTCTTGCCCCATGAACTGGTCTTGGCTAAGTAGAAGATGATGGATGAATATAGAAATTCATATTTTATGGAAATTCATATCCTGAACTAAACATTAAAAAAAAATCCTGAACATCTATTATAGATGAAGTTGTATTTGTGCTTGTAAATAAGTTATCCTGATTTTAGTTCATTCCTTTAGGTCTCACTAAAGACTTGACTGGAAGCCTACACCACTTTAACATACTGATCATAACAAGACTCAACATTCGTGAAGCTACCTCAGTAAGGGAATATTTAGTGTTTGACAGTGTAATGTAGAGCCTTCTTCTAGCAAAATAAGAAAAATAAACATTTTCATAGACAAAATTAAATGAAATAAAAACATTACATTTTAATCAACTATCCACTTAATCTCTTGTTTTGATTTTATACCCCAATGCTAGTCTTCGATTAAACATGATTCATCACAATAGCCAAATGTTCGGATCTACTTTTACCATCTTCTTGGACATCTCTTAATTCTATTAAACGCAAGTTATGTATAGTGGTGTGAAAAAGCATTCTCCTTCGCACAGATTTCTTCTAGTTTTGCTTTTTTGTTGCAAATACTTCAAATCATTTAGACTGTACAGACCTGAGTCAATACAAAATGCAGGTTTTAAATGAACTTAAATTTTACTTGGCACGTCTGTAGAATTAAGAAATTTCCTAAACCTGTCTTGCAACGCAAAGTTGGCTAAAAGATCTGGGGGAAAGAAAAAAATCAATGCCTCATTATAAATAGGTTAAACTGTCATTGACAAAAGGGTTTTCAAGGCTAAGGCTCTGTAACTCCAGTGAACCACTGATAGCCATTATCCATAAATGAAGAAAACATGGAACAATGGTGGCCATTCTCAGGAGTGGCCAACAAAGAGCACCCTGTAAAAGAGCCCAGAACACCTAAAGCACTGCAGCAAATCACTTTCCTTAGCTATAATTAGTTAACCTGACAACAGCCAGATGCATGTCTCGCTCCGCCTAGCTCCACTCACATACATCTGGGACATCGCCCATTGAAAGTGATTTCCCAACCAAATTCATGGTCTGGCCAATCAGGACGCAGGGCGGGTGTTTCCTGGATGTGACGTAGCGGAGAAGCGACCGTGAGATTCCAACAACAATGGCGGCTCGCATTGAGGAAGCAAGCGTTAGCATTGATGCTGCTATTTCTTCTGTGTTGTCCAATCTACCTAATATTGTTTCATTAAAAGAACATCAGAGAACGGCTCTGAAGGCTTTTGTTGGTGGAAACGATGTTTTCGCCCTTCTCCCGACCGGATTTGGCGAGCGGTTAGCCGCTAACCGTTAGCGGTTAGCACGAACCATATTAGGAGGCCTTTAGTCCTTAACGCGGTCCGCCCGGGATCGACGCCGACCCGCGGCGCTTTGCCGCCTGTCTCCCCCCCTCTTCCTGTCAGCTCACTGTCAATAAAACGCGTGCCACTAGAGCCGCGTCGCTCTCATCAGCGTCACGGGTTAGCTTCGGTGTGAGTGGTTGAAATAGCACGTCGATAAAGATGACCTGGCGCGGATTCAGGCGGGGGCGCAGGAGACCAAAAGTATTTTTTTAAAGAGCCCGAAATTTTAAACATCCTTCATAGAATTAAGATTAATAGCCAGTACCTGTAATTTAGAACGCACTGTGACGCCGGCGCTGCATAAATTGTCGTCGTAATCACGATACTGGGGGCGGCATTTAGTGCCCAAATATGGGCAGTAATGACGGCCTGATGTGATATCCTGTGTTGTTTCTTAGCAGAGAGGCACTGCTCTCACACAGCTGCGATAAACAACAATTATTTCGGATTTCCAGAGGACTTCACCATTGAAATTTTCTAGAGCTATTGTTGAAGCAACAATGCCCACGTGCATGGCAGTTTGATTTGCAATACATCGGGTAAAAGTGGAAAAACATCACAAAAATAAGGAGACGGCTGCCGCAGCAGACAGATTCAACTCACATCGTTCCTTTTTGGTCTCCTTGCCTCAAACTGGTATGGCTGGATTTTGTCAAATCAGGTTGCTGTCAAGAAAGTCTTCTATATATTCCAAATCGCTCTCAGATGATGATGATAAATCCATGGAAATCCATCACTATCCCTAATTAATCCATCACTCTCTGCCGCACCGGTCGTGGCCATCTTGGATAACAGCGCTCAGTGACGAGCCTTTTCTTCTTCTACTACTATTTCTTCTTCTTCTCTTTTTTTAATAGTGGTTGGCAAACAACTTTTAGGTGCATTACCGCCACCTTCCAAATTGGAGTATGGATCAACCTTAATCTTATATTCTCCCCACAGAAAAAAAGTATGATGATCGTTAGAAAATGTTGATAATAAGAAAACATTGAGTTCTCACAAGTTGTGTAAAATTGTAAAGTAATCCTATTTCAGGAAAACTTTTTCAAATAACGGGAAAGTTATGAAAATTAAATTTTTGTTGCAGTTTTTGAAAAGTATTGAAAAAGAGTGTAAAGTAAAAAAAAATAGTGGACATTGACACGCATACAATAGTTATTGTGTAGTGTATTGTCTGATCTAAACCTTTTAGTGCCACATGAGTTTTATTGTTAAAACTAAGAATGGTCTCCTTTATGAAAACATACTAGGCTTAAAACTATTGCCAAGCAACTTGCATATGATGAACGATGAGTGAGAAAGATCTTTACATCATATAAAGATGATCTACCATCAGGATCAACATTCAGGCAGGAAGTGAAGTTGTGGCACACAAAGTGGTCATCAGTGGAAAAACCCAGCTCTCTCCCTGAAATTCTAAGGATAACAAATATGAAGTGCTACCCAAACATTTCTATGATTCGTCACCTTCTGTCAGTTATACCTGTCACGAGTGCTTCTGTGGAACGTGCTAACTCAGGCCTTTAAGCAGTGAAAACTTTGCTGAGGTCAACAATGGGACAGGAAAGGTTTGCGGCTTTGCTACTTATGTATGTCCACAAGGACATTCATTTAGACATCAACAAAATCATAGACATATTTGCCTAGAAGCATCCTAGAGGGTTGACATTCATAAACCCATTGTCATTGTCATCATAAAGTTGAAGGTGTTGTAGAAGAGAACATTATTCTTTGTCAAGTCTTACAGTTCTATTATAGGCTTATGGTTTAACTTCACCATACATGTTCATTGGTTTAACTTACTTTAAAAAAAAAAAATTCACAACATGGTTTATCTTGTTAAAATATGTTTAAAAATCCTTTATCACTTGAACTATACCAAACTATTCTTAAGTCCTTGGGTCTTTCTAAGTATTTTTTTTTCTTAATATAGTTTATATGGTTAAAATATATTGTTAAAATACATGTATATTTTGAAAACTCTGTCACTTGAACCATACCAAACTGTTCTTTAGTCCTTGGGTCTTTTTATTTTATTTTCTGTATAAATATCATTTCTGGAAATAAAGAAAATCTTTGTTTGATTAATTGTTAAGGATAATTTTTTCTTCAAACTACTTTTTAACCTTGTGCTTGCTGTAAAAAGCATGAGATTTTGACTTAAAAACCCATTTTCAATTACAATAAGGTAATCATGCTAATTCCACTTATGTTCATCCATTAAAATTATTATCAATTAAAAAGCCCTTAGATGAATAATTAGGGTAGTGTGAAAGAGTAAAGATGACATTCTTTGGTCATTTAGCCTCACATTGTCTTGACCCCATGACCCTTAGGTGCGCACCCCCCTTTGAAAAATCCTGGATCCGCCCCTGATGACAGACAAGTGGCTTATCCAATCATATGCAAGAATTTTTGATAAGCCCCAGCCTTCAATAAAGGCAATTCCTATGGCGGTGTCCCAGATGTATGTGAGTGGAGCTAGGCGGAGCGAGACATGCATCTGGCTGTTGTTAGGTTAATAATCAGTTTCATCATCACTGAAAAATATTATGCAAAGATGCCATTCATGGGAGAGTTTCAAGGCCAAATCTCTGCTGACCAAAAGGAAAACAGATGCCTGTCTTTCATTTTCTAAAAACAGGAACATCCTGATGATCGCCAAGACTTTTAAAGACAAAGGGGTACTTTTGGAAGGGGAGCTTCCTGTTACATCATGAATAAAACAAACACTGCACTTTAGAAAAATGTCTGCAGTTGAACTGGATGGGTTGCAGTGTGATGGTCTTTTGCTCCTTCAAGACCTGGGTGACTTGCTGACATTAACAGAACATTGAATTCCACTATCTACCAAAGAATCCTGCAGAAGAATGTCTGGTCAGTAAGTTTGACTTAAAGTAGTGGTAGACTTGTGTTTGGTAGGACAAGGATCCAAAGCATAACAGCAAATACTCCCTTGATTGACTAAATAATTAAACAAATGCAAATGTATAAATAAATGCAATAAAAGGTCAAGAGGCCAAAAATGTATCCACAATGATATAAAATACTTAGTGATAGTTATCGTAAACTCTTGAAATAATTTGATAACTAGGTTTTATATTTCCTCAAGGTATGTTTGTGATATTGAAATTTGTTTATTGTCAAACATTTGTGTGTAGGGAAAACAGCAGAAATGGAAGAAATCTGTCAAACGTACTGTGGGTGCTTTTCCATGCCAACCTTCACTTAAAAAACAAACAAAAAAATAACTTTTTGAATAACACTGTTAGAGAGCTGGACCTATGCATTGAAAATAAAAGGCAAATATTATTCTCTATTAAAAATTTTTTTTTAGAGTAAAATTTTCCCCATCTATGTTGTGCTGAAAAACTATTAGCCTGTGCTTAGCTCCAACTCTTGCATATCTCCAGCAGCCCCCCCCCCCCCCCCCACACACACACACACACACCATTTTCATACCACCATCTTGAAATTTCATTCCTCAATTCATATTAGTTTGATAATCTTTGAACCTGTCTCTCTTCCCTGTGCTGGAAAGGCGCCTTCTGACTCCTGATCCTACAAAATTGTCTGTTTTGATGTGTGCACTCTGCTTAGTATTTACAATGAGTTTCACAAGTATTACTATCATTGTCTAATTATCGTAAAATCAGGGGGGTTTTCTATACAGCTTGTGACTTTTGCCCTTCAAAGTGTAACATCTAAAAGCATTTCCTAGATATCAAACAACCATTCTTGGACCAGGAAAATGCAAGCTCGAGAGTTAATTCAGATTTGACTTGAAAGTCATTGAGAGTTAATCTGGCCAGCCAGATTGCGAGTGTGTAACACTAAACATTCTGCACATTATCAATCTGGGACTGCTTTCATTGAAACCATTCGAGAAAAGGAGGACCATTCAGCAGAACCTTGAGCTGATTGGCCGAAGCAACACCTACTGCCAGCCTACCAAAGGTTGGTTTTAGCCAATCACGGTATCAAATAAATGTAATGTACGTTGTTCTTGCTGTTCTTTTTTAAAGATGAAATTGTGGATATTGACAAAACAGATGTGCTAGCAGCAGCTGCACGTGCATCCTCCTGCACTGCCAGGTTTATCTTCAGTTGTGGGCTTGGCAGCTCTTGCTTTTATTATAGCTGGTATGTGTTGCCTTAAACAATATTATTGTAATATTGTTTGTCCCGAACAGTTTTTGGTTCAGTTCTAAACAGTTAAGGCAGGGCAAGATGGATTCTCGTGTGTTTGTGAACAAACAAATACTGCATTAATTCCGCCTGCAGGCAAGGTTAAGAGTCACAATGTGCACAAATTGCACAAACGTAAATATCAACTTCTGCCATGGGATTTACTTGCAGAGCTAAACCTTTTCCACACAAATGTGTAGGTTTTCAGATGTTAAAGACATTGAATCCAGGAGGAATTCAACCCTAGTCTGCATGTTTTACCATCAAACACCAATGCTAAATAGTAATATACAGTACTGTGGGAATGTTTTTCTTTCTCTCATTTCTTTCCATTATAATCCAAGCAGTCTGATTATTTATTTTTTTCATGGAGTCACTATAATTGATCGTTTTTATTAGTTCTCCAGGCTTTCTGACAAGTTTTCAAGTTTTTTACTTATCTACTCCTTGCAATTTACTATGGCAGCTAATTGTGACCTGTGTGTTATACTAGAAAACTAAAAAAAAGTCCTGATCTGAGAGTAGGACTTTTGAACAAGCCTGAGGCTTTGTTCAATGGGGGGTGTTGTGTGCAGCAAGTAAAACTGTTAGCCACAAGGGGGAGTAAGGAGCAGAAGTAAGATGACCAGTTTACAAACCTATGAATTTTATACCGGTAAAGGAGCAATAAGCGAAATTTCATTATTGTAAATGGAACTAAAAAAATTTTTTTTGAACTAAAGGTATCTTTTTAGATGGACTATGGTTAAGTGTCAGACTGTGTTGTTCTCCAATATCTTGCTTACATTGCCCGGGTGGGCCCGGCCATCCGTGCGCATATGAGCATGCGTGTGCACGTGAACAGCTGCCCCCTACCAGCCATAAAATGCCACCACCGGCATAAATTGGCGGAGAGCATGCCCACTGGATCAAACTGTTCTTTTGCTAAGAGCATTATAAAGTTGTTGCTTATGTTTTTACTTGACATGTTCCTCTGAAAGGTGATACTGTTTTGCTGTGTAGTTATCCTTTGCAAATAGGGTAGTTCACGCGTGACGTCAGTGCTACATCCGGGTCCCGCGGGTAGGCAAAAAACAGTACTGTTCTCGTCTACTACATGACAAAACGGGTGATTTAGAGCGTACTTTTAGTTAGTTTATTTTTGGAATCTAAACAATGCCTACGACTTGTTGTGCTCCCGGTTGCACAGAGAGGCATTCCAAATCGTTGGATGTACGTTTCTGTCGTTTACCGAAGGAGGAAGAACGAAGAAAGAAATGGATATTTTCAATGAAAAGAGCGCAGGCAGACAACCCCAATGGACTGGGGGAGCCATCATACTACGACAGAATTTGCAGTCTACACTTCATCTCCGGTAAATACAACTTAATTCTGCTCTAGTCATTGTTCTACTTAAATGGCGGCGGAGGGGAGGTGGCGATCGCTACACGGGCTGCTCCAGACAGCAGCTGCTCCAGACAGCGGCTCCATTACGCCCCCGTTCACGGGCGCTAGTACTTCTGTGTTTACGCTGCAGTGTCGCCGACACCCCCACACATTTTAACAAGACAAAAACCCCAAAATAATCCCTAGTGAACAATGTTTTTTTTAACCTACCGGGCGGGTCTTCCTCTCTGCTCTGTGTCCGATGCCGCTTTGTGCTGTGGCACAAACGTGTGAACAACATCCATCCATTTATCCATCCATTTTCTGACCCGCTTAATCCCTCATGGCGCCGCGAGCGTTGCTGGAGCCTTTTTCCCGATATAAAATAATTGTAGCCGTCCGGTGGTTTCAGGGGCTTTCGTGCTCTCTCGTCTGTACTGGCCTGCGTGTTTATAAGGCAGCTGTATATGTCGCCGTACGGAACACTTGGCCAGCATTTCACAGACTCGTTCCGTCCCTTCAGGCTTTTGCTGTGTGGATCTGGCAATCTGATACCATCAACCCTCAACTTACTCTTAAAACGATCTTGTGATACGTTATCTAAAGAAGAAAAATACGTGGAGAACTCGTCAGTTTCTCTGTTTGCGTCCGCCATTGTGTTCGCCTTTTGCCTACCAGTCCGGCGCGCATGCACGAAAAACCCGGATGAAAACAATAGTAGTGAACTACCTTATAGGCTCTCATGGGTGAAAAGGGGAAATGGGTGCAGAGTGCTGGAGCAGAGATGGAGAGACGGTGCTCACGCTCCACCTAGTGGTGAAAAATCACCTTTTGCTCCTTTAATTTATCAGAAAAGGTAGTTTTAAGATGTTTAGGTGAGAAAGTACATAAACCTTATCTGTGCAGTCAGTTCATCGGGGTTATTAGCCAATTTTGAATTGGTTTTCGGACTTGTCGAGAGCGACAGAGACCCACTGACGGGCTGGAAGGTGATTATAAAGTGTTTACTAAGTTTGTGGGGAAATATGAGCAAGTACCAAATATCAAATGTGAAAATCGTTGGCGAATGTTTTTGGCATTTCGAATTGATTCTAAACTTTTTTGCCACTGTTCTGTAATTGGACTGATATCTTAGTGCTAATGATCGTGATGTTTTCCTTGTACACAAAAAATATACATTTCCCTAACACTGACTTTTCATGTAAACTTAAGTTGGTGTACTAGGAACTCCTTTACTATTTACAAATAATGAACCACGTTTGGAGGGGGGACACTGCAGCTTTCTATGCGCAGGTGGGCGTGCTTGTATTAAAATCAGATCCACGGATTTAGTGAGGCTTTCTCTCATTTTACAAAAACTGAAAGTTTTGTCTCTAGAGTCCACCGGCTGCTGATTGAACATGTGTACTTGTGCAGAACAAAGCAGACTCTTTGTTCTGCAGCAGTAGAGAAACCGCAGGAAAAGCTGAATCAGTGCAATGTGTATATCTTATAACCATAAAAATAATTTTTCTGTGATCAAAAGTCTGTGGCATTGTACTCAAATATCCTCGTCATTCTCGCCATGGCTGAGGCAGAAACATACTCATAAAGCTCTAAATTCTATCTCCATGACGCATACATTGGAGACCACAGATCAGTGTCGTCTCCTTGCTCTGTTTCTGTCCCCCACCACTACTGTGGCCCCTGCACAGGCAGAGAGAAGCTGTGCTTTTTGTAATTTTATACCAACATTAGTAGAATACAGTGGAGCCTGGTGGTGCGGAATAGGGTAGGACCGGTGTAAAACGGGAGAAGGAGATGTAAATCAGCAAATCCAGTTGTGCGTTCTTCAACCTGTTTCTCCTGTGTCCGGGTGAGATGCAGGATACAGCTACAACTTCTCAGTCTGCCTTTGTCTGTTTGACCTATGCTGTCACCTGTTGGACCAGCTTGGTACTGCAGTTTTCCTCACAACTTCTCCATGGGCTGTTTTACATAAACGGCCCCTAGCAAATTGAAACGTGTCAAACTTAAAAGCCCCAGACTTTGGTTTAGCCCGGAAAACCAAAGCCTGGGACTTTATATTCTAGGGCTTGCATTGGAAAATTTAACAAAAACAATACTGTTTCATCCCTTAGAATAGGGGGTTTTCAGCTGACGTCACGCTCACGTGACTACTCAGCGCGTCCGCCATATTGGGTGGCAGTCGTTTCGCACCGTTGGCCTGCATTGTATGACGCCTTAGGCAGTATTGGAAGTGAACAATGGGGAAAACGTGTTTAATGGTTGGTTGCACGGCCCGTGGAGGTGGAGATCAACGCTCTTTCTATCGCCTACCAGCCGTAATAGTGAATCAGTGTGAAAAAACAAAACAGCTCTCTGAACAACACCGTCACCTATGGCTGACACGGATATCCAGGTCCGATTTGGACGGTGTTAAGCTGGAATACGCCAGAGTCTGCGGTGCTCACTTTGTCACAGGTAATTAACTGTTAAGTATTTAAAACATGTAAGAAGAATATATTAATAATAGGGCTTGGGCGTTATGACTTATTACTTTCCGCGGCTGCTATGTTGACTGCCTCCGCCGCCTCTACTGCCTATGACTACCGCGTACTGTACTCCCTCTCTCAGCCGTGTTTTAATTTGATTAATTTCACCTTAACTTGATTTCAACCATGGTAAACCGTTGCTGTATTGTGGGCTGTAACAGCGCAACACATGATCGCCATGGGAAAAACATAGAAAATGGGTTAACTTTCCACCGCTTTCCTGCCTGGAGGCCCAACCACGGAGAACAACTGTTAGAGATAACAAAGAGTCGTCGGCTCGCTTGGATCGCGGCTGTAAGTCGACCGAACATAACTTTCCACAGTATCCCGATGTCAATGAGAGTGTGTTCTAAACCTTTGAAACACATAGCAGCTAGTTAAAAGTCCATTACATGCGTGAGTGGTTGTTAGCGCTAACGGTTAGCATGTGCCAGAGCCCGTCTGAGCACAGCTTACCTTTGAACGAGTTGCTGTGTTCCCACTGTTTGCTGGCTTTATGAGCTGCAGCTCCTACCGGCGCCAATACGGTAAATACAACTTAATTTTGCACTGGTCATTGTTCTGCTTAAATAATTAAAGCCGCGAGCGGCGTCGATCGGCCCTGCAGCCAAGCGCCTTCGCGCACCGCCGGCCGTCAGCCACCGCAGAAGCATGCGACACATTTGCGTCGGATTGTTTACATTTTTACCATCTTATTAAAACTCACCCGTCCACGTATGATGGCGATTTCCTTGATGTACATAACCAGATGTGAACTGGTTGTGAGCCTCTAGATCCTTGTAAGCTCTCATTTCCTCAAGAGTGTGCAGAGGGTTTTCACCGAACACCAGGTAATGCACTATGTCGCCGTGCTCTACATTTGGCCAATCATCTGGATTACGGCTAAACAAGGCACCGTGGAGGGCATAGGGGTCCATATGGTCGATCACGGAACATTTCCTCAGATATACGTCCTTATCTGGTCGCTCTAGCATGCTGGCGTACTTATCCATTCGCGATACGATAATACGTGTACGACAACTAGAGATAAGGAAGTGTACCACCCAATATGGCGGACCGGAAGTTGGCCAGTGACGTCGGTGAAAACCCCCTATTGGGAGCCTTTTTTGCCTAAATAATTCACATGAAATGATCCTAAAAATGACATCCCGTGCGCCTGATCTAGTACTAGATCGCAAAACGGTATAAGTAGACAAAATACAAAGAAAGCATTTTAAAGTGCTTTGGAACACCAGTGAAACTGTTGATGACCAGTTTAACAGACAAATGTTTTTCTGGAGGGAAAAATCCAGAAATGTGGGATGACTGTGGGAAAGACTCTGTCACAGTGCTGTATACTTGATCATTTATAAATGTTTCTTTTGTAATTGCAATGATGTAAATAATGTTGAAGCATGCTTGCTGTGTGAAAACTGCTTGTGTATATTAAAACAATTTCATATGTATGAACACATTTTTCCTGTATTTATTTTTTTTCATTTAACATTTTACACTATTGTCTGTCTTTCACAGGCCAGAGCCGTCAGCGGCATAAAGGGTCTGTTTCACAGAAACCCAAAACAGGCTTCTCTGGACAGCCATGCTGCTGTACACCCTTGCTGTAAGCATCCATTCGGTGCCCACCTCTTGCGCCGCACTGCCAGCGCACCCACCAGAGGCCAGCCCAAAGTTAAAAAGGGCTTTCCTGAGATGGCCGTCAATACCAAAGATTACAACTCAGAGGGGGCAAGTGAAGAGCGAGAGTCTGAGGACAGAGACAAGGCCTCAGCTACCACTTCTTACCAGTTCACTCCCCCACACCATCACAATGGAGAATCGCAAGCTTCCCTCCAAGCCAAGGGGCCCTGGGACCGTCCTGACACAAATGGAGCTTTCCACCCAGAGGAGGGTAAAGGTAAGGGCTCACCTTTTGCTCAGCAACGACCCACGAGTGAGCCTCTAAAACGGGCCAGCCGTCTCCGCTTTCATGAGTCGCTGGACATGAAGCCAGGTGTGTTTGCTCGAGTCGCACTCAGTAGTTCAGGCAGGGTGGGAATGTCCTCAAATTGCATCACGTGTGTGATTGGCACTAAGAGTCCTGAGGCTGAGAGAAAGGTTCAGGAAATCCAAGGCAAGTCTGGAAAGACAGATGAGGAAAGAAAGGAACCCGGTGTACACTCATCCTCCGACAAGAAACAAGTTCAACTAGATGCAGTTACCATGACTACAGCTGCCTCCCCTGACCTACAGCAGCCTCTGTCTAAAACCAAATCCTGCATGGAAGCCCAATTTCAGTGCTCCCCTCGGGCTCTCATTCGTCCTGTCCCGTTCTTCAAATCTAGAGCTAGACAGACTCTTGGTCCCCAACATTTACGACCTCATCCCGAATCGCATCACAGGAACATCCGATCCTGCAGCGTTCCACGTAGACGCTCCCCAAATTCTGTTACACCGGCACCATGCCCGACTCCAGACTGCAGGACCAACTTGTGTTGGCAGCAGACTACACCCCCTAACTATGGGTCTGTTTGTAGCTCATTGCTGACTCCAATACAAAACATGACTGTGAATGAAGCTCTTTTACTCGGCGACAGCAGCAGCTGTGACAGCTTTGACAGTTTGAGCAGCTTGGAGTCACCTCCCATGCTGCCTCCACGCTCTGTCCTCGATAGCCGCAAGAGGGCAGTGGGTACTCTGCAACGAGAGATGAATGCCCTGTTTGCCCAGAAAATGGAAGAATTGCACCATAAATCACCCATGTTCTTTGCTGGTAAGATGAGCCTGAGGCCACTGCAGTGGTTAGATGTGATGTAGTTGTAGATGGGCATCCATGTGCATTATGAACGTGGAGTTTTTGTCCATGTTTTGTTGTAGATGTAGGTAGAATTCTTCACTTGGTCTGCTTTAGTAAGAAACCTCTTCATCCTCGTTTCCCTGATAGTCTGGTGTTAAATATGAGTTAAGCAAAGTCATATTTGTAGAACTTGCATTTTCTTATCCTTATATTCTTGTTGTTCCAAATATTTTCATACAAGCATTCATATACTCAGTAACGCTGTTTCTTTTGCCTAAACATCCTCTAATACTGCCCAACTGCTTGATAGATGAGAAATGTGGTAAGTAAAAAAAGGAAACTGGGATTAGTTCAGTGCAAATACCAAAACTTCACTTGCACACACAACTGGGTCTATTTCACCTACCAGAAAATACTGTACATCTGCAGCACTTTTCAAATCTTTCTGCTTAGCTGTGAAGCCAATGCTAAGGCTTGAAGTTTGTTCAGAAGCATATTAGGTCTAAAGAGGCAGTATATTGATTTGCTAGACATGAAGTTTATTCTTGATTTATTCATCCTTTAGTGTATTCTTTTAAGTTTGACACAAAAGGACTTTAGTTTAACTGCTGTTTTTTGCAAATACATTTTGATGTTAGAAAACATTACTTTTGCTTAAATTGTTCCACTAGCCCATTTGTGGGTGGAGCAGCAAAGCTTGGTATGTGGATAGGATAATCTTGTCAAATTCTTTCTGCTGATTCCAAACAGCTTTTAGTGGATGCAGTGTGATGGTGTGGGCCGGCAAGGCCCTCACTGGAAAAAAACAAGACCTGCCATTACTGGAGGCACTCACAGTGCACAGAACAAGATCAAATTATGCAACTGTCAATCCCATGTTTCAACTTTTAGAAATCAAATGTTATCCTGCAAAATGTCAGAGTTTGTTGGTTAGGAATACCTCCAGAATCTGATGGTGGAGAGAGTGAAGTGGCCTGCCTGTTTGACGGTTCTTTCGTTTTACTTTGAGAGCATAGGAAATGTTCATTGCTGACTGGAAAAGCTGTGCAGATTCATCAGTATAGTGATTTTTCAAGTGAGAAAAAAACTGAGTGTTGACATGAACAGCTTAGATCAGTGATGCATGTTATTTTTCAACCAGTCAAATAGATTTTTCAACCAGTTAAATAGAATGTCTTTAAAATAGATATTTTAAAGACATTCCCATTCCCACATTTCCTGAATGTACCAGTTGGGAATGTTTTGTCCAACTAGTGTTGAACTGTCAGTCCACAGCCCTGTTACCTGAGGACCTGCCACTATGCCAAAACAGCCAAAGCTAAAGTTTGAAACTCATAAAAAAAAAAAAAAAAAAATCTGAATGCATAAATAACAAAAACTTGAATCTGAATATTTTTCTTCCATTTCAGTTTAAAATAGTTTCTTTTTTTAACAAAGAAAAAAACTTTGACGCAAGTTTAGATCCAGACTTCTCTGACACACTTTCATTTTATGTTTGTGGATCTTTTAGTTAGTGGTAGTTGGTAACAGTAGTATAGTGTGGTACAGTTCTGCTATGCATTGCTAAGGTCCCTGTTATTTAAAGCAGGGGTTCCCAAACTTGTTCAGCTGCGCACCCTCTTCCATGTCCCAACCGGCTTGACGCACCCCCCAATCTTCAAAAAAAAAAAAAAAAAAAAATTATATATATGAGCTGTAGCTGCAGCCTAAATCTCATAACAAAGGTTATATAAATATAATTAGACCATCATTTGAATTAAATTGCAATAAAGTTACACAGAACATCCACAGCAGAAGCCAGAGAAAGATCGGTCAAGCCTCCACAACCTAAAACGTCTCTGAATCAGAGACCAGGTGGAGTCTCTGACTAAACTCTAATGATCTACCTGTGTGTGTTCTCACTTTATATTTTGCGGCGTAAATTGTGAGTCAGACTGAGATTAGGAAGCTGGTACATGAAATAAATAAACACAAAGAAGTTTGGTTTGATTTGTGTCCCATAATAAGCGAGTCATCTAGCCATACTTTGATAGAGCAGCACAGAGTAACAATAATAGAGCGCTCCATAAAGATGTTATTAATCAGAGAAATAAAAAGTTATTTTCTGATTGATTCACAGCGGTTACATCCAGCTGGTAAACACGCCCATAGCAACACACCTTGGCTCTCCTGCAGCCCCATCTCCGGTTTGCCGGTTTCTGTCTGAATATGTGCTAAAACCGCATCTGTAAGATCAACTGCATCTATCTGAATCACAGTGAAAAGTATTACAGCTCTGTGCGTGAGTCAAGAAATCGCGTCTATCACCACTAATCCCCCCCAGCAGCTACGGTAACGGCAGCGGCGTGTGCATGACTGCGCATCAGTGTTTGTCACCAGTTTAATTGCGGCCCCATGAGCAGCAACGCTGTTTGTAGGTGCTGCGCGATCGATAGAGACAGTCATTCAAATTACTCTCGGAAATAAAACCTTGGACCAAATTAAATTTTTCTTCTGCTGACGTAAACGACGTAAAGTCAGAAGAGAGAAAGAGACATTTCTGATTCTCGCTTGTTTTCTTCTCCCAGGTCCGTTGCAATTCTCTCCCTTGTTGCCCCCGATTCCTCACTCCCTCTCCTCCTTAATGACTAACTTTCACCTTAGATGTCTCACCTGCCTGACGGTTTCCGTGGTTTTAGCCAACTGAGCATATTTGTCAGAATGATTGAAGAGACCACAAGCCATGTGCGCATATACAGCACAATGTGGATATTTCATCTTAAAATGAAGCGTAGAAGATTTATTTTAGATAAATACATTCTGTGTGATTACTGTAACGTAGCGTTATGACACCCAAGCACCATACAGATGTTTTGCTGCTAACACTTTTAGGACGAAAAGAACGGACAGCTTTCACCCCACCAGTCCCCGAACCACCACTCCTCTCCCTGAAAGCCACACATTTCTTCCGTATAAACCCTAACCTGACTTAAAGAAACGGTATACTGTTGTGTGCAACAGCATTTAGCAATAAAGTCTAATACGGATCATTACAATACATTTTGTTTGATTAAATTTACAGTTTTTGATTTCAATCTTTACAAAGATTTATGGTGTGGGGGGAAAACAGTCGGAACGCCATTATAGTTTTCAGCTCGCGCATCCCCTAGTGGCACACTTTGGAATCCCTGATTTAAAGGAATCAACAGTTAAAGTGCCAAGATGATTTCATCCCAGAAAGGACATCCAAGAGCAGTGAATAGCAGAACAAGCTGTTTGCCACATACTCAACTTGGATCAACCCAAAAAGAACTACTCTTCCTTACGATTTACTGTAAAATAAACAGGCTTTCCAACAGCATGAGTTTAATAGCAAGACACATGGTTACTTTTGTTTACATTTACAGTATAGGGTGTATAATATAAAATGGTCAAGTATTTAATTGACATGATGTACCTATATGTAGAACTGGGCAATATAGATAAAAGATAATCATGTTTGTCTGTTTTGAACTATTTTGAGATTTCCTACCATATGGTTTCAAACTACAGGTCTAGTTTCTTGCATGGTATCTGTTTCTTTCTCAACTAGCAATATATTAGCAGTACAAATTCTATTTTCACTAGTGTTTAAAAGTATACATTTGCTTTGAATACAAGTAGAAAATAATGCAAATCAACTTCACACTGCTGTTAAGCATCTGTGGTTCATGTTGTAATAATGGTGGCCACACTTACTGCCTATTAGGAAACATATACTTCTTGTTCCATTGAATGTTAGAGCCTGGGTTTATTTTTGCTGACATCTTCTGTTTCTCGATAAATTATTGTAATTGTTTTATTGCCCAGCTCTACCTAAATGTTCTGTTAATGTTTTGGACTGAACACCTAAAATCAAAAGACAAAACAAAAAAATAAAAACAAATTCTCTCTTCTTGGGGAAAGGATCTGTAATTTATGGCAGAGGATTAAAACTTTGCCCTGGACAATCTTGTTTATTTTGGATAAAAGCCTTTCAACTGTGGAATGTAAATTTCACTAGTATATTAATTCAAACCTGGTTAATGCATCTCTGATTGTATTCCCATGTGTACAGACCGCTAGTATTGCAGCGGTCTGTACACATTGCAATTTTTCTGATAAATTCTAATGCTGCTGAACATCATGTTCAGCTGCTGCCTACATGTGCTGTAGCATTTAACCTGTTAACCCTCATGGGCCCACCGGAGGGACCTTGAGGGTTAAGGAGCCAATAGGTTTTAGCCAAGGCTGACTGTTACGGGGTTTTAATAAGCCAGAATCTTGGAAAGTCCATGTGAGTCCAGTAATTGGCTGAGCATTGAGTCACGAGTTGCTGATGTTTCCTCTGCGTTCATGTGAAACCTTCTGCTCACATGATAGTTCATTGCTCTCCCGTTCTGGTTGGACCCAGCTGTCCCACCCTAATGCGCTGCCCTCCCTCCCCCTGTTTTATCTGATGGTCATATTTTACATACAGATGATCCTTTTGGGGAAAATAAAATGTGTGTAGAATTGAACTCTTAGATTCTTGCTGTGTTAGAGTAGATCATGTGCTGTTAGGTCAGTACAGTAATATGATGCTGGCAGATGCATACTTTCCTGACTCGGTTTCTTTGTAGAACACATATTGAAAAGCAACATGTCTTGGTAAAGGCTTTCTGTCCTACAAACTGCTTTCTTAGCTCTCTTCCTAGTCATTCCAGTTTGGATAATTTCCTTTTTTCCTCTTTGTTCCTTTTTGCACGCCTTCTCTGTTCCTAGTGCAGAATTGAGGGGATGACCAGAGCCAGGTAAACTCACTGAATGCATGCAAGTAGCACTGTAACACCTTCAGTTCATTGTCTGCCCCCACCCCCCCCTCCATCTCCCATCTTTTCTCATGTCCTTTGCAATTGTGGGGGTTTTGTAATCATTATTCCTCTTCATTTCTACTCTTTGTCCAAACTGCACCCACAGTGGATGTAATGAAAATACTAAACCGTCTCTCTGTTCACACCACTAATGCAGGCTTCAGTTTAACTGCATGAAAATAGCCTTTCACTCCTACTTTACAGAGGTTCGTTCAAAGAAAACCATAGTCACAATTATGGCAAAATCCAAATATTTAAACTGTTTCAATAGTTAAATGTAGCATTTTGGAATCCAAATAAACTTTACAGACTGCTGCAATATTGGGACAAATATGGTATATCCTGCATCTTGGAAATCTGTAGGAATGGAAATCAGTCTTCTGACTGGTGATTCAATAAAAGCAGTTAGTTGGCAAACAAGAAGCTCAAACTAAGTTGAACCAAACCACAGAACACCTGTTTACCAAAGTGGTAAATATAACATAATTCTGGACATTTCTTGGACCCTCATATTTTGTCTATCAGTATTAGTATTTCAGTTACTAATACTGTATATATAAAATAGTATCTGCTATTTAGAAACTATCTTTGTTCAATAAGTTTATATAATACATATTACACAAATTGTTCAAAAAATAAAGCAATTAGTCAGTGATAGTACTTTGCATTTGTGATCATTTGCTATGGATAATTTCTTTTCATTATTGCACCTTTAAACAACCTATTATATTTGGCACTAAAAATGTGGTGAGAAGAGGGAGGCTCACTTTTGAACTTGCTGTGTTAAATTTAGATCTCAATTTATTTGTCAGCAGAGAATTGGACCGGCTGCAGCAATGAAAAGCAATATTGTGATCTAAATTACCTTTTAATATTTTTAGCTACTTCAGGAATAGATGCTTTGAATTTCACCAAACCAACCAACATATCATTTCACATCTTGATGCAAATCCATCTAGAAGCTCTGAGATAGGGTTCCTGTTCTTTTCTATCATACCCAGAGCTTTTAGGTCTACTTGTATATCAGATGAAAGTCCTTCTACTCTGTTCCTCATTGTCATTGTGTAACCATAATTACATTTTTAATATTTTTATAATTGATTAGCCATAACTTAAAATACGTCCATCCAGGTTGTACTACTAACTTCATCCAGTTATGCCACCTCTTGCTGAGCGCACACACAAACCAGGCTCCCCTCTTGCCTCCACAGCTGCTCTGAAATGAGCTGTGTCCCTTTATTGCAGCCCAGTTTGAGTTATGAACGAGGCCAGAGGTGGGTAGCTACTAGTTACATTTACTCTTACATTTACATGAGTAGCTTTTTAAGCAAAATGCACTTTTAGAAGTAGTTTTAGTGCACTGTACTTTTTACCTTGAGTCATATTACTCTACCTACTGCAAGTAACTCCATGAATAAAGATCATACTCGTTTTAACCAAAAATGCACCAGAGAGACAAAAACCTAGAGTTTAAGTGAGACTTCTTATTTGTAACAAGGTGTGTTTTTTTTTTTTAATGTGACTTTCTATCTGCTGAGCTCATTGAGCCATTTGGATGTCAAATGTACATGCAGTAAATGGCAGATATTGTCATTAGAATTACTTTGCACTATTCCAACATACTGTATATACATTAACTGCTGTAAGTATTCCTTTCAAGTTTAATGATGAAAAAGATTTGCAAGGGTTTCTTTTGTCTTTAAAATACCAGAATTTGCACATAACCTTAGGTTGTTGTGTTATTAGTTACCCAGTACTTGAGTAGCCTTCTTACTGATTACTTTTTTTACTTAAGTATTTTCTTGGCTGACAGTTTTTTACTTTTACTTGAGTAAAAATATGTAGTGCTATTCTTACATGAGTACAATTTTTGGCTATTCTACCCACCTCTGAATGAGGCAGGCTGACGGCCCTGGACCGCCAGTCCATCCCAGCCTGTGTGTGACTGTGCATAATTGTGCAGCTGCGGTGCTGCATGTGTGCAAATAACCATTTTTTCCAGCCTTGTTTTTCTTTTGACTGTCAGGTTATGGTGGAACAGGTAAGTTTAATAAATCGGTCCATTTTGTTCACTCTTCCCCGTGGCTAGTAAGTATAGCCTGGCCGACGGCCTGAGTAACACAGTTTGTAGTCCGACTAATCAAATTGCACGAAAAAGGAGTCGCTGGTCCATGGGAATGCTTTTTCTTCTACCAAACGTGTGGTGCAGTTTGATAGACACGAGAGCACAGAGCAGACATGAAAACTGTGATTTGATCTGACTTTGGGTCAGATACACAACCAACCACAAAATATGAATCTATAATCATTAATACTGGGCTTGGGAGGGGTGGCATAAGGGGGCACAGCCGTTCTCGAGAGGGGCTTAAGAGCCCCATGCACCCATCGCCATTGCCCCTGGGCACCTTCCGTTGGAGTTTTTCTGGGCACGGCACACTAGAAGGAGACCCTGGGGAAGAGACGGAACTTGCTGAGGGGACTATATATATTCTTTTTGGTCAGGGAATAAATTGGGGTCTCCCAGAATGAGCTGGAGGGTTGCTGGTGAGAGAAATGTCTGGGTTTGCTTCCTGGACCTTGGACCCGCCAGCTACCAATTTCCAGTGAAAGCAACTCTTAATGCTGCACCATCAACACACCACTGCAGTCAAATTCTTGAGGCTTGTTTGTCAGACCAAATGTACCTTTCAAAAATAACTTTTAAGCAAGCCCACATATCTGTATTCAAAATATATTTTTTTATTGGTCCAAGCTAATCTTAAATGTCCTGCGGAAAATCATCACAACACAAGGGCTTAAAAATCATTCAGTCTGTATGAAGTGAATCTATATCATGGGTTTCATTTAATTTTTGGAGCTACTAAATGCATGAACATTTTAATATTCTAATTTATTGAATATGACTGTGGGAACGGTATGGGGCAGGCTCACTCCCTGCTCCAAGCACAAGTGCACACAAGATCCTTGGTGTGGAAGAATTGAACTGTTCTGCAGAGCCCTGACCTCAACCCAACATGAATTGGAGTGGAGACTTAGCATAACGCCTTCTTGACCAAATGGTCCAACATCATATTAAACCCTATATATTAAGAATCAAATTCTAGTGTGAAGGTGGATGATTAAAGTTTGGCAGTGTAGTGTATTAAAAGCTGACCAGCTCTTTATAAATGTACCCATTTGGCTCACTGACTGCAGCCTAGTATTGAATTGCGTACAAAAAAGTGCGATGTGGAAACTTTTCAGGTTTTTGGTTTATTATTTGTAGAAACCTCCATAACAATCATTGCAGACTGTAATAATATAACAGAGACAAAACTAGTGCAGCAAAGTTGTGTTGTGCATCAGAACCTTCTAGCATGCTGCTGCTGTGGATTGAGGTAATGGTGTCAGTTTGTTTAATGGTGGGTATCTTGGAAATGTTCCAAGGATGTGTGGAGGGAGAGGTGGACACAAGAAAGGTCTCTGGGCCATACAGAAAACTAAAAACCATTTGAGTCTTAAGAGCTTGGCAACATCTTCATTGGTTTCACTCTGTAGGAGATTTCCAAATTAACTGGAGTGTAATTCCACACAATTTCACTAATGTTCTCTTTCCTGCTCACATCAGAGCACAAGCAGGCATGTAAATAAAACACTTTTATTCTATGAAGGTTCCATTCTACTTATTAAACCTAGGTGTAAACATTACTTGAAATGGTTTAGAAGTGAACCAAACTTTACATCCAGCAAAATTGGATAGAATGGTGAATTTCATGTGGTCAATATTTTTTCTTTGTTACTCTCTTCACAGATGCTTCCATGGTGCAGAAATCGAGCTCCCCTCGTAACATTCCGTCAGTAAACGGAGAAAACCCAAGTAGCTGTTTCATCCACTTTGCCTCCACTCCACACCACTCCATATCTACAGAGCTGCATCCATCACCAGTTAGAAATTTAGCCTCTACAGTAAGCAATGAACAGTTTAACAATTTACCACTCAACAGTTCTGCAGAGGTAACAGAGCTGTTTCAGCATGCTCGAGACACCCAGGCAAACAAAGGCTCTCTAAAGGAAAAGATTCCACAACGGAACAAAAACCCCAAAACTCCAATCGAGAAAACAAGCGACGAAGGAGAAGAAAAGTCTCATCACAACACAGAGCCCTCTGGTGACACACGCCCGACAGGAACTTCAACAGTCCCAGCTACTCAGCAATCACAAGCCAGGAGAGTTCTTTTTAACTCTCCACCCCAGCACATCCCAGTAAGACGAGCAAAAAGTGAAGGACATGTTCTGGGGAATAAAGATGGCCAGGCCCAGTCTGCAATACCAGTGGTCTGTACAGATGCTACCATGAGCGACCGCCTTTGGAGCAAACTGGAGCCTGGCAGCCACAGAGACAGTGTGTCCTCCTCTTCTAGCATCTCCTCAAATGATACGGTCATTGACCTCTCTCTTCCTAACCTAGCCAGAAAGAGCCTCAGCATCCTGCCCAGTCCCAGTAACATCTGCGAGCCCCCCTGGGTCAACTATCGGCACAATGCTCAGGTTTCCTGTGATACAGGGAGGGTCAGCAAGAGCAAGTCCAACCCCAACCTTGAGCAACGGGTTTTTCCCAAAGACGAGCTTATGCCCCGCCCACTACAGCCACCCAAAGACTCTACAGAGAATTCACCTGGCAGACTAACCCAAAGAAGGCACACCTGGTGTCGGCTTTACATGGAAGGACTCAAGCAGGCATCAACCAAAAGGCCATTAAGTGCCGCTCCCGCCTCGGCAGCATCCATGTCCAAAAGCCTTGGAGACCTGACTTCTGATGATATTTCATGCAACTTTGAAAGCAAGTACCACAGCATCAGCCGCAGCTTTATTGTGAAACGTACAAGAGATCAGCTCCATAAAAGCGGCAAACAGAAGTGTCGGCCACTGAGCGAACTGACAGAGCAGCTACGGAAGCTGACTGATGTGGAACCCTTGAATCCCTGTGACTTCACCCCAGAGAAAGAACCCAGTGACACAGAAGCAGAGAATGTTGAGGAAACGCTAGTGCGACGGACCTCCTCGAGGAGTCAAAGTAGGGTGCGGTACATTGCAAACCGGGCTAAAAAGGCCCAGGAAAGAAAGAGGCTTCAGGGTCTGCTTCAGGGCAGAAGTGCCAGCTTCACCTTTACTGAAAGCGTAGGCACTGGAATAGCCGGCCCCATCGAGGAGAGGGGGAATCCAGAAGGAGCATGCTGTGCTGGCCAGAGTCCCTGCAGCAGCCTGGACCTGCTGAGTCAGCTAGAATCCCCCTCCCATGAGGAGTCTCCCCTGAACTCGGACAGCTCTGAACTGTTCTTCAGGCTCCAGCTCTGAGAACTGGCTGACTTCGAACTAACTATGAGAAACAGCTAGACTTGTTTTCAATACAATTCCTCCACAATGTTTTTAAATTTCAAATCGGACTGTTTCTCACTGACTGCTTCACCAAGTGCAGTATCAGAACAAGTCTGAACTGTCTCAGATTCTTCGTGAACGTTACTTGTAGAAACCATGAGGTGCTCTTCCACAGCAGTTACTGGAGGCAAGGGGGGAAGGGTCAACACCATCCCTTTCAGCCCTTATTTCAGTGGGACATCCTGAATCAAGCGCTTGAAACAAAGCAGCTCACTCATAATATGGAGGATACAAGGACTGTACTTACTATACTGTCTCCTAGCAAAAGCTTAATATTCCCGGAGAGTTGAGTTGCTGCTGTGGACCCCGCCCCCCACCCCCCGCCCCCACCCACCTACCTTCCCATGTTATTTGTGTTGAATTTAACCAGCTCAAATATTTCTGTATTTTTTTAGACATGACAATACAGTAGCAATAGATCATAGAGACCAGGATTTTAATGTTTTTTTATTTGCTTGAACTGTTAAGATATCAATTAGATTGTTTATGCCAAGGCATTATCAACCCGTCCTTCTATTAGCAATATTTTGAACATGCTAGCATGTCATGAAGAAAATGTAAATTTTGACGCTGAAAGATGCTTGTCCTGTGTCTTTACTTTTAAAATCAGCACTTTCAATCCTGCACTGAAAAAGTTAATTTTTTTTTTGGTAATACTAGTGGTTTTGTTTTAATCTGACTGAGGTCCTGTCCTATTGCTGACTGTAATCTGTGGCATGTCCAATCTCTGAGATCCTATTATTTAAAGGAGCAGGTTTAAATGTTGAACTTTGCCCTTTTACGTTGACTGCATGCCTTTTATGCACTACACTGATTTCATTTTATCAATATTTTTATATGAAAATTTAAGATTTTAACCTTTTTCTTTGAATTGCTTCATGTTGGTGAGCAGGCCAGCATGTTTGAATCCCTGTTTTCATTTCTCTGTCCTACTAAAGGAAGATGGGAATGATCTGTCTTGAAGCATGTTTGTACTGTTTGCCCTGCTGTCTAGGTTCTTTGAGCAAAACCTTTGTGGACAGTATTGAGTTCAAACAATGTGTAATTATGACCTGAATTAAACTTAGATATTGCTGAACATTTCACTTCTCATTTGCATTTATTTTTAATCTTTGGGATGCCATTGCCACAAACCAAAAGGGCTCATTAAAAGTTCAGTTAAACTGAGGCTTACGCAGAGTGGCATGAACAGGCCTCTGGCCTTCGTTCTGGCAGTACCAATTATGTGCTCTGTTTTGGTTTTCATTTACTAACCATCACTTCTCTGCTGCAGAAGGGGAAAAGTGTGGACCCCCTGCAGGAATAAGGAATGTTTCAGAACAAAGACCCAAGGCATGAAAGAAAAGGTTCAATGAATTGAGGGAAAAAAACATGTTATTTTTTCCCCCTCCAAGAAAGGATAATTCTGCCTCAATATGGTAAACGTTTTGGAACATGGTTTAATTTATTTTACTTTGAGGATTGTCTACCCAGAATAATCACAATATTGTGTTCATCTGAAAGTCGTGTCTCTAAACAGTCCCAGACTCAGTTACAAATTGTTGGAACAACCTTGGGGGAGCCAGTGAATGTGTGTTGGTAAAGTGCTGGCTAAGCATCAAGTAAGAATCTTTTCTAGAGCTACCAATAAATGCGTCATCTATTCTTTAGATTTAAAAACACTTACGAAAAGCACACAAAAAACCTTCTTGAAAAAAATGTGTAGGAGATGCTCCCACACTGGCAGTTAAGCCTCATTTGGTGTAAAGAGCATTTTCCTCCTGATATAAAGATGAAGAGTTTAGATAATGAAATATTAATTGTATTGCTGAATTGTTGCTTACCTTAGATCAAATATGTGAAACAATTGAAAGATTAACTAAAAACATTTAAAATATTTACAGTTCAAAATGTAAGTGTCAGGCTAATTATGCACATCCCAACATTAACAAAAGTAGAAGTGTTCTTCAGGAATTTGTTAGGACTGCTTTCTGTGATTTTAAGGGGTCAAGTTGGATACCTCAGGAGGTGGTCTGCCAGAAGATATTGAAGTAGACTGGAACTAGACTTGTTCAAAAACAAATGGATGATTGTAATGACTTGAATATCAGTGTCTCACGAGGACTAATATAAAACCTGATTAACTTACCTGTATTTTTAGTAACATTCCAGACGTATACTAAATGTTGAAATGACAGCGGACACAGCATAGTTCCTAAGAATCAGGAATTCTGGAGAGATGTTTAGTCTGTTTTAGAGGTGCCCAACATAAGCATTGGTCTAAATCAGGGGTGTCAAACTCCAATGCTGGAGGGCCAGAACAGCAGTCCGAAGCTCTTCTCCTCCCCATGATGTATTGACCCCATGAAAGGTTACAGAACAGGAGCCATGAGCAGGAGCTATGAGCTATTAAGGGAATTCGGATGGAGCCTAGTCATAGTTCCGACCCCCTGTTCCTTGATTATTCATGAGGTCAGCAGTAAAAACACCATCCTGGGGAGGAATGGAGCTTCGTACTGCCGCCTTTAACTGACATCATTACTTGAAAGATACACATGCAGCCTTTTAAAAAGTAACTTCAAAGTGCACACTCTTTTTCTTTAACTTTCATGAGGTGGGCTGTGCTTATAGGTCATGTCACGCAAAGTGGTGACCTATAAAGGTTTGTTTCCCTACCCCCTTCTGTACTCACTGCACTATTTAGACAGCACTTGTCATGGTGAATGCTGATGCACCTCTGCTTTGGCTAAAGAGTCCTTGCCCAAAGGACATTTTTAGATGCAGTGTAGTTCTCCAGAGTCCTGTTAATGACCTGATTATTCGACTTGAGTGTGTTTGAAGTTGAGACACATAAAAGTTGCATGACGCCGAACGTCGAGGACTGGGCTTTGACACCCCTGCTGTAAATGTTAAATTATGTGTGTGGATTTTATCAATTGGACTTTAGACAAAGAAACTGACCAAACTACTGGACTTTGGACTTCGGCGAGCCATGACAGCTGTTGACTTGTGTTGTAATACTATAGAGGTTCCCTGTATGAAACAGTGGGTAAAAGGACCTCAGACTGTCTTGGTTTGGAAAGATTCATGTACATTCATGTACATTGCCAAGGAATGCATAACAAGTTTGTGCAGCTGTGGGAACTATCCATAAGCATTAGAGGCTGGAAAGCAGGCATTTAAAAAAAAAATAAAAAATACAACTGTCTCGATTTTATTTACACAATAGTGCATTGTATTGGTAGGTATTTAGTACATGTTTTTACATGTCGATCTGCTTGTGTGTACCCACATTACTACTGGTTTGTCACCTATGGTTCAGTGGCCCTGTCATGCTCTATTATTTTTGTAAAGCAAAGAGTAACACAGCTAATCAAAAATAATGGGGAATAATGGCAAACAATTAGTATGGAAGCAAATGCTCACACTATAAAAATGGTAGGAACAGCTTTGAACTGAACCTGGAGTTCTGATAAACTTTCAAAACATCGCCTCCCTCCCCAGTCTTTGAATTGTAACAGATTCTGGAGCCCGTTTGGCCCCTCCATGCCTTTCTCAGAACACCAGTTTGTCACTCAGAGCTTCATCCATTGTTCAGTTGATGGTGTCCAAAGCTGACGGCCACCTCTAGTGCGCTGTCAGACACTGCCAGGCCTTCTTCAGATCTGTAAGACTTTGTGAAGCACGACATGCTCATTTCAGAGTCCCAGACTCTGCTCCTGCCAGCACAAAAGCACAAAAGATGGCTTCATTAGAATTCCAGGAAAACCACCAAGTCCCTCTTAAAGGCGTATTTATCTGGACAATTTGGCATGTCTCGGCCTCTCAACTTAAACCTCATGGCTCCATCTAGCACTTCAAGCTTGACAGAATGTTTTTGTTTCACTGAGGGAATGCACAGGCTGAAATCACTGCCTGTTCTCAGGGGCTCTGTGCAAATAAATCAGCTTGTAAGCGTATGCTGTAGGACAGATTTGGTAGACTTTCTTCCAAAAACAGGACTTAGATAATGAAACAAATTGTTAAACCTGGGGTTAGTAAAGTTGAAAAAAGTCAAAACTATCTGATTGTACATTAGCGCTTTGGAATGGCTAAAACAAGTTCTTCTCCTAGTTACACACATTCTGCTGAAATTTTTGTGGTGGGGGAAATGGAGCCTCTGGACCCACCTACAGGTTTGTTGCTCAACCCAGTCCCTCCTGAAATAGAAGGCTTTGGAATTGTGGCCCCCAGCTCCCTCCTCTTTTCAGAAAACATGTTATATAACTTGAAATTCTCAGTTGAGGTAGCTGCTAAAGAGTCAGAAATGTTTAAACTAATAATCCCAAAATATGGGCAGTACTGAACACACCAACACTCTGAGCAGATGTTACACTAGAGGGGAAAAAACAAACAATATAAAGGAAAAGTGTGGAATAGTAAAATGTCTGCAGTAATGTAATCTCATCGCTCTAAGACTTTGGGTTGGATCTCCTCCCTCTTTGTGCCCCCATATAAACCCCCCAACAGCATTCTGCAGCACTCAGTTCCTCCCACACCCCTCAGGACCTGTGATTGTCTTTCATACAGAAGTCCCAGTTTTAAGCCTCTTTAAAAGAGCTCAGGTAAGAGATCTCATTTAAACAGTGTTTAACCACCAAAATATATTTCTGATCATTATCTTTCTGATCACTGCAGAAAAAAAAAACAGTCATTCTTTCCAGCTCTGTGTGAAAATGAGAGTCATGTTGGCTTTGGTTTGTGTGACAACCCTGACTGCCTGGATCCATTCTGCAGGTGAGTAAAACTCACCCAGATATGAGGGGACTGGTCGTACCTAGACTAGTTGTTGATAGTTTTGCTCCAGAACAACAAATTAAGCAACATGTTATTCTGTTGGGAGGAATATACATTAATGAAAATACAGTAAGGGTAGGCATAAAAGCTTGACATGTTTGTCAGGACTTAACACAAAACCTTTCATTGCATTGTTTAGTATCAAAGGTTTACAGATGACATTAAGCAGGCCCAGAAAAATTATGTTTAATGTCCAAAGGCATTTTTAAGAAAATAATGTAGATTTACTACACATTTTTCATACTTTTTACTCTTGCGTGACTAATATTATTTTTTTAAGTAACAACACTCTTATTTGAATAACATTTTTGGATACTCTGCCCACCTCTAGTTATTTCACTGAATGAATTATGTTTTAACCAATGATGTAGAGCAGGGGTCACCAACATTTTTGAAACTGAGAGCTACTTCATCGGTACCGTGTCATTCGAAGGGCTACCTGTACCGACCTTTGAACTACAAGAGTCCATGTCTACCTTAATTTTAGGTAATAAAACATGTTTTAATGCTTTAGTCATTTTTAAATCTATATTAATACAAGTATGATTAAAAAGAAGAGCAGCTGAATAAAATAAAACTTTAGATGCAGCTCACTGGATGACTGTGCTACTTTTTTGAACAGGCTTGTGGGCACCACATATGATCCTGGGGGGCTACCTGGTGCCCGCGGGCACCATGTTGGTGACCCCTGATGTAGAGGATACACACGGTTTATGTTAAAGTGAGACCTTTTGTAATTACCCAGACTTTGTTTCTCCAATGTTTTTTTTCGTTTAGCTGAGGCTGCTGTGTACGGAGCCCCTAAAGGGACATGGAGGGAAAAAAAACTATTGCGAGATCTCGCAATAGTTTTTTTTCCCTCCATGTCCTTTTAGGGGCTCCATAGTTGTGCCTTTTGGAGGTCAAGTGAATATACTTTGAAAAGTGTGTCTTGGCACTGAATGTTGTTTGCACTGTTGTAAGATATATACAATACTGATTTAAATAGCTTTGTGTTGTGAAAGACTGATTTGGGAAAAATTTTTGTCTTTGCAAAATTCACCAGAATTTGCACATAATAGTGTATTTTTGTCTTTCTGACCACATCATTTTATACTAATGAATCAGATTGAAAAGTTACTCAGTACTTGAGTAGCCTTTTTTTTTTTTTACCAAATATTTTCTTTTGGATGGCAACCTTTTATTCTCCACTAAAATATATTGAAGTAGTGTCAGTCTTGCTTGAGTACAGGTTTTGGTTACTCTACTCACCTTTGTTCAAAGCCAGTCTAAATGATAGCTTTTTCCATGTAAACATCCCAAATAGGCAACCTGTTTATACAATAAAATAGAATGGAATAGAAATATCCTTAATTGTCCAGCAACAAAGTGAAAAAAATTACTCAGATTCACACTATGGAAAAGCTATTTTATTTAAATAGAATGAGAAATAAATGCATCTTGTCATTACAATTGTATATTCCAATGAAGTTTGTCTTCTGCATTTAACCCATCCCTTGGGGAGCAGTGGGCAGCTATCACAGCACCTGGATGGCAATCTGGGGCTAAGGGTCTTGTTTAGGGACCCCCAGTGGCAGTCAGCAGTGATCGAACCAGGTGCTTGCATCCTTCTCAGAGAGCAGGCGCGCTGCTCTAACCACCAGGCCACCACTACCCCCCCCCCCCACACACACACACACACACACACACCCCAAGTTTTAAGATGCTTTAAAACGTACAGATTAAGGGCTGCAGGGGGTAGCACTGTTGTCATGCAGCAAGAAGATCCTGGGTTCAAGTCCTACCTGGGTCTTTCTGCATGGAGTTTGCATGTGCTCCCTGTGCATGCGTCTCCGGGTACTCCGGCGTCCTCCCACAGTCCAAAAACATGACTGTTAGGTTAATTGGCCTCTGTAAATTCCCCTTAGGTGTGTGTGTGTGTGTGTGTGTGTGTGTGTGTGTGTGTGTGTGTGTGTGTGTGAATGGTTGGTTGTCCTGTCTGTCTCTGAGTTGCCCTGCGATGGACTGGCGACCTGTCCAGGGTGTACCCCGCCTCTCGGCCATTGACAGCTCGAGATAGGCACCAGCACCCCTCACAACCCCACAAGGGATAAGTGTGTTGGAAAATGGATGGATGGATGGATGGATACTCAGATTAAAAGAAATATGCAACTGAGTAGGTCAATTTAACAAAAATTACAATATGCAGTAATGCAATAATTAGAAAGAGCAGCTGGGCCTACAAAAGCACTCCTTTAAGCATATGGGATGCAGCAGTCTGTCACTGAAAGAGCTCTCCAGCTCTGCAACAGCTTCATGTATGGGGTGGGAGACATTGTCCATCAGTGATGTTATTTCTGCTAAAGTTATTCTGTCTCCCACCACCTGCACTGGGTCAAGAGGCATCCTTGGACAGAGCTTGGTCCCTGGTGAACTTATCCAACCGCTTCTTCTCAGCTGTAGGTAAGCTGCCGCTCCAACAAAATACAACGTAAAAGATGGCTGATGCCACCACAAATTCAACAAAGGTTTTTGCGCGACCTGCATTCCAAAACACCTCGGTCTCCGCAGCAGGTAGTCTGCTCTGACGCTTTCTGTAAAGAGCTTTGTGACAGCAGTCCAGTTTATTGCTAAGGTAAACACCCAGAGTCCATTATCACATTGTCAGTTTCCTGAATGTTTACTGGTGTCAGTTTGGTGGGTCTGCTCATGCATATTTCTAACTTGGTTTTCCAAGGTACCTCTGCTGGCACCAGTCTACAAAGCCCTCTTTGCACACCCACTGTTTATACTTGGAGTCATCCTCACCTGATGAGACCAATTATGCCAGAGCTATCAAAGAACTTTTCCAGAAGGCAGTCTGGGAAGTTGATGTAGAAGTCTGTAGTGTAGTGCATGGACAGGAACAGTGCCAGCAGTTTCCAGTAGGTCCCCGTAATAAAGATCAGTTTATTAGCGGAAAGGTGAAATAACTAAAGTTTTTTTCACTTTTACCCGATGTATTGGAACATCCAACTGCCATGCACGTTGGCATTATTGCTTTAATAATAGCTCTCACGAATTTCAATGGTGAAGTCCTCTCGAAATCGAAAATAATTGTTGTTGATCGCAGATGTGTATGATAGTTCCTATTGAATTTGCTTGTAAAGCGCAGAGAATTGCCCTCGGCTTACCGCACCGTGACGTCACTTCCAGAAGACGTCAGGAGTGAAGTGTTACCAGATTTGGTCATTAATGGCCACTCCCAGACTCAGTGATCGCGACAACAATTAATACTTTTATGTTTTTACTGATTAACGCTACATTCATTAAATCACCATGAAAGTATTAGTTTTAGGTATAGATAATGATCCATTGATTCTTCCTTGCTGACCGCACTTCTCCTTTAACACTCCGGCGTCGATCAGCTGACTGCCCTCTGCTTAAATGCTCCAGCACCGCCCCGTGAGATTCGAAAGAGCTGTGCGCCACGCTCCCCTGTCAACTGAGGCCACCTGAGAGAGAAAAGGGAGAGGGGGGAAAAAAAGCTTGCAGCGGTCAGCTAGGCACTGCCAGCTGGACCCTGACAGATATAAACAAAATTTATAAGGAATTTAAAAGAACTTGTGATAAAGAAATAAGTCTAAGAGAAGTTCAAGCTTCTATTTGCTTTCTTAAGGGTAACAAATCCACTAGCAACAATGGCATATCCTCCACCAAGGATTGATTAAATTAATACCAAAGTCCAAAAAAGATAAATTGAGTAGTGAAAATTGGACTTATTAGTCTTCTAACACAGGACTCTAAAATATTTAAGAAAAATATTTAGGTTAATGAAATTCCTGTTAAAGAGAAAATTACACAATTAGGAATGGTTATTGAGAAAATCTAAAATGTACGTTGCACAGTCAACTTTGATCCTATTGTAGAACAAACAGCTAAATTTAACTTGTGGCTGAGAGACTTGTCATTAAATGGAAGGACAAGTCCTTCAGCTTACTATCAAAAGCTGAAGGAATCTCCAGGGCTGTATACACTTCATCAGCGTATACAGCGTTTGGCGGCGTAAATGTCCTGAGTTTTGCTAAACAATTTTTTTTATGCTTTACCAAATACTATGTTACAGCTCTCTAAAGGAAGAAAACCCCATATTTCAATTGGTGACCAGCTAAGACGTACCATAAAGATAGGTGAAATGGACCTTCTGCATCATCACAGGCCAAAAGTATGTGCAGAAAATGGAACATATAGGGGGCTTTCTTTTTATTTAGACCAATATGTATGACCATAATATTTAATATAATAGTAATGGCTACATTCAGGCAGGTAGACTGCCAGTGGTGCTTAAGCTCCTGCCCCTTTGCCCTGAAGGAGAAAAATGCACTTTCATCAGGAAACCAATTTTTTCAATATCTAAAAAAAGGTCATACTCCTTGAATAAATTCCCTTCAAAAATCTAAATACTTTTGAGAGAAATTAATTGCAAGTTATTGTGATAATTCTGCACTGGCAGATCCAGAACGGGGTCTACCACCATGCACATTGCGTCTCCCTCCTCCTCCTCAGGCCAAACTGCAGCAGCTGCCACATTTCTACCTGATCAGTAGCATCAGACAGAGAAGTAAAGTCAAGGTTTTTAAATCTAAGACATTAAATATTGTTATGCCCACTTTAGGCTGGAAGTCAGGGGTAACATATTAAGAGTCTAATAGATGGAAATTAAATTAAAGGTTTATTTATAAGGTTTCTTTCAACAAAAAGAGAGAACATCCAACACGTCGCTTACCCAAACAACACAAACAGAATTTAAATAAAACAGTTTCTAAACAAAACAAACCGAACGGAAAAACACAAACAAGGAGTGGAACTCTGCTCAACTCCTTCAGGTATAAAACCCACAAAATACCTAAGTTTGGTCTTAACTAAGTTAACAAGGAGTCAATATTCAGAAGGCAAACAACCACTAAGGTCTCAACACAATTGTTTCACAAAGAGCTTGCAATCAGTGTCAACTGTTCCTAATGCAGCTCCCCCTTGAATGTGTCTCTGAGAGACTTTTAAAGGTGGTGGAAGGTCGGGATTGGTCCATGGCTTGAGGAGATGGTCCAGTCAGGAGCCCAGTATGCTGGAGGCGGGGCCAGCGCCCATTTGGCCAACCCCAGACATGTGCTGCCACAGCCAGTTTTGCATGAGCGTGGAGTCCTGACTTGCACCACTGGGAGCAAACACTTACAGCCATAACAAATATAATTAAAATTATTCCCCAGCTGAAAACGTTCTGTGGTTTGTGGCCATAAATTTCAAAAAATTCAAAAAAACTGGAGACGAGTGACAACTGATTTGTTAAAACAAATAAGAGTTGTAATAATCTAAACGATAGAAAATAAAAGCATGAATAATCATCTCCAGGTCTGATTTGGAAATTATTGCCCTCAATTTAGAGCTATTCCTCAGGCGATAAAAAATATTTTTAATTTAAAGTTTTGAATGGGAATCCACGGATATCGACTGGTCAAAAAGAACACCAATGTTTCTTGGCAAGGCAAGGCAAATTTATTTGTATAGTACATTTCAATACAAATACAATGCAAAGTGCTTTACAGGATTAAAATATAGGAAACTAAAACAGAATAAAAGCGTCTGCAGCCATCAATGTGACACCTTTGATGGAGGTATTATTTTGTTCCAGTAAAGTAGCCAGCTGCCCTGCCACTAGCCTCTCCAGAACTTAAAACAGAACATTAAACCCATTGTTTGGCCTTTAACCGAGTTTGAGATGTAAGCTTCTGAAGTATTTGTTTGTTGTTGTGGATCTGCATTTTATTTAACATTTTGCTGGCTTTAACTTTTTATTCTGTTAACTTTATAATTACTAGTTTTTAGATTGTAAAAATAATATTGAATTGAGAAAATTATTAGTTTTTAAAAATGGAGAAACATGGTTGTTGTGCAAACAGAAGTTCTTTAAAAACAGCTCAAGAACATAACACAATCTTTTTTTTCCTGACTTCAAAATATTGTAGTTGACTATAAAAGGCACAACCTGAATTATCAGATTCATATCCAGGCAATGAAAACACTACCAATTATCATTAATCTATGGGTTTGTTTATCAGTGTAGGTCTATAACCTCATTGGTGAATGAGGCTGAATTTCATCAAGCCTATAGGCCCGTTTACACTACGCTTTTTTTAACCGAGCCGAGACCAGTCCGAGCTCGGTAACCGTGATAACTCTTGTGTGTAAATGGTCAGCAGACTGAACCAGACCGCGCTAAACATAACCGGTCCGCGCTAACTGCAGACCAGTTCCTGAGTAGGTCTCAGCTTGGTTTTTTTTTCTGGCCCGGTTATCTGATAAAGAGCGCATGAGCAGACCGCGTCATCCCCTTACAGTCAGCTGACTGTCCGTGTTTTTTCCGCCATGTCTGGCTGCACGTCCCGATTCACACTCCATTCAGACAAATTTCAGACATTCATAATAATACTAGCTTCCTTACCATGCCACACGGTTTCCAGAGATGATTCTGCTTAACAGTGTGATGGACCTCAGCGTCTGTTGTTGTTGTTTTTATGCATCTGTAAATCGTTATTAGACGTTCGTTTGTCTTATCCACGTCCCAAAAGCCGACTATGTCTAACCATAACATCCTGCATGTTACGGGTGCTGCCGTTTTGTTTTGCTCGGTCCCGCCTTCAATCCCAGAGAGCGGTAGTACCGCAGATCGCCACTAGGAGGCGAGGAGTAACCAAGGAACCGGGATAGTGTGGTGTGTAAACGGTTGTCTTGGCTTGGTCAACTGATCCAAGCTCAGACTGGTCTCGGCTTGGTTAAAAAAGTGTAGTGTAAACGGGCCTTATATGTTCTGACATTTTCCCCTCAGCTGCAACACTTGAAGCACACAGAGATTCACGCTGCGTCTTTCTGCATGATCCAGCTGCTGCTGATTTCCTTCTTTTCAGCTCCATGCACGTCTAGCCTTTTACAGTTTATAACCATAGTCATCACCTTTCACAGTGACAGGTTTCTCATCTCATTCTCCGCCCTGGCCAGACAAATCTCCTCTATTGCTCAGGGCGCTCTAGTGTGTAATTATGCAAGCCGAAGGCTGAGTTTGAAGTTGTTTTGTGGTCCGAGTGGATGGAATTACTTTCTGCTTCGCTTTTAGCCCACTAATAGTCAGAATCTTATAGGAAATATAGCACGTTTTATGCATTGCAACCCCATATTTGATGAGTATTGAGTATTTTCAAAGTCTCACTTGTTCCTAAGAGGGAATAGGGGGAATGATGTCTTAGCTGAAGCCCATGATGTTACAAGTCCCTTAAAATTCCCCTTAAAAGTGCACACCTAAATTACATGTAACTTAATTATGCGCTCCTTGAATCACATGTTTCATAGAAATTTAATTGGTTATGAAATTGAAGGGGTTTTGATATTTTGACAAGGATTTTGAAGATTTTGCTGGAATTGACTGAAATTTTGCTTTTATGCCTGCGCTACAAAAGAAAACTACAACTGGGTTCATCCTATTTTACAGACAAGAAATAGCATAGAGAATATCATCTTCCATCGTACAAGAAAACCATTGAGAATGGCTAGATATGAGCTCTTAAATAAACTCTTATGAGTTATTTCTGTTATATTTGTCTAAACAAATGTACCTATAGTTGTACCGGACATTAAAATGATAATAAAAGAAATTGAAGGAAAAAAGGATGGTCTAATAATTTTTTTCATGACTGCATATTTTGGGATACAAATTCAATCTGTCTCATGAAGTGCATTGAGAGATGTTTTTGGAATTTGTGCCTCAATACAAGTACACCAAATCTATCTGAATTGGATGTTCAGGAGCTATTTCTCCCTTTACCTTCAGTTTATGTCCTCAAAACAGGCTGGAATTGTCTCACATCTGTTAATCTGTCCAATAAAATTCAACACATGGTTTTGCTTCTTTACCAGAATTAATTTAGACAGTTATATATAATATATAATACAATACAAATTTATGGAATGTCACTGTATTGAAATATTTTATAATAGGTAATGCATTGCTTTGGAAAAACAGCTGCAATTTAAACAAACAGCGTCAAATTTTACAGCCTTAAATGGTTTCAATGAAAAATAAATAAATGAATACATTTAAAAATATTTTATTTGTACTTAACCTTATAATTAAGACAATATAAATATAAATATAGGTAGACTCTGAAAAAATTGAATGACTGTGTTTTAGTTTGTATTTTGTCAGTGGTATTTTTCTCACTGAGGCAGTGGGATCATTTCCTTCTGATGTGTGGTTCTGCACACTTGATGCCCCCGTCTGTGCCAGCATGCTCTGGTTGACAAATGAGAAGGGGTCAGCTACCAAATCAATCTCAGCATTTTCCCCTCTGGCCATACTGGACTGCTGGAGTCCTATCAAAGCACAGAGGGGGCACCATCCACAATCCCATTTCTCACCAGTGGAGGGGCTGCTGCCATGCTGTGGTACAGAAAGCACTGTGATGAATCAATTAACTCTAGGTAGAGGGAGTCAGCTACAGGCAGGACCGGATGTGTCAGGCATCTCCGCACATTTCAAGTCCTGCCATCCTCTCTGGAGGAGACTGACTGTGTGTCATGGGCTTTATTTTATCCAGCCAGGCCAGCTTTTGTTATGGCGTGCAGCTCTGAAAGGCTTGCTCCTCTGGCACCTCCGCTCCCTTCTCTGACTGACCCTGGCAGGGCATGTTAGGTCCTGCTGGACATGTGGTAGTGCCATTGGTCAGTTATGGCAAAAGGAAAACAACTAAGAGTGTCATGAGCAACAAAAGAAGATGGCCGGGTGGGGGCTCCCATCCCTTGCTCTGATTACACAGAACACCATCTGGGCTCAAGAAGGACAGGTCCACATTTGGATCCCCTAACAGGGGCCCAGTTAACTATTGTAGCTCACAGTCCCCACTCAGCATGTATCCGGTTTCTGAAGTCTCCTGGACAACAACCAACAACAAAACCATGATGGTTCTGTAGGAGCTGTTAAGCTAATTTACCACTGTGGATTTTTGAGACACATGAATGGCAGCAAAAAACAACAATGAGCTTAATTAGCTTTATAGAAACTGCTACCCATTAGCCTAAAAAGTGGTATCATCTATATTCTCTGGTTACATCAACATGCGTAATTAACACAATTCTAACCTATTTATTTTTGTCAATTTCATTCCAGATGCCAGGGAATTATCCATTACCACAATAAAGGTATTCTCTCTTTGCACCTTTTCTTAAGTATGAATGCCAGCTGGATATAATGGTTGTTTATTTTTTAAGACTGGGCTGTATTATGTTAAGAAATAAAATGGTTGCCTGGAATAATGTAAATTTTGTAAACCTATATAAAGTATTTAAAGACTAACTGCACTATCTGCTGCTAAGTATGCTACTCTGCTGCCAGAACCACAACACTTATATGCAGTGTGCAATTTGCAAAAAAAAAACAGAGGGGGGGGGGATCATTTCAAGTGTTTTATAAATGAAGATACAACAAGATTATGTGGCCTGCATGCTGTCTGGCTCGAGACAGCATGCAACCTGTCCTGGGCGGGAGGGTAGAGAAATCGGCTGCTGCTGCTTCTTGTCTTGTGAAGCTGCCTGCAAATCTTGATCATCCACAAAAAGTTTGTCCTGTAACATTACCATGGCTGTTTGTCCCGTCATCTACTATTGACCTTTTTTTTTTTTCGGGCCGAAATATGACAAAATACTTGTCATATGTTGACGTTCATGCTGCCACACGTTGTCTTCATTACTTGGTAAGCTAGCAGCTGCTCTTTCAGGTAAATAACTAGATCCAGTAGGTTAGACTATTGTTTTTAAACTTGCGCCATCTACTGTACTGTCTGGACTCGGGAGTGGGTATTAGTTTACTTCAATCGCTTTAAGCAGAAAACGTATTAATACTCTTTAAAAACAGACAACAAAAAATTTAATTAACAAATGTGAAGGACACAAGACATGTATTTATATTAGGGCTCTCAAACGATTAAAAATTTTAATTTGAATCAATTAATCACATAATGTCGATAGTTAACTCGAGATTAATTGAAAATTAATCGCACGTTTTATCCTTTTATTTCTGAAAGTGTAATAGCCTGTTTGGGCATTTTAATATGCAATTTTGCAATAAATGACACTAATAAAATACACGCTTGTACAAATTTTTTTTATTTTGTTATTTTTCAAGCACTTTTAAGGTTTGGAATGAAAACGTCCTAGTGCCAAATATTAAACTCTGGACTATAATGGCTAAATGACTAATCATGACGCCCTGATGTTTACACAATGTGTAAAAAATTTGTAAATAAATACCTATTTTCATGCCGATATATTTTTTTGGCTCTTAAACAAAGATAGACATTGTTTTAGGCATATACATATAAATTAATAAAAATTTTACATTTCAATAAAGTCATAAGTTTTATTGTTTGTTTTTTCACTCTCTCTCTCACACATCTAATTCTGAGCTTTCACACCAACAACAATATTTTTGCTTTTTGTTTATATCCATATTCATACAGTTTAAGCCTGGAAAAAGATTTTAAATTTCCAGGTCACGAGCTTAGTACCCTGAATGAGACTGTTTAGCAACTGTTTAGTAAATCCAGGTCCTTCGTTTGGCAGCGTAATTCAGCCTTAGTTTGTCAAATACAGAGAAAATTAATTAATAAGCATTAAAGTACAGTTTATGGGTTGGGTTTCTGCAATGTTATCAGCATGTTAAAAACTCATCTTCAGAACCAATGTCTGCTCAAAATGGTGATCTGCACCAAGTAATCTACTTTCAGCAGTTATCACCGGTTATTGCACTGTTAACTGCAGAAAATACGTGCAGAGTTGCTCTCTCTGCCTTTACTACCGTCGGCTTCTATGGCGGAGGGATATTTCAGCTGGATACAAAGTGGCCGTTTCTTAATATGCGTTCTTGAGCGTTCTCGTGTGCTCGTGACACGTCATTGGCCTCAGCCCGAGCACTGTTCCAATACCCGAGAACGCCAAATCGAGAACGCGCTGAAATTCCCCGGATGTTGTTCTCGCCCGCCCTCTTTATCGAGCACGCATCAGGAGCAGACTTGTGCGTTCTTCAGATTGTCCGCTTGCCCAGAATGCACCGCGGCCGCAGCTTGATTTGAGACAGCGCAAACAGAGCTCACAGCGGTAAGTTAAAAATTCCCTTTTCTGCTGCTGTTGTTGTTCAAAAGTACGTTTTCAGATCGTTTGAGGCGAGAACATTATACTTTTAATCTTCCCTATGTGGCCTGTTTACAGAGTTAGTGCGTAATTAAAAAAAAGTAGTGTGCATAATACCGCTGGTTATGATTTATTTGTTTTGTGTTTATCTGACTGACGTGTGTTGCTTTATTAACTCAATACTTGCTGGAATAAATTGTAAATGTCTCCCTAGGACGACAGCAGCATATAAAATAAATAAATAAATACATTCTATAAATGTTTTTCCTATCTAAGTGAGTTTCTTCTGAGTCAGGACACGAATAATTGAGAGGAGAAAGAGGGAAAGAAAATAATAGTAATAATAGTATATGAAAAAACAGACATTTATTTTATACAAATGTTTTATCTTTGGAACAGAATGAAGGTGTAATATATTCAACAAATTATTAACAGTTACTAGCATGGTTTAAAACAAAGAAATAACTCATTAAGATCTTATACAAACAGACAATGCCTATAAACTTACAATTAAAAATAGTTGGAATGAAAATTAATTTACGCATTATTTTATGTATTTTTCCAGGTGGTGAAAAAAAATGCAATGAAGCAGCATGTTGACATGACTAGAACTGATCTACATTAGGTCAGGTGTAGTCATGTTCACTTAAACATGCAGCCAGCTGGAGCAGCTCCCTGTCTTCAGCCGCCGGATGGTCATCCTCCTCTGGGTCAACCTCCTCGTCCTCCACATCTAGCTGGTCACCTGCTGCTATACTAATATTGTGAAGGATGCAGGAGGCGGCGATTACCTTTGGGACAAACGTTGGGCGGACCTCCAGCACCCTTAAAGGAGAAGTCCGGTCAAAATCAGAATTCAAACTGCTGAAAGTACTTTAAATATAAAACTACTACATACTGTGCAAAAACTTATACGTTTTTTTAATTATGAATAATTTTCATTTAATCATGTTTATGTGGAGGAATCCATCTTGGTCAAGAATAGTACTTTCACCTCCCATTTTTTGACGTCACTCGGCGGACCCGCGGTTGAGCAAGTTTCAACGCTCTGTTTGTCACGGCGCACTATTTTCCAACATGGTGACGACTGGTGCTCTGTACGGAGCAGAGAGTGATGAAGTACTTAGTGACAGTGATGGGAGCTCCGTGGAGCTATCATCATCTGATAGCGATATGGATTTTTTTAGAAGAGTTTCTTGACAGAAACCGGACTTTTGACGGAATCCAGCGTACCCATTTCCAGTGCAAACTCAGTCGGGTCCTACAGTATATATGTATACACGCGTGTGTGTGTGTGTGTGTGTGTGTGTGTGTGCGCGCGCTCCGCCGCAGCACGGCTTTGCCGGCGCTGCAGCGGAGCGCGCACACACACACACACACACACAGCGGAGGAGAGATCGCTGAAGTGACTTAAGTTATATATTTGCCCTCTCATAAATAGGGCAGGTGGTCATTATTGTATAAATATTAAAATATAAGAGCGTTCCAGCACATGCTGGGGCGGAGGGACACCACATCACATGTGGTATCCCTCCGCCCCTCTGCTCGGTGACCATCCCCGCAAATTCTAAATAAAAAATTCTAAAATAAAAAATAACTTACCGAAAATCCTCGCTCTCATGTCATGTTCAAAACATTCTTCTTGAAAATGGTCACTGCATATGACGTGTTTTCTCTCTGGCCAGAAGTTAGATGGCAAATCCGCTCTCTTCAAGTTGGCAATCCAGCAACGAGCCCAGTGGCTCATGAATCGGGAAGTTGAAATAAGCAATGTTTTTTCCACTTTTACCAGTTGTGTTGGAACATCCGATGGCCATGCACGTGGGCATTGTTGCTTCAGCAAAAGCTCTTGGGAATGTCAGCGGTGAAGTCCTCTGGAAATCCGAAAAAATTATTGATGATCGCAGCTATGTAGAACGGCTCCTATTGACTTTGCATGGAAAGCAGAGAGAAATGCTGTCGCCGCTTCCACTTTTCCACGCCCCAGGATGTGATGTCAAACGCCCCTTACTGCCCAAATATGGGCAGTAATGTCAGCCCCCATACACAGTGATTCAGACGACAATTTATGTTTTTATTTTCTTATTGATTAAAGATAAGTTCATTAAATAACCACAAACGTATTAGTTTTAGTTATAGCTAATGATACCCTGATTTTTCCTTGTTGACCGGACTTCCCCTTTAAGAAGATGGAACGCCACCGTGTCTTCAGACCACCAAAGACACGCTCAATGATGTTTATCAGCCTTGGCGTGGTGTCTGTTGTAGCGTGCCTCCACTTGACCTGTACCGAATATAAAATTAACTTGTAATTTAGGTAATATGCTGATCTGTCTTAATTTTCTATCCAGTTAATATCATCTATCAATTGTGTGTCATTGCTGGCTCTATTTAAGGACAAGAAGGTAAGAGATCTTACTGGCAAGCTGTTTCCCTATAGGATGCACCACAGGCCAGCCAGTAGAGGGTCACCAGCACCTCTATCTCCTGTGGCCATCCATGGACTTCTGGATGGGCAGCAGCTGAAGGAGGAGGACGATGGTTGCCTTGTTTAGCCTGAAGGCTGGTTTCAGGTCCCCTTCATTAAAAAATATTTGGAGGATTGGCACAGAGGTGTTTATCTTCACATATTTTGTTTCTGTTTCTTCCTGTAAATAAAAAATGCCAAATGTTACCATAATTGTTTTTTGTCACCTTTTCTATGCATAACACTATACCTGTTTAACATGCAGATTATTATAGTTCTCAAGAAAGAAAAGGTAAAAAGTATAGTAAATGTAACAAATGGCTTCCCTTCTCTGGTATTTTTACCATTTCACTGAAAAAATGGGCTGAACTAACTGCACATAATTTATAGATTAATCACTGTAAAGGTGATTAATCAGCACGCACCACGTGTCTAGTGCAGGCAGGTCTCTTAATGGCCGTTTCTCAATTCACGAGAACGCGAGTCCGTACTCGCGTTCTCGTCAAGTCTGTTCTCGGTAAGAACACAGGAAGATCGGACTTGACGAGAACGCGAGCACGCAGCAGGTATGGTGCATTGGAACAGAGGTATACTCGTGACGTCATCACACCCACAGCGCTTGAGCATTCCTTTAATGTTCAAAACTATTTATACACTACACCATCATATCTTATTGAAAACGTTTTTTATTTAAATTAATTTCTAAAAAGTATAAAAAATATCTGAAATAATTACAGAACTGTGGGTATAAAACCAGCAATAGTGTGAATTTCTTTGTGGGGAGTTGTAATTGTAGTTGCAGAGGCGATTGAATCTTCTTTAAAAATCAGCACTTTGTAGAAGCAAAATGAGCAATACGAGCAATGTTGCTATTGCTTCGGTCGTTGGTCAGCTTTACCAGCAGGCTGAAGAGGAGGTGATGCAGTTGAGGAGGAAAATCCGAGCAAGGAGAAGATTGATGCAGCAGAGGAGGCTCAAAAGGCAGGCTTTGCTCACCCATCTATTGCCAACTGGTAGGCATTTTAAGATTGACAGCCTATTTCCTACTTTTTATCTTAAAAAAACCCATTGATGATGATATTAAAAACGTGATCAGGTTGAAATTGTGACTATTTTTCCTATATTAATAAAAATGAAGACCCAGTTTTAACATTAATAACAGTAGGGTTAAGCTACTTTATTGCACCTCCTGACCTTCACAGCATTGATCATTAAGAAAGGAAAAAAAAAACATTTTTATGTCTGTCCACCTTTACAGTGATTAATCTATAAATTATGTGCAGTTAGTTCAGCCCATTTTTTCAGTGAAATGGTAAAAATACCAGAGAAGGGAAGCCATTTGTTACATTTACTATACATTTTACCTTTTCTTTCTTGAGAACTATAATAATCTGCATGTTAAACAGGTATAGTTTTATGCATAGAAAAGGTGACAAAAACAATTATGGTAACATTTGGCATTTTTTATTTACAGGAAGCAACAGAAACAAAATATGTGAGGATAAACACCTCTGTGCCAATCCTCCAAATATTTTTTAATGAAGGGGACCTGAAACCAGCCTTCTAGCTAAACGATCTGAAAACGTACTTTTGAACAACAGCAGCAGAAAAGGGAATGTTTAACTTACCACTGTGAGCTCTGCGCTGTCTGGAGTGAATCTGCAGCCACGGTGCATTCAGAGACGGTCAGTCTGAAGAGCGCATGCGCGGCTCCTATCTTCGCACTCTGTGCTCCATTAACCAGCCTTGGAAACCGTGACGTCAGACCACTGCTGTGAATTCGTATTCTCAAAGAAAAAATCCGTATTCTCAAGCAGCCGCTGCTGTTTGTGTTCATAACGAGTAAAGCACAAATTTAAACTTGAAATTTGTATTTATTAGTTATTGAAGTTGTAACTATTTAAACTGTATGTTGTATCTTTTAAATGCGATTTAAATTATGAGTTTACAAATGTTTGTTATGCACAACTTCTGACTAATATGGACACAACTATCCTTTTATGTACAAGTTTATTATGGAAGCGCTCTTACCCCATAGTAGCAGGTAGCACTTCTCTACTAGGCTACTGAAACTTAACTGAACTACTAAGCAGAATTAAGATAAAAAGAAGCTAAGGAACGATGTACACACGCAAGAAACAAAAGGACAAATAAAATGGTTGAAAACCATCATCTGAATGATTATTTTCTCAAAATATTATTTGAGAAAATAACAAATTTAAAGAATGATTTGCTCAGTGAAAATCAATGCCTTTAGGACACATGATTTTATTAATGCAATTATTTCTCCAGGAAATAATTAGACTTGAGTCTGTAACTTGGAAGAGCTAGCCACTGTAGTGGACCACAACCGTAAATGATGTGTCAGAGTGCGTCCTGGTCGTGTTAACATTAGTTTGAGTTTACCTAAGTTACACAAACACCATTAAATCGTCATTGATCTTCCATAATAATGCTGTAATGACTGTCATGGCAATATCGAAATGATGGCGCAGGTAAACGAACAAACATTATGTTTGAAAATGAACCGTAGTTGTTTACTAGGGCTGTAGCTGTAATGTTATCCAGGAACCTAATAGCTCTATGCTAGTGGACATTTGCTGCTAATTTAAAAATACTTTAAATAATATTTGGTTGTAATGAGCAGACTGGACAACACAAAGATTAATATCCCATCGGTGTATAAAAACTATATGGAAATAAAGTTTGTTATAACTATAAAAACACACTCAAACACATAAACAAAGCTTGGTTTCCAGAATGTTAGTGGAAGGCTAGCCTATAAGCTCCAGGAAATTTACTTTGGTCAAAGCTCTAAACAAAACTGTAAAAAAACATTTTAAATAAACCATCTTACTTTCCCTACCTAACGCTCCCAAACCTGTCTGTGACTCTGTGTCAGTTCGATTGAATTTGGGCATCCAGTTGGAAGAAGTTGGGCCAGGGTGAAGGCTGGTTATCTGAGGAGTGAGCACAGCCGTCGTTTGAGAAACCAGGCCTGGGCAAGCTGTGCATGCAGGGGGTGCATTTGGGTTGTGGACCTCCGCTTGGCCTTCCTGGCGTAGCTGCTTCTTGTTAGGGCCCGCAACGGGCGACTTCAGATTAGCTGTCTTCTTAGCTCGGCCTGGCCACAGGAGAGACCGCGCAGTCTCGACTCAGCTTTCCTGCAACAGTTTACTTAGCCTGGCCTGCACTGCAAATATTTATGGGTGTCCAAACCCCTTCACACCCAGGTGGCTGTCGCCCCGGTGTGAACCACTCATCACGAGGGCTCACAGGCAAAGAGAAAAATAAGCCTGGGGGAGCTTGGCTTCATAGCAATGGCACTCTGCTGTTGGGGTAGTTCCTTATTGCCTGTAAACATCTCACATTTCTTTGTGGTTTACAATGTACAATCTGATTTTATATTCCACTTGGCTGAAAGTACAACATTCAAACCTACACGTGTAGCAGCATCCCACATCTGTGTTTTATTTTCCATATCTGAGCTCATTATCCTAGCACTATATTACCACAACGATCAATGACAGACTATGTGTTCTGTTTTTCCAGGATGAACCGTACGCCATGAGTAAGGGCTTTCAGTTAGAGGGCTACTGCATTGACCTGATTTCAGAGCTTTCCAAGATGCTGGGCTTTAAGTACAAAGTCCATCTGGTCAAGGACAACCGATATGGAGCCATGGATTCCAGTGGGAACTGGAACGGTATGATTGGGGAGATAATCAGAGGGGTAAGTTAATGATAAAGAACTTCATACTCTTTCTAGGACATCATCACTGTTAATAGTCAATATAAATTGGATGATAAAATGGGACGTTTTATTTCTTTTGCTCTACTTGCTTTTTTGCTTAAACTTATGGAGATTCAAGCATGTCCGATACGAATAAAAATCAAAATGATACCAAAGTGATAATCCTAGATAATGAGTATCAGCAATATGTACATTTCTTTTTGGATTAATAAACAATTTTTCACTTGAATTGAATTACATTTTGTAATATAACATTCACTTCAATAAATAATAGAGACAATAGACAAAACATTTGTTTCTTGCTCTTGCAGCTAACTGGAATTCAGGTTGTAAAAGCCGATAGCCAGTTGACTGGTCTGGCAAGGCTGATAATTTTATTAAAAATACACTTGTGAAGGTGAACATTTAATAAAAATACAGATATTTCTATTCTGGGGAAAAAAATCTCATTGTTTCATCTGAGACTAAAGCAAATTTTATTGTTTGACTTACATTTTGAAGCTTTTGGGTTTTCACATTTTGTAATGTTAAATATTTGTTTACCTGGACTCTTTATGGTTTGTTTTCCATTTTGGTGCTTTTTAAAATATTTTATGTCTTTGTAATTTAAGAAATATTATGAAAATAATATATATATAAAAACAGATGGACCCGATCGGCTAGAATGTTACACATATAACATGACAAAGTAAAATATTAACTGAGAGAACTTTCCACCAGGATGCCGACCTGGCTGTGGCTCCACTGACTGTAACCTCTGTCAGAGAACGCTTTGTGGACATGACCACCCCCTTCATCCAAACTGGACTTGGCTTCATAATGCGTAAAAACGCTGACTCTGAGGACAATTCCTTCAGCCTACTGTCACCGTTCTCCACAGAGATGTGGATTGGTGTTCTCAGTGCTTTCCTGCTAACTGGACTCTGTGTGTTCTTAGTTGGCAGGTAAGTGCAACTAAAAAAATCAATAACCTCCAAATGTCTCTAATTTCAGCATCAGAATACTTAATGTCCATCCATCTATCCATTGTCTACAAACGTTTATATTTTGATCATGAGGTACACTCTGGACAGGTTGCCAATCACAGGGCAGCATAAAGATACACAAAACTATCAACTGTACACACACACACACACACACACACACACACACACACACACACACACACACACACACACACACACACACCTACCTAAGGGCTGTTTGGAGAGACCAGTTAACCGAGCAATCGTGTTTTTGGGTGGTGGGAGGAAGCTGGAGTACCTGGAGACAACACATGCATACACAGGGAGAACATGCAAGACCGCAGGCCAGGATTTGAATCCAGCACATTCTTGCTACAAGAAAAAAAAAGGCCACCAACTGTAATACTGTGCAGATGGATAAATGGTCATTAATTAGAAGAAAGAAAAAAACTTTACTGTTACATAAATAAAAAATACTTTTGGTGAGGCTGAACATTTCAGAAACACATTCAGGGAAGATTTACAGTTGTTTTATAACTTCATCAATTGGAGAGAAAAAAACAAACAACAAAAAAAAAAACAATCCATATCAGTTATTACAATTGTCATAAAATCCAGAGAAATATCTGTACTGTCAGCAAGAATTTCAACTCTTCTAAAACAGTCTGAAACAAAAAGGGAAAAAAAATTAAATGTCATGTTTCCTTATGAGGCATTATGTGTGTTTGATTTATTCAAATAAAGTAGTCAGAAATATCCATCGTGTCTGTGTTCAGAGGTTGTTTTATTAGATCCTTCATGGTTTAGCCTCCAATGAAGCTACAATCTAGACAGTTACCCAGTCCCACTTTCACTTATCATGAAGTATCCTGAGAAACCAGTCATATAATCAGTAGCCTGTTAGCAGATCTGAACCCACACCAATTAATTTATAGAGCAAAGAAAACTAAGTATTACCCTCAGCAGTACTGCATGCAACTCTGAGTTAATTGGAGCAGCAGAAGAGATACGCCAAACATTTGTTTGTTGGCTATAGCCCAGCATTCAACACCATTCTCCCACAGTGGTTAGTCTGCTAGCTGACAAAGATGCATCTTTCACCATCCACCCACAGCTGGATCCTGGCCTTTTGACAGGTCATAAGAGACTCAAGACATTCAGCCTCAACACCGGTTCTCTACAAGGCTGTGTACTGAGCGCACTCTCCTGCATTTCTATTTTACTCCTGCTCACCCAGCCTCATAAAATTGGCAGATGGCACTGCTTTGGTTCGACTAATCAGAAAAAGGGAGGGATGGAGTGCAGAGGAGAGTTGAGTCAGCTTTCTGGGTGGTGCAATGTCAATGATTTGCCCCTTAACATCAGCAAAACGGAACCCTTTTTTCAGGTAGATAAAAACTGACATGCATTCTATTCTCATCAGTGGGACCTGTATAGAGAGGGTCTCAGCCTTGGAGTTTTTTGGGAGTGGAACTGGAGAAAAATCTGACCTGGAGCAAATACCAGCTGTGGAAGTTGGTAGAGCGTATATTTTATTAATGGAGGGTCCTCAGGGAAAAAACTACTCCCACAAACATTGCTATTACTCCATTCCCACTGCTCAATCGCGAGTGAATTCACCTACTATATGTATGTGTGGTTCACCAGCTGCACAGATACAGAGAGGAAGACCCTAAAAAGTCTATTCAGGTCTGCAGAGAAACTAATTGGCTGCCCCGCTCCTCTGTATGGAAGAACTCTACAGCTCTTATTGCTTCACAATAGCCCTGAACATTACACACGATGCAACTTACCTAGGGAATATTGTTCCAACTTCTCCTTCTGGTAGTAAAACAATCTAAACTGGAGATTTTTTATTTTAAAAAAAACTATGCAAACTACCTTTTGCCAGTAGGCTGACAGGAAAGGGGTGGAAGAGAGGGAGAGACATGCGGCAAAGGACCACGGGTTGGATTCGAACCCGGGTCAGCCGCGTCGAGGACCAAGGCCTCCGTATATGTGTCGCGCTACCAGCTGCACCACGAGCGCACCCAGAGTGAAAAAAGATACATATAAAATGAGAAGAATAGAAATGTCATCGTGCACTCAGCTTTGCTTTTTGCTGTTTTAATTTCTGGGATGAGAAGTAGAATTTAGAAAATATGAACTCCATCCATGCATCCATCCATCTAGCCATCCATGCATTCATCCATGCATGCATGCAAGCAAGCATGCAAGCAAGGTCTGTCGTGGGGGCAACAGGTGGAGAGAGAGGACCAAAATATAAACTCACACATGTTAATTCAACAATTAAGATGAAATATTTCCTTGTTTTATGGATTTAAAATGAGAACATGTTTTCTCTTGGTAACTCCTGAGACATAGAATATGAACTGTTTAAATTTCTATCTGGCTGCTTCATGTGCCTAACACCACTGCTCATCATGTTTCTTCTATCAGAATTAGCCCCATGGAATGGGCCGAGCCAGAAACCGATGAGCACAGCTTTACTCTGCTGCACAGTTTCTGGTACATCACAGGAGCTCTGACCCTGCAAGGTAACACAGCTATCATCAAACTATACACAGAAGCAGCCACATTCTCAGCTGGCTGTCTTTTCAATTACCTTTCTTTAGTCTTTTATGACTTGACACAAAAAAATGTGTATCCATCTTCAGATCGTCACATCTTATAATGATGGTTTTTTTTTTTTTGGTTAATATTTGTCAGCTGACTTGCTGAATTCACACGACAAAACCACACATTCTTTTTCCCTTACTTGATTTGTTTGAAAAAAAGTAAAAAGTTTGTTCAGTGAATGTAAGAAGAAAATACTCTGTAGTGTTGATCCGTTTGAAAACAATTTTATCAGTGTTATACATGGAGATTGCTTGAAAAATCTTGAAATCAGTCTCAACATTATGCCTTTTAAAGGCAAAAAACTCCAGATCAGCAAAACAAAGCAACCCCCCGGATGTCCCTGGCTTTCGTTAGAGAAATCTGATCACTGAGTTAAAGGCTGTCCAAAATCAGTACTGCAGTCCGAGGTTCCTTTCCTGCCCACGATAGCTTTCTTACTGTTGACCCCATGAAAGGTCAAGGAATAGGAGCTAGGAGGTATAATTAGAATATTTTTGATGTAGCCTAAAACAACAGCAATTTTTCCGCACGTGATCTGTGCCTCTTTCTTTGTTTTTGTGTATTTCAGTGACTACGTTACATTACCACCTACAGGCCTGGCATATTTACTACAATGTTTGTGGTCTTTTTTTATTTGGGTGAATACAAATACATGTCTAAAAAGCTCATCATAAAGATCATCAAAAATCTCACCTACTAAACATGAACACATACGATTTTCAGGCATTTCTCTATCATATCACCTATTATTTTCTGTTTATTTCTCCATGTTCACCGTGAGCTTATTCAGTCCCTCATTTACTCCCTTTATCTCTGTTCTCTGTTCTCACCGAAGCTGAAGAGGACACATTCTTTCACTGCTCGTCTCTCCTTCATAAAACAAACAATAAAAAACAGTTAACATGGTTGGCCTGCTTAAGGTCCTGCCCTGAAGGGCCTCAAATTATTTCCATTCAATACTTTTCACTGTTTCTTTAAGGATGCATTGAACTCTTCCTTCCTTCTGGCTTCTTATCTGTTTGACAAAAAAATGAATAACTGAATGATATAAACACTGTAAACTACTTGGTTGTCTTTGTGGGCTGATAAGCAGAACCTGAAAAGTGATGCCATCTTCTTCCTCTCAGGTGCTGGTCCTCACCCTAAAGCTCTGTCTGGACGTGTGGTGAGCGCCATCTGGTGGATATTTGCTGTGTTGCTGCTCGCCTGCTACTTTGCCAACTTTAACTCTATGCTCCACTCCAAGAGCAAACATATTTCTATCACAACCTTCGAGGACCTGGCCAACCAAGACGTGATTGATTATGGAACAGTTGAAAACGGATCCACCATGCTCTTCTTTAAGGCACAAACAATCCCAGCATCTACTAGTGGTCCAGACACATTTAGACGACTGAACATGGAAGTCATTTGAAATGATTCTGTTTTATTTGCCCAGAATTCTAACAACCCTGTGTACCGCCGCATCCACCAGCACATGGAGCGTAAAAGGAGCTATGTGGCCACAATGCAGGAGGGGGTTCGCCTCGCCCAGGAGGGGAACTTTGCCTTCATCGGTGAAGCCGTGTCCCTGGACCTGGCTGTGTCCCGTTACTGTAAACTGACACGTTCCCAGGAAGTAATCTCCATGAGGTCATACAGCATAGCTGCACCTCTGGGTAAGAAAAGTGACTCTGTCAGGATCATTTCAGAATTGTGTTGTAGAGGTGCATTCAGTGGAATACAGAATTCTCCTAATTATACTCCTGCTGTATTTTGGAATCAGATTGGAGCTTTACAGAAACTCAATGAAGCTATGATTAATATAAATATTCATGTGCATAACTTACAATTACATCTGCTCCGCAACATGGTCCAAATTTAGTTCAGGTTGGTACAGTAATTAGTAAGTTGCAATGCTTATTTTGGTTGTTTTTGTTTTATTATAAAAAGCAGTTTTTGCATTACAGATTTAGTGTGTAACTGTTTTTTTGCCGCTGTCCTATCCAAATTGACTCATTGTAGGACAATAAAGGAGTATCTAATCTTACCTTAATCTATCTAGTAACTGTAATAAGAATTACATGCTTTACTGTGAACTCAAATGCAATAAGAGAAATACAGCAAAAATAAAACTCTGCCATAAAAAGCCATTGAAAACACATTTACAAATAAATTTTAAAACATATAGTTTGTCAAAACCAAATGAAAAAAGCTCTACAATCCAACCATGTAGTCGTGGTGTAGCAGTCACAAACCTGCTACATGCTGACGAGACATTCAGTTTCAGTCGTGTTTCTGTGATCTAAAATGTTTTTTTAAGACTGCATAAACAGAACTTCTCTATTCTCACTTACCGCTTGTTGAAGCCGTCTTGCTTCCCCGGGTTCTGTAATTTGTGTGCAGGACTTAGAACAAAAA